>NW_026902180.1:600000-924939 GCF_033783945.1 Neopsephotus bourkii | reverse complement strand
CAAAATGTACAGGGGGGTACTGCTTAAGTCATAGCTGGTTTAACGAGCTCAGCAGATGTCCTATCAGACAAATATCAGAACAAAACCTCCTAGTGAGGAGAATGGGGGGATTGCACAAGGAGTACTGCTTAAATCATGGCTGGCTTGACAAGCTCAGCAGTTGCCTTATCAGGCAGTACTAAGATAAGGCTTCCTAGCAAAGAGAATAGCCCATTAAACCAGCTAGACATGGACCAGACCCATCCAGCTCCTAAAGAGCATGCGTGAGGACCAGAGGTAAAAAGTTCGAGCCTGAGGAAGACTGGTTTACTTCATCTTGAAGACCCCTACCCACAAGAGGAAGACTACTTACTTCATCTGAAGACCCCTGCCCAAGACCACCAGGAGGCACTGCGCATGCGTGGAGCGCCTTTTAGCTCATTATAATACGAAGCGCGGATAGAATATGAATATGAATATGTATAGGCGTATTGTGCGACCTAATACCTATGTATGACTTTGCAGGATAAATGTAAAAGGAAAATGGCACTGAGGCACGCATGCCTTTTTGAGGACCAATCCCCCGTGCGTCTTCAGCTGAATAAAGCATACCTACTTTACAGCTTTAACCAAGTTGAGGAGTCTATTCCGCTATCATCCTTCACCCTTATCTAAGTGCACTCTTATCTTAGTGCATGGACCAGTCCCTATAAAGCTGCTGAGTCCATCTGGTCCATGATGTCAGGCTCCATCTCTTGTAACAGTCTTCCAGAGCAGGAGAGGCTGTGTGCAGTGTTCACACTCTTGAATAACCTGGGCAGTAGTGTCCATTGCTAAGTCCACCCCTCGATCATGAGTCCATCTCTATGTTGCATCTCTGCTTGGATGGCCTTAAGGGTCATGGGCCCACCAGGCTCAAAATAATTCACTGTCCCCTCCAGCAGTTTCTGCAGCTTGTAGCTGGGGACACCGTACAGCTGCCTTCCATCTCCAATGCTTCCAAAGCACTGGAGTGGCCCAGTGGACTAGATACTTGCCCATACTGTCCCACATGCCCTGCCACTCATGATTGTCCAGCCTTGGAAAAAACCTCTTGGTCCTCCTATATTGTTGTCTAACCCCAGACAAGACTCAAACCTGACTCTGCTTAAATTTCGGGTTCAGACAAAATGGCAGTGGTAAAACACACTCTGTATGTGTGCCAACATGGTGAACACCATCACAATCAGCAGGCAGGTCCCAAAGATACCCAAACGCCATTCAAAACCTTCAGAACTCTCAAACGATGCTGCTGTACTTGTCACTGGGGCTGGTGTAGCTGCTGTGCTTGCTGGCTCTGCCACCACCAGCTTCTCTTTTTCTGAGTCCAGCTCTTCCTCCCCTGCCTTGCTGGGAAATGCTGCGGGGTCTCCGGCGTCCTCCTGGGGCTCAGCGGGCGGCTTCCGGGGTATGCTTTCGGCCGTCGCGGGGCTGGGCTCGGCCGCGGAGCTGGGCTCCTCTGCGGGGCTCGGCTCTTCCGCTGCCTTCTCCCGCTGCTTGGCAGCCGCCTCTTTCCGCTCCTCGACCGCCCCGACCTCCTCCACCGGCAGCCGCTCCCTGCCGGCCTCCAGCCCCGCTCCCACTTGGTCCCCGGGGCCGCTCTCCCGGGCTGCTTCAGCAGCCGCTGGCTCCCGGGGCCGCTCCCCCTCGGCTCCTCGCTGCCTCACACAGACGGAGGCGAGGGCAAGGGCCAGGACAGTGAAGAGCAGACGGACGGCCAGGTACCAGTCCACGGCCACATCCATCTCGCCCTGCTGCTGAAGCCCGCCCGTATTATAAGTCATTGCCATAAAGTACAGTGAGACAGGAACCTTAGCCCAAGCCCCACACTTGATAAACACTAACACAGCAAATACCGGCTCTAAGTAAGTTAGAACATTCTGAAGCTGTGAGATCAAGAGGAACAACTCTGAGAGCCAATAAATCTGCATTGTGACGAGTGACTATTAATCCGGTCAGATCTGTCGTTATCTCAACCCCTTCGTGCCCCACGTTGGACGCCAAAAAGAACTGTCGTGGTTTAACCCAACCAAACAGCTTGTTAACCCCCCCCCCCCCCCCCCCTTCTTGCCCTCCCCCTACTCTCGGAGGGATGGAAAGGAGAATCAGAAAGAATGCAACTCCCACGGGTTGAGATAAGAACAGTTTAGCAACTAAGGTATAACACAAATCACTACTGCTACCACCAATAATAGTAATGATAAAGGAAATAACAAGGGAACAGAATACAACACCTCAGCACCAGCCGACCGATAACTCGCCCCCCAGCCCGACCAAGCACCGACCGATACCTCCTCCAACCCTGCAGTCCCTCTCTAGCCCCTTCCAGGTCCCTCCCAGTTACATCCTGGGCATGACGTGCTGTGGTATGGAATACCTCTTTGGTCAGTTTGGGTCAGGTGTCCTGTCTCTGCTTCCTCCCTGCTTCCCCTCCTCCCTGGCAGAGCATGAGGCCCACAAAGTCCTTGGCCAAACCAAAACATCATTGTTTCTCAGCTCTGTTCCCAGCCCGAAACTCAAAACACAGCACTGCACCAGCTACCAAGAAAGAGAAAAAAGACTGCTACTGCTGAACCCAGGACAGGGGGAAAACTAAAAGAGAGCGAATACTGCACATCTGCAGCAGTAATGCACCAAAGAGAAGCTTGTACCTTGGAAGTAACGGCTCCTGAGACACCATCTCCTCACCTACATCCATACAATTGCAGAAGAGTTTGGGTTGGAAGAGACTTTAAAGCTCATCCAGCTCCAACCCCCTGCCACAGGCAAGGACATCTTCCACTAGAGCAGGTTGCTTCAAGCCCCATCCAGCCTGGCCTTGAACACTGCCAGGGTTGGGGCAGCCACAGCTTTCTCCGGGCACCCTGTGCCAGTGCCTCACCGCACTCAGAGGGAAGAACTTCTGCCTAATATCTAATCTAAATCTACCCTCTTTCAGCTTAAAGCCATTCCCCTTGTCCTGTCACTACATGCTGTTGTAAACCTCATGTAAACTCAATGACTCAAAAAGAGCCATGTAACTATTAGAGGGGAAACCTTGGCCTCATCTTTCGGTGTTGAGAATTCCAGTCCCCTCCTCGTCACACACCTCGCTGGCAGTGTTAGTCACTCCACACAAAGAGCCAACAGTCCCTGTGCTCTGCAGATTTCGTCCTGGAGGCTAAGACTTTCTGTGTGACACCACAACAGCAGTTGCTCTGCCTGGGCTGCAAAAGCAAGTCAGTGCTGTTGCCTCCCACAGTACATAAAAAGGACCTGTTCATGTAAAGCAGGACTTTCAGCACCTTCAGAAAGGGTGTTTTGTTTTCTTTTCAAATAAATGGAAGAGCTGACAAAGTTCAGGAAATTTAGAATTCGGGAACATACTGTGCAATATTTACTACTGCTCCTCAGCCAAGCATCTCCGCAGCCTGTTGACAAAAGTCTAGCCAGAGGTGTATGGTTAGGCTTGTCTACAACCAAGGATTCATAGCAAAGCATTTTGTGGGGGCATGGGAGAGGGAAGGATGGCAGGAGGCAGGGAGAGAGAGAGTCAAAACCCTATTTTCATCTAGCTGAAAGCTGGGTATAACAGCAGGGAGAGTTCATTGGCATTAGGAACTCCACTGACCTGTTTAGTGAAGAGATTTGGTCTTGGGATAGTTACATTTACACAAGAAGAACAACAGCTTTTACCCCAATTAGTCCTTTGCACAGACGTGAAACTGAACTGAACTCTTAAAAGAACACCAGCTTTGACCCTCTGCCACCATGCTCAAAAACCTAGGCGATGAGGATAGGAAACTGCTTATAGCCTTATCCAGAGGGAAACAGCTGAAGCGCGTCAGAAGTCACTGGCACCACGGTGCATGATTTTGGGGGGTGAGCCGTGAGGGCCAGGCTAGCTGGGTGGGTGGGTGCAGGAGGTCTGCCTGCAGGAAGTGCTGCTGACCTCTAGGGGAAGGACAATGCTCTGGGCCCAGTCCCTGATGCTGCCCCTTGAGAAAGGAGCCTGGAATCTCCCAGTCCAGAGATGAAGGGCCACCTTTATTGTGCCGGGAGAGGAGGATCACAGTGGTCGCTCAGAGGTGAAACACGGCTGGTCCCACTGAGGTGTCCAGGCCGTGCGTTGGGAGTTTGGGTCCGATGTTGCAAGTGGGAGTTGTCTCGCACCCGCGCGGGCCTAGCGGGGATGGAGCTGCTGCCGCTTTCCAGTGCTGCGGAGTCAGAGGACGCTGCCGATGGCCGATGCCTGCTGGTTCTGGGGCTCCTAGTCTCAGGTACTGGCGAGCACTGGGACAGTCCCTCACTGCCTGCCTGTGGGTGCTCCTTTCACCACGTGGCGCTGGCCGTTGGCTTCTCTCCTGCTGTCTTCTGGGCCGCGTGTAGGCAGTTTGGGTGTGACAGTTCAACTGGGAGCACCACGGGGAGGTGTGGCATGGCCTGACTGTTGCAGTGCCAGTGTCTGGTGCCAGGGAACTGTGGCATGGCTATGAAGCCTCCTGGCTGTCAGTGCTGGAGCTGCTGCTCCCTGATGACTGCCGACTGTCACTGCTGCAGCAGCTGCTAGCACGTGCTGCGGAGCACTGGGATAGCCCCGACACAGTGTGTGCTCCTCTTTGCACGTGGTGCTGGTGTGTGGCTGCTCTAACGGCGTCTTTTGCGCCGCGTATTGGGAGTTTGGGCCCGGCGTTGCGAGCGGGAGCGGTCTCGCACCCGCACAGGCCCGGTGGATCTTGAAGCGCTGCCTCTTTGTCGTGCTCTGGAGCCACGGGATGATGCTGATGGCCGCTGTCTTGTGATGCTGCGGCTGCGGCTCGCACGTGCTGGTGAGCCCTGGGACAGCCTGGGCGCAGCCTGTCTGCGGGGGCTCCTCCCAGCTCGTGCTCCTGGTGTGCGGCTGCCCTGGGAGCGTCTTCTGGGCCGTGCATAGGGAGCTTGGGCCCGACGCTGCACACGGGAGCTGTCTCGCACCCGCACGGGCCCACCGGGCCTGTTGCTCCTGCTTCTTTTCAGTCGTGCAGAGCCACGGGATGCCGCTGATGGCTGCTGCCTGGTGGTGCTGCACCCGCGGGTCTCACGTGATGAGGACAGCCTTGGCACCGCCTGACTGCGGGTATTGCTCACAGTGCGTGTTGCTGGCGGTCGGCTTCTCTCCTGCAGTCTTCTAAGCCACGTGTAGGGTGTCTGGGTCTGACGGGTGTACCGAGTTTGGTGTTGCCGTCGGTCAGGCCCAGGGCGGCTGGAGCGGCTGCTGCCCTCACACACTGGGCAACTGTGGCATGGTGCTGATGGCATCTGTCTGCTGCTGCTGGGGCTGCTGGTCTCCTGTGCTTGAGGTTCCAGACTCTGCCCCGATGCTGCCTGGCTCCTGGGGCTGAGGCTGCTGGTCTCCTGTGCCTGAGGTTCTGGAGTCTGCTCTGATGCTGCCTGGCTGCTGGGGCTGAGGCTGCTGGTCTCCTGTGCCTCAGGTTCTGGAGTCTGCTCTGATGCTGCCTGGCTGCTGGGGCTGAGGCTGCTGGTCTCCTGTGCCTGAGGTTCTAGAGTCTGCTCTGATGCTCCCTGGCTGCTGGGGCTGGGGCTTCTGGTCTCTTGTGCCTGAGGTTCCAGTCTCTGCTCTGATGCTGCCTGGCTGCTGGGGCTGGGGCTGCTGGTCTCCTGTGCCTGAGGTTCCAGAGTCTGCCCCGATGCTGCCTGGCTGCCGGGGCTGCTGAACTCCAGATCCAGAGATCCAGGAGAGTGCCCTGATGCTGCTGGGCTGGCAGTTCTGGGACCAGCAAGCTCTAACCTGGCACTGGAGTCTACAAGGGAAAGCAGGAACATTAAGGGCTTGGCTCCCAGGCCTGGGGCAGGGTAGGCCAGAGCTGTGCCCCAGCCCTCCTGGAGCAGATAGGCTCTGCCAGGCCCACACCAGGCACCCACTGCCAGGCCTTGCCTGGCCCCTGGCCCCAGTCCAGGAGCACCCGGCTGCTTTGACACTTACAGGTGCCCTGGCCAGCACAGCTGTCACACTCCCATGTGGCCTCATGGCTGCTCCCCAGGTTGGAGCAGCATCTGTGAGTGCCCACAGCAGCGCAGGAGCAGCACAGGAAGAGCTGCCAGGGCCTGGGGAAAGAAATGGGTTCAGATCTCTAAGGATGAAGTGCCCACAGCAGGGGATTGTCCAGCAGAGCTCTTGTTCTCAGCCCTTCTGCTTCGAGCCCTTGCTGAGACAGAGATCCCATGCCGAGCCCCGGGGTGCATCTTTGGCAACTTACCCATCTGGCTCTGCTTCCTCCCTTCCTCCTGGACAAAGGCACTCCCTGGCATCGCAGCTCTGGTGCCTCTGGTACAGTTCTGCATATGCGTTGTTGTCTTCCCATGCCGCTCCTCTGATGGAGAAAGGAAAACTGATGAGCCCCTGCTGCCTCAGCATAAGGCATATGCAGGCCTCCCCACTCTTCCCCCCACACCCTGTTTCCAACTCCTGCATGGCGCTAAAGCCTAGACTTGGGGGTCAGCAGAGGGCCACAACTGAGGCGGCAGGTCTAGGCGTGGCACAGTGCTGGCCAGGAGGACACCAACCTTGCGGGGATTTGGATCCCCATGAAGAGCATTTCTGCTTGAAACAGCCTCATATTTCGACACAGAGGGCACTTCAAGGAAAAGGCACCAGCACGAATAGCCTGTCTCTGCAGGAGAAACAGAAAGAGCGTGAGTGAAGCTCTGGTGCTGCTGAGAGCCTGCCGTGCCCGGAGCAAGGGAATGACTCCTACCTGGATGCACGCTCTGTGGAACCAAGCACGTTTACATGCTGGGCACACCATGGTCCCGTAGGTCGTTCTGCCTTCAACAGGGTCCATGCAGATGCGGCAGTTGGTGTTCTCTGGAGCCACCAGCTCTTTCTGTTGTGGGCAGTGCTCCCAGCAGAAGGAACTAGGGGAAGAAGGAAGGGATGGGTGAGATGAGAAGTGCTGGGTCCTTCCCTGCTGATAGGGAGAAGGGTAGAGGGGGTACCTGTATGGCAGGACGTAATGGGTGACGCATCCACCCTCCACAGCACAGGGGAGATGGAACCTGCGGTCGCAGCTCACCTCCTGGCAGGTGACGGAGGCCCCGCCCTCGCCACACACAAAGCAGACCTGGAAAGAGCAGAGCAGCCCCCATCAGTGGCAGCCTCAGGGTCTCCACAGCCAGACCCACACTTCGGGGCAGGGCTCAGTATGGATCACAGGCCACAGATCCACCTGGCAGAGCAGGCTCCTGTGCTGGAGCCTCTGTGGAGCTGCTGGGAGCAAGACTTCTGTCCCAGAGCTGGGTGGAAAGGCTGGGATTCTGTTCTTGGCATCTGCCCTAAACTCCCGCAAACCTCTCCTGGCACGAATCGCCCTGATCGTCTCAGATCCTCACCATCTGGGCTGTCTGAGCGACTGTATGTAGAACATCTGCAAGAAGAAATTCCATCTCTCCTTCCTCTTGGGTCCCTTCTGGACAAATGTCACTGGCAAAAAGCTTCAGAAGAGCAGAGACAAGGAGCAGATGAGGGGCACGTGGCAGGGCAGGTGTATAGCAAAGATAAAACCAGCCCCAGAGGAACTCACCAGGCAAAAGTCATGGACACAGAACCAACCATAATTCAATTTTGGCCCGCAGATGTCCGGGTCTGCCTCTGCACGGCCACACAGCACGCATACTGGAGGGGAGAGAGCAAATGCCACTGAGAATGAGCGCCTCCGTGGGGCCAGGGATGCATCCCTGAGGGATTGTCCCCAAGGGTTGCTCTGTCCCTGCCTAGCCGGCTGCTGAGAAGGGCTGGAAGCCTTGGACAGGAAAGGGCACTGCAGGCATGGGTGTCCCGGAGGGTGCGCACTGCCCGGCCCAGCCCTAGTCCCGCTTGCCAAGCAGAGGAGCGGCCCTCCCGCAGGGTGGCTTTGGAGCTCCTGCCTCTCCCTGCCAACGCTCCCGGTCCACGCCGACAGCCTCAGGAGTCCCTCTGCCAGGCTGTAGGACGGGGACTTTGCTCTCACCCTGCCCCATCGAGTCGGGTGTCCTGCAGCTCCTTGTGGAGGTGTCAGACATCAAAGGTGGGTGTTTGGAGAGTCCCTGTCCCAGCAGCGCTGGGGCTTCTTCTCCAAATGCTCCTCTGCTACCTCTGAGGGACAAGAGACGCGGGTGAGCTTGCAGCACAGGCCCAGAGCCCTGCAGTGTGGAGGCCCCTCCTTCTTCGGCAGGCCTCCGAGAGCCCTGTCCCTGCCCTTTACTCCCTGCACCTCACCAGGTCGCACTGATGCACTGTGCCCGGCGTTCCCTTTTTCATAGGCCTGCCCCCGCCACCAGTCACAGTGGCCTCTGTGACATCAGCACCGCTGGCCCGCGTACGCCCCAAGTATGGGCAGGGGCACCCTCGGCCACACACCACCCACTGTGACACGGACACTGCATCACAGGGCTGGCTCTGAAGCACGCAGGCAGGGACCCCAGCCTTTGGCACCCAGGTCAGCGGGGCCCCTGCTCCACCTGCAAGTGCAGAGTCAAAGGCCAGCTTAGGGACGTGGTTTCCTGGTGAACTTGGCAGTGTTTGCTTAACGATTGGACCTGGAAGACCTTTACGGCCTTCTCCAACCTAAATGCTTCCTGTGACTCTCCTTACCATTCCACTATTACTTGATCACCGTTTGCTTACGCTATGATTTTCCTTCAATAGTCGATTCCTTACCATTTGATCATCGCTTCATCATGAAGAAAGCCCTTTTAATTAATCCACCAAAGATGACTTCCCTGAATAATTCACCTGTGACACCAGGACAAACACCACACCGTGTCTGGAGCACAACCTGAGTAGAAGGAAAGGAATGATGAAATAGTTTGGGTTGGATGGACCTTCAAAGGTCCACTTAGTGGCCGGTGTATTGTTTATCCATAAAAATAGAGAAGCCGCTGTTGGTTGTGGCAGTCATCAGGACTCCGTTAAACTCATGCAGTGAGCGCAGCTAAAAGAGGTAGCTAGCAGATGAGCAGTTTCTCTGCTTTCCTTTGAGATCTCCTGGGAACTTCTAGGGCTGCTGGAGAACTGGGAACTCTGCAAGGGTTTTCAGGGTGCTGGCTGCATCTGAGAAGGGATAACTACAGGAGGCCTGTGTGCCAAGTAAAATTAGGATACCTTGCAATCCTCGGATTACAAGTATAACCCAGATATCAAATCTGAAATTAATTTGGACCTGCCTGGCAGTTTTTACTGTTAAATTTTTAATAGAGATTACCATGTCCCTTACTCTTGTTGGGTTTAGGGGTTGTTTGTGTCTTTTGAAGCTTCACTGCAGGTCATTGGTTTATGACTTTGCAAGTTTGGGTTTATTTTTTAATCAGATGCTGGGGGGGGGCGGGGAGGGGGGGGGAATAGTCCAGGAATCTCTCACGAAGAAAAGCACATTTAAAAGAAAAAAACACCACAGACTCCTCAACAGAATGTGCCATCAGGAGGTAATGAGCTCAGATAGCTTAACAGTACTGAAGCAGAGTTAGAATCATTGGGAAGAGTAACTTTAGTGCCTTTGTTGTGTATACTGATAGGGGACGACTGAGGTTCGTACTGAGGAGAAGTACCGATATAGTTTGGGCCCAGAAAAATACCTTCATTGCACACTTCATCATGCATATCAGAAGAGGAAAGATTGGGTTCAGATTTGGGAATATTGTAAGCTTTTATATAAAACACTACATAACAATGGGAATAGTGCTGGCGTAAATACAGCCAACAGATCCAAAAGCTAAAGCATTCACAAAAAGTTCACAAGTTCTATTTGTGCTAAAGGATACCTCTAAAATCCCCAGCATTTTCAACTATCTTAAAGGTGACATTGTCATAGAAAAGAGGAAAATATCAGAATGTCAATACCGTACTTTTAAAACAAAGGTTTTAAATATACATCTGGACGTTTAATCTGCGTCCTTAAGAGAGATTGCTCTTTTCCTCATAGATTGAAACAGAAGATGCAGGAACTCTGGGCCTGCCTTAGCCAAAAGGTTAAGTATAACAATTTACAATCAATCATATAAAAATCCTCCAAGAACTGAATTCCAGTATGCATTTTTTTTTACTTTAATCTCTGAAAAGAATCAAATCAATTTCACATTTACACGGGATCACTTTCTATTGAACTTGTCTGTGGGTCCTAAAATGTACAAGATGTTTATTTGATAGAATCATAGAACGGTTGGGGTTGGAAAGGGCCTGAAGATCATCCAGTTCCAAGCCCTCTGCCATGGGCAGGGACATCTCGCAGTAAACCATGTCACCAAAGACTCCATCCAGCCTGGCCTTGAGCACTGCCAGGGATGGAGCATTCACTACTCCCTTGGGCAACCCGTTCCATCTAAAGCACCTTTATGAAAAGTAAAACCATGGGATCGTTTAATTTGGCCAGGATTTTCTAAAGTATTTTCAAAATAACAGAGGAGCCCATGACTATACACAGGAAGATGCTTAACTCGCTGCATACTCTCTTGCTCCACTTTTAACTACTGAGAAACAAGAATAAGCCTCAAGAGTTCTGCTATATTTCTTCTCCAGTTTACACCGTATCACACTTTCAGGTGCTGCAGGACCAGCAATTTTAGAGTGCACCATCATGTAGGAGAACAAAATAAATTACTATGTCACTAATGTGGTTTTGCTAAACCTAGTCAAAATAACAACTGAGAGAAAACTCCAGGGACTCACCAACAAAGTTTAAGTCGACAAGCAGGTATTCTTTATTGCGCTGCCAGGAGACACTGGGGATAGCTCCTCCAAGTGTGTCTCTCCCAGGCATCAACGAGGCTCCGATTATATTGTCCTTAAACACACATATTCATTAGATTACATACATTACATCATACTTCTTAGACAATGCCTCCTGTATGCATACAAAAATGTGGTAGTAGGCTTTCGGACTCCCAGTGGTTAGTTCTTCATCACTTTGTTTTAGGATCATTTTCATATCAGTAACCACCAGGTGGTTCTGGCAAAGCTTATCTTAGTAACTTTGTTTTCTCTATAGTTGCTAACAAAGCCTAAGGTTCTTGAGGTTACCTATTTACAACCCTATTCTTCAATCAACCCCATTCTTCAATCCACCCTATTCTTCAATCAACCCCACACTTCACAATGAAACAGGCAGTTTGGGCCTTGGGCATGCTCTGTTTTGTCCAAGTTCTCATTTAAGAGGAGGGTATATATCCTTTTAACAGAGAGATGTCTCTAGAAAAAGGTAGTGCCAGAGCAAAACAGCTATGGCTCATACAGCTGCTCGGCAATTCCGTTTCTTGTCAGGAATGACATTCTTTCTAGTCACTAAGGAAATCTCAAGCCAGTCACGGTAAGCGAAATTTGCCCTGGCTTCAGGGTAAATTAAATGTATTTCTCTCGTGAATCTTCAGAGCCTGAAAATGCTTCCTTTCTAGAAAAGCTGCTGCAGATGTCCATCTCTGTTTTCTGCAAGACAGTCTTATCTGAGAACAAGGAACAGTTTTATAAATACTTATGAGCACTGCTGCCCTGAACTGAATCCTGTGTGTGCGCCCCAGGACCGCAGAAGGGGCGGGTACAGCGAAAAGGCGTTGGAGTAGCGGCTCCCCGGCGCCGGCGCTCCCCCCCGCCTGAGCGACGGCCCCGAGTCCGGCCTCTCACAGAGCCATCACCCGGCCACGGAGCGCCCCCTGGCTGCAGCGTGTACTGCCGGCGCATGCGCGCGCGGTACAGGGCTCCCTTTCGGAGCCCCGCCTCTTTGCTCCGGGTGGAAGTGACGCGTTGTCGGCGCCATGGCGGAGGCAGAGGGTGGGCTGCAGCAGGAGGGTGAGGGGAGGGTGAGGGGAGGTTGCGGTCGGGCGGTCGGGCCTTCGGGCCGGCCCTACTTATGCTCTAGCCTCGTTGTCCGTTGCAGATTGCCCAGGGAGCAGCAGTGCCCGGGCGGGTAGGGCCGCCGCCTGCCAGGGCTGTCCCAATCAGGGGCTCTGCGCTGCCGGCGCCGCCCCAGAATCGGGTGAGCGGGGCCTGAGCGGGGGGGGGCCGGCTTTGTGTGTAGAGGGGCTAGTGCAGGGGGCGGAGCCTGTGTACTAAGGGGTGTCTATGGGAGCTTGTGGGAGTGGGGGCGTGGCTTGCCTAAGGGGCGTTGTTTGTGGTGGCGGAGTTTATGGAGGCTTGGCCAGGGGCGGGGCTTGAGCTGGTCGTGCTTGCGCGTCGCTGATCCTTGTGACTGCTGCAGCGGAGCTGTCGGAGCTGCGGTCGCGGCTGCGGGCGGTGAAGCACACGGTACTGGTGTTGTCGGGGAAGGGCGGCGTGGGCAAGAGCACCTTCAGCGCACTCCTGGCTCACGGGCTGGCAGCGGACGAGGCCAAGCAGGTGCGCGGGGCGGGCGGCACGGGGTAGGGCTGCGGCGGCCGGGCTGCGGCGGCCGCCCTCCGGCTCGGATCTGCGGACCCGCTGTGGGTGCGCCTGAGCGTTCCAGGCGGCTGCCAGCGGGGGGCTGGGCTGTGTTCCAGGTTGCTCTGCTGGACATCGATATCTGCGGGCCATCCATCCCTAAAATGATGGGTCTGGAAGGAGAACAGGTAAGTGAACGCTCAAACGTGTTGATTAAAGAATGTCTGCCCAATTTTTCATTAACGTTTTAGGGTCTTGTAGGGTTTATTAGAACTTCTAAAATGACAGTTTATTGGGAAATGGATGTGGCAGTGGGCAAGGAAGTACAGGCAATATGGACAAGCTCAGCGTGATGTAGTCTGTAAAAGAGTTGACTTCTTTCAGGATGACCAGCTCTGCAAGCCAATTTTTGCTGTATATTGGCCATATGTTCATGGCTACATAGAACTTTAGTGATGTCAGCATGATCAGCCCTAAAATATTTTATATCAACCTATAAAGTCATGGGTAAACTTCTTGCAGCTGGGTTGAACAGTTGTTACTCACTTGCTAATGGAGATCTGGTTTTCCTGCAGCTCTTAGCTCAGCTGCTGCAGCACAAGCATCACTGCACCTATTGGCAGGGCAGTGCTTTATGTGTTTTATGTGACATCTGTATTCATTTGCACTATCACTTGATGGCTCTTGTCTGTTCATCTGTTCAGGTTCATCAGAGTGGATCTGGCTGGTCTCCAGTGGTGAGTTGGGGCAGCCCTTGCGGAGAGGCCATTGGGTTCATTTGGGTTGGGCACAGCCTACTATGGGGGGAAACTAATGAGGCGGGGTTACATGGGGTGCTGCTGTTGGTTCTTTTTCTAATTACATAAATTCCCAGACCCTATAGAACTGATAGGCTATATATAAAAACCAAGGTTTAATTTCTTAATAATACTGTATTTGTTGAATAGTTTATGATTTTAAGTATGACTTGTTTACTGAATTTCTTACTGTACTATGACTACTGTGCGTATGCTGTTAAATACCACTGTAAGTCTTTGTACAACTGGATTTTTTCAGTCTGTGAATGTAGCTGGTCAGCATTTTGCAAAAGGTGTAGTTTCTAGTGCCCTTTGATGAGACTTGTGTAGGTTCTCTGCCTTTATTTTCTTCATGGCTCCCCTCCCCACCTGCTTTTTCTACAAGGTCTGGTTTCAGAGTTTGTTTCCCTAGTCTGCCTTTACTGTTCTGTATGTTCTAACTGAGTGTCTCTACTTCTCCTAAGTACGTTGAAGAAAACTTAGGTGTCATGTCAGTGGGATTCTTGCTAGGTAGTCCTGATGATGCTGTCATTTGGAGAGGACCCAAAAAGAATGGTATGTATCAAGTGTTTTTAACGGTAATTTATGTACTTGAAAGATTTTATGTCATAAACACATTTAATTAGTAACATAAATAGTATGGTAAGCTGTTGTAACAATGAGTGAATGGTTACTTCTTTTCTTTAGTTGAACATTCATTTGATGAAAGTGAAGCGCTGTATTTTTGTAAGTTATAGAATCACAGATCAGTTTGGGTTGGAAAATACCTTAAAGCTCATCCAGTTCCAACTGGATCCATCCTGTCCACGGACAGGCACACCTTCTACTAGGCCAAGTTGCTCCGAGCTCCATCCAACCTGGCCTTGAACACTGCCAGGGATGGGGAAGCCACAGCTTCTCTGGGCACCCTGTGCCAGCGCCTCAGCACCCTCCCAGGGAAGAACTTCTGCCTAAGAGCTCATCTCAATCTGCCCTCTGTCAGGTTAAAGCCATTCCCCTTTTTCTGTCACTATAGGCTTGTCAGAAGCCTTAGCAAAATAAGCATTCCTGTAGTTAAGTTGACAAGTCAGCAGAACCTGCAGATCTGGACTGTAAAAGTTGAAAAAGACTCTAAAATTTTAACTACGGGGAGATTTTTTTTCTCTTCCACATTTTTTATCCTTTCTTTTAGGGTTGATCAAACAATTTCTTCGTGACGTGGACTGGGGTGAAGTGGACTACCTGATTGTAGATACACCTCCAGGAACATCAGATGAACATCTGTCTGTCGTGCAGTACCTCAGTGCAACGCACGTCGATGGGGCTGTTATAATCACTACCCCTCAGGTAGGAGAACTTGGTTTCTGTTGGTAAAAGCCTTGTGGCAGTTACAGCCAATTCTTGGGTTAGAGACGGAATGACAGTCCAGACCAAAGGGGGTTGTCATTCCTGGTTTGTCCTACAGCTGGCTGGTTTGTGAGATATGGGTGTCTTGGGGGAGAGGGGGGATCTGAGCAGGTCACTAAATCACTAGGCAGTTCACAGTCAAAAGCTTTTGGGTTGTGCATGAAGGAAAGGCAGGATTTTGCTTTGTTCCTTGAGCAAGATCATAGTTCACATTGTCAATCTGTAATCTGCTCACCAATGGCCTAGTGCTCAGGAATCAGGGGGAAGTATAGTTTTTAAGTGGTAAGATGTGCAGTTTTACACCACATGAAGCCTGTTGCTTCCAGTAGGCAACATTATGATGTGCATTTTTAAAGAAAAAAAGTCAGCGCCTGGAGAGCTGAAAGTCAGCAAACATGTTTTAGTGCTTGATTTGGCAAGGAAGGGGAGATCTAAGTAGCAAAAGATATGTAGCATTTCCACAACAGCTGAAAGAATAAAACGTGAAGGAAGTGAAGTGGTGAAGGCAATACTGGATAGGTGGTGAGGGAAGGAGAGGGGAGCAGGAGAACTGAAAGAGGTCATGCATATATCTGAAAAGTCTGAGGGGATCATGAACTTTTTCCAGTTAAATTTGGTGGTTCTTGTCCTTGCCTGCTCTACTGAGAATCCCAGGGGTCTTCCTGTAAACTGAAAGTGTGAGAAAGTTACCTTTCAAGAACTAAAGATAAGAGATTAATACAGGAGATGAACGTGGCTGAATCTCTGCTAGAGTCCAGTCAGATTTCAAAACAGAACCACATTCAGTGGGCTAGAACTGCTGAACCTGTTCTACTGCTATGTTTAGAATTGTTGCTGGAGCACATAACAGAGGTTCGTGGTCTTCAAAATACAAATTGAACCGTAATAATTCACCATAAACTTCCCTTAAAAATGCTCTAAGTGGGTTCAGCATCCAAATGTTACAGTCACAACAGCAGTGTTTCCCAATGGTTGCAGGAAGTAGCGCTTCAGGATGTTCGGAAGGAGATCAACTTCTGCCATAAAGTGAAACTGCCAGTCATAGGTGTTGTGGAAAATATGAGTGGCTTTGTATGTCCAAAGTGTAAGGTAAGGCTGCCTGCATGCTACAAAGGGTTTTACCATGGCCCCAAACCCACCTTGCTCTCAAAAACCGCAGTATTTAACTCTGATTTTCATGTTGTCCCAGAAAGAGTCTCAGATCTTTCCGCCAACTACTGGAGGTGCAGAGAAGATGTGTCAGAATTTAAATGTTTCCCTCCTGGGTAAAGTGCCTCTAGATCCTCGAATAGGTAAAGCTACCGTAGTGCACTATGCTTAAAACAAGCTTTTTCTCCTATACTGACATTGTTACCAGAAAACCCTGACTTGGACACTGATAAATTAGAATATGAAATATTTTGCCTTAGGTAAATATTCCCTTTTAGCTAGGACATTTTTTTTCAGTCAGAAGTTCCTGGAACTGCAGCAGAGTGTGGTGTGAAAGGGGAAAGTGCTTGGATAACTCCCTTAGCCTGAAACATAATCTTGTTTAAGATTAGATTATGCATCTTTTCAGCTGCATAATCATATCTGAAGAACAGCATGTCTTTCTCTTTGGTTTCATCACCTGGAAGTGCAGACTGAATAAAATTGACACCGCTACAAAGAATAGTATCTTGTGGGTGTTAAGTGTTAAAACTAGTGCTTTAACTTCAGGGTTCCTGGAACCACCCAAGTTCCCTTGTGGAGAGTGGGAAGGCTTGGTTCCTTGCCCACTAGCTGTTACCAATTAATACTTAATTTAACGACATCCAGGAACGTGTCAGTACTTCCAGACTAATGAGTGAAGGTTCCTGCTGATAGTTATTCGTTCATAGAACTGTAAGCTGTAGTTCTCAGTTATATTACTGACATGAGGAAGAGATGCAGGTGGCTCTTTGGAGAGAGAGAACTAGTAGCGGAGTAAAGGATAAAATAAACTTCAGCTTTTCCCATTGTTTTGCTCTTGTGTTTTTCCCTGTCCTTCAAGGAAAATGTTGTGACAAAGGCGAGTCTTTCTTGTCTGAAGCACCTGAGTCTCCAGCTACATCATCGTACAGGAACATCATTCAGAGTAAGTCTGAAAATCATTGTGTTGAATTAGTCCTCCCAGCTCTGAGCACTTCTGCAATAAATATGTGTGTTAAGCAGAATTATGTTGGTTTGCCCCGAATAATAACAACAATAGACGTGTAGTAATTATGAAAGTAACATGCAAATACTAATTCACATTTCTGGTCATCAGTTACAACAGGCTTCTCAAGCAGAAACAAAACTGTATTTAATAACTGGTTACAACATTTGTCTTCAGTCATTAGTTTTGTTTTCAGAAAAGATGTGTGTACTTGCCCTCACAGAAATGTCCCAGGATTCTTTATCAGGCCTGTTACAGCTGAGTGTGACACAGCTGGCAAAGTACTGCCTCCACTTCTAACTGTAATGGCACAAAAACCCCATACAAAAGCTACCTGAAGAGCTGGGGATGGACAGTTTGAAAAAATACAATGGCTGGGAAATTCCTAAAGCCATTTCTACTGTGATAAAGGCCCAGCTAGTGGTGTTTGTATTAACAGGGAACAGAGTAAGGCAGCAGTAATTAACTTGTGAAGTGCAACTGAAATATTATTTATATTACTTTATCCCTGTCTTTGCAGGAATTCAGGAGTACTGTGATCAACACCATCTTCCAGAATAAACGATTATTTAATCTAGGAATGGAATAAAAATGTAGTTCCTGTTTAATTATAGAAAAATAACTTATGCCTTGATATAATAGAAGGAATGTATTCTTTTTGTATATTGCAAATAAATTCTTAATATAAATGTTCTTGCCTTAGGTTCTTTCCGTAGTTGAAGACTCCTCTAGTTCATAGGTGGTCTCAAACCTTGCTACAGTGCTGTAAAACTGAGTCTTCAGCTGGGTTGCTTAGGTGCAGTCTGCATCCTTTGTCGTCGTATTAACAGCCTGAACATGCAGCTGGCGTTTGAAGACATGCGTGCATGAGATTTTATTTAGAAAATCGAATATAAAATACACTTCATTGGTATGGGGGTGTTGTATCTAATGTATCTGCTACACACACGATAGCATGGGGTGTGACACCTACTTGCTTGTGCTTTAACTGGATAACACCATTTCAGTGGAAAAGATTGTATTTTGAGTGAGATTCAGTGCAGTAGTGTCTTTTCTTTTTACAATTGCCACCAGTTTTAAAGTAAAAACCTACTGGAATTTAGGTGAGTTAATTATAGTACAGTATTTTATTTATTACAGGTATCAGAATAGGGTTAACGTACTGTAACTACATGTAACTGGCTGCTCCACGCAAGTACTCTGTGAACTTGCTGAGTGACTTTTGTTCTTCCTTCTACGTGACGGTAAGCCCGAACACTTAAAAATAAGCATTTAGTATCTTTGAGAGGCCATTTGTGATTATAATTCCTCTCTGTTCTTATTGAGGAATCAAAGGTTTGAGAAACCAGCATTGTGTTCCGGGGGGAAAGGCAGTTTGGTTTTGTTTATTGTAGTTCTAAAATAAAACAAATGAGCATAGTTTTCCAATTCCATGCTAATTCTTGGTTAAAATAATCCAACAGTTGGGGGTTAGTTGACAGATGTGTTAGTGTGCTCTGTATGAACTCCAAGCATTGGGTTTGTGACTATACAAACCACTTTTTGATGAAACTTGTAAGTAGCAAAGGCTCTAAACCTTTCAGAATCTAAAGACTTGAACACAAATGACAAAATCATGATTTCATGCAGGTATAATTCTAGAAGAGCTTTACTTAAATACTTTCCTATGAAGAATAGTTTTCACAAATGAGTGTTTTTACTATTCATCCTCCTTGTTCTTCCTTATTTGATTATCTAGTGCCTGTCTTCCCATGTTCCTCAGTGCAGTCTCCTGCCATTCTCCTCGTCTGTCCTGTAGGATGAAGACAGGACATGAGTGTGTCAGCACCCCTAGTATGTAGGAATCTTATATAAGAATCAGGGAAGAGCCAGGTGGAAGCCTGAGGGTTGAAGATGGGTCCCCCAGCTGTACCTAACCAGATGCACTATGAGACCTCAGGAGGCACCTCTCCAAAGGCTTAACTTGGAGAACGTTCTTCATGGGGTTTGGAAACAACTCAGCTGGGGAGCTACAGCAGGCCTCCAAACACAGAGCAGGGTGAAATGGAGTAAGGCTTAGTGAAGGGTCAGGACATCTCTGCCAGGGTTATTGCAGGAGCTAAGACCTGGGAAGAGCCAAACCTAACAGTGTGGGGCAGGTTGATATGTGGTACTTCATGGGTTGTAGCTGACAGACCAACTTGGTACTTACTCTTGGGAACATCTGCTGTGACAAAAAACCTTGAGGTTACTCTGCTGTTGCTTTTTTGTCCCCCTAATTTGCAGTGGATGTAGCCATATAAATTAGCAGTCTGAAGGGAGATCCCAGCTATCACAAGAGCCTGTGGACAAACAGAAGTTGAGCAGGGATAAATATACCGCTATATACAGACTATGTGTAGAATATATATATATACAGGTGTGTACATGTGTGCACATACGATTTAGCTGTAAATAAATGCTACAAGAGGGGGACAGTCCTTCCAATAATAAAAGATCTTCAAACAGATCCAATCATGTCAAACACCATAGTTCCTTTCTACAAAATGTCTCTTTATCAAAACACTGATACATATTTATTTTGTCACTCTGTATCTTGAAAGATTTCATTACTTTCCTAAAAGCACTTAATCAAAAAGCACCTATTGAACAGATTCCATAATCATTCCACTTTTGTTAAGCCTGATTTGTATCTGCAAGTTTCACATCCAGATACATAGCAAACCTGCAGTCTTGTTTAGCTGACAAATGCCTTATTAAATACAAATAAGATCCTGTAACTTGCAGATTTCCAAAGAGGATCAATAGATAGGAATCAATATCTAGCATTATTAGGCAGTGAAAATAATCTGATACGTTTGTGGTACTGTAGATTTAGCAGCAGGCAGAATCTATTTGATTGACTAATGAAATAACTTACTGAAGTTGTTTTTCTTAGCCTCAGCAACAGTTTCCTTGGAGCTATCATATCTTCCATCTGTGTAACTTGCCTTTTGCAACCACCTGAACAACCTGCATCCAGTGCCAGTTAGGGTTCCACCTCCAACCAGCAAACAAACTGGTCCTAAAGATAAAGCTGGAGTGGTGGAGAAAGACTGCGGTTTAATTCGACTATTGCTTGTTTGGCTGTGCCATTCAGGGCAGCAGAAAGTGGTTAATGATATGCAATTGATTCATACGCATAGCTAAATTTCCCGTTTCATTTAATAAAATGTAATCTGTTACTGGTTATGTAGCTGCACATCTCCAAGACGCTTTTTATCTTTTCAAACTGTATTAAGAACTGTAGTGAGCAAGGCTAGGAACTTGACAAAATGAGTTCTACGGGGATTACCCAGACACTTCATGTCTACAGGGGAAAATGTGAAGATTTCATAGAAAAAGATATCTTAATGCAGTTTATGGAGCAAATTTCCTTTTGTAGTTAGAAAAATACATCATGTATTTATTTTTTTTTTTGTAGGATAGGTTGCTTATAAATACAGTAATTATAAAATACATACTGACAACTGAATTTATCAAGGTTTTAAGCACTATGGTGTTGATTCTTTCAAAAAGGAATGGTATCGGAGACTTATTTTTAAGAGCAAGTAACACTCCAGTCCTGAGGTTATTTAAAAACCTGAACACCAGCATCACTGGTTTGCTTTTTGTCCTATTCTGTTAACTTTCTTTGACTGAATTACGTTGGGGAAAGTTGGTTGCTACACTTAAAAAGAAGTCCACAATTTCACCAGCCACTTCAGGTTCTCAAGTTAGATGAAGGAGCTGACATCTAACAACCTAGCAGAAGTGGGGCTAAAAATTAATCTGTTCCAGAGTGCAGGGCTTGACTGCAGAAAATTTCTTGTGATCGCACAAAGCTGTTACTAGAATTTTTGTACTGTTACGAGTTCTGTACTGGTTCAAAGACTCTTGTAAAACCAATAGATCTGGGGTTTTCTCTCTGTCAACACTTTCTGTCAGCCACAGGTCTGTCAGTACCCTCAGACTTACCAGCCATTTCAGCTTCAAGGAGAACAACGTGCTAAAGAAAAACATGGTCCAAATAACTGGACAGATAATGAGACCAAGCCAAAAGATTCGAGCTTCTGCTTCAGTTGAGGCAGCTATTGAAGGCACCTAGAAGAAAAATTTTTGAAACCACTAGTCACAAAGACAAAAGCCACAATAAGTAACAAATCAGCAGAGGAGGAGAAATAGGTAAGATTACATCTTTGCCTAAATTTCACTTATATGCATAGAAGGAAGACTGAATAAGCACAGAAGCAGCTAATGCCAGGTTTTCTGCCTACTGCCCTACCATATGTTGACAGCTTTTTCTTTTCAAAATGTTCTGGTCTTTGTTCACATTTGAATGAATTATTCCTTTTGTCACTAATAGCTCCCACTAACACTATGGATCAGTAGTAGTATTTTAAGGTCTAAGCTCTGTTACACTGACAATTCGTTTTTAAACTTCAGAAATACTAAGTTAACTGTGACATTAGATTGAAACTTCACCAAGGCCTTAGAGCAGTGTGAAACAGAAGATAGCGTTACAAGCAGAACTTCAGTGCGAGTACTTCACTGTCTGTAGTGTAAATTCATGACAGGTGCCCTGTTCACAAATCAAAAGCATGAGGGGGAAGGGCAGTAAGTCTGGAAAAAAAACCCTCAAAGCAGATTGTAAAAAGTCCTGGTTGCAGGTATCTTCAGGTCAACACAACTCCTGTCTTTCTATACACTGAAAGTCTCACTGTTAACTCCTATTACCTAAAAGATACTAAAGAAATTGTACAGAAGGTTCTGATCTTTTCTAGAAGACCAGAATTCAAAATCTTACTCCAAACCTCAGACCACTCAACCACCACTTGTGCCAGCTTCTGAAATACAAGCTTCACAACTGGATAAGAAAACCCTGGGGACTCTTCCACTCTGAAAACCAAAAAGCTTTTTAGTTCATTTTCAGTATCTTGAATTCTCATGTAAAAATAAGACTCATCCATCCATCTTGAGGCAGACAGTGGCATCCAACTTGTAAGTACAATTTAGTTACTCTATCTCACCTAGGAAAACCCCGAAAGACACAATAATTACAAGGTGTCTTTAATTTTCTTATGTACTCTCCTAACCAGTGGTGTTGCAGAGGTCCAGAGACTAATGTTCTATGACTTCATAGTTACAGAAAAAGACAGATGTTCTGGATAAATAAAACAGTTTAATCACCTGTGTCCCAAACTTCTGACAAATTACCCAACCGGACACTGCACTAGCACTGACTATTTAGGAGGAAAAAAAGTCAGTACACCTGAGGACTCTGCGCCTAAAAGACCTAATTAACTTAATTAAGCAAGATTACAAAAGGCTGTAATCGTCCTAAAAGAAAGGAGAGAGGAACTGTGGTAGTTGGAATATAAGAATTACTTTTCTTCTAGCTAAATCTCAGCAGAAGGTGGGATTTCAAGAGTGAGCCCCTGTTGTGCCAACATCACCCGAGGAATTAGCTGCCTATTGTTGCTAAGTGATTTGGAATATTTCTAAGCAAATATACCTGTGAAGCAAGAGAACTTAAAGTTGCTAGAGGACTAGCAAAGAAGGTGGGGAATGCCTGATGCTGAAAATTAAGAGAATTGCATGTAGTCCAGGACCTTGCCGAGACAATGTATTTCCTACCAATAAGCCATGACAAAAATACAATCCACTCTAATGATATGTCCCTTCTGGGTGCTGATTTTACATAAATCAAGCTACCATTCGCAAGAAGGCTTTAGCTTATACAGCTGAGTCAACTTTGTACTTCTAGGCTAGAACTAACAAACTGTAGGAGGTGAATTAGGCTGGCTCATCTCAGTAATTTTGAGGTCAGGTCTTTTTATGGATGCTGTTGCTTTTAACTGCTAAGAAAGCTCTTGTCTTGCCTTGACAGAACTAAGAAACTCGGAAGGTGCTCTACTTTCTTTGCTTCCATGCAGGCTAGCCTATGTTTTGGGGTTTCAGTTGCAGTACGTTAACAGCTCCACACCCTCAAAGGTGCGCAGCCCTACTGCGGGTTGCAGTTTTGCTCGGGCACAGAGCTACTAGAGGGCACTCTAGGCCTGCACACGGAGAGTACCCACTCCACACCGTGCTGCTACACAGGCTCTGTGCGCAGATGGACTGGCTGCAATGAATTCTCCTAGTGAGTAGCACCTGAAGTGGTGTTCCGCCAGGCTCTTGCCGGAATGGGGTTGTGGGGAGCATGATAGCAAGTGAAAGCAAAAGCCTGCAGTCTTGACTGTGACAGCAATGCCATGCCATTTCAGAGCGTCTGCTCAGGGTGTTTGGGGGAGCACTGGCAGTATCAGAGTCCTCTGCGATCCAGGTTCTGTTCCCCAGTATATTCCATGAGCATTAATAAAATATTAATTTTACCAACGTGGATACAAACTATTCAGCATTGCTTTCAACATAGATCTTTCCTAAAGAGGTTTCTGCACTGGGATTGACTATGAGTAGATATGTTTATTATAAGATATTCTCACTGGAAAATAAAACTACCAAAGCCATTTCATACCATTAATACCATGCTATGAATTTTATTTTGCTGATGCAAATGGTGACGATGTTGCGAGTCTGGTTCTGTCCTAAATGTTTCCAGGATGTAACAGTCCAGGGGCTTGCAACAGAATACTTACAGTATCTTCTACAAAAGCTGGATAAACATAACTATTACAAAGGTGCTCCTTGGTTACTTTATTTGACTTGGTACCAGCTTCACAAGCTTTCCTATGGATTCTGTTTGTCCTGTGCCTACTTTTGTTAGCAGACTTACCCTTTTTGCTTCAAACACCCAGTGGCTTTTTCCATCTTCATCAATCTGGTTCCACCAACGCAAACCAACCAAGAGTCTTCCTGTCACATTCTAGTGACAGAAACAATTATTTACATTAATCAGTAGCGTAATTCACTTTTCAGACTAACAAAAAAGAAAGGTATGTCTGAAAATCATGCTATTTTGGAGCTAATTTTAGTATTTTATAAAAGCTGTGTCAGCTTGAGCACAACAGTCAGTAAGGATGGATGAGTTCCCACAAATTTAGAGGCCTGCTCTTTTCCAACAAGATAATTAGTACAATATTATTGATTTAGGTAAGAAATTATAGGGTGTATCTTTTCTAAGTCAGTTAGTTGGAGAAGCCCTCAGTAAACAGATTTCCTCAGTAGGATAGGAGAACCGCAAACAAAACTACAGTGGAAAAATGGATGATAGAACTGTGAGGAATCAAGCAAACAAATTAAGAAAATATTTCTGCACCTGGTTGAATACTAGGTTTCAGTATATTGAATATACAACAATACTTCAGTCCCATACAACTTGTTCACATGTCCCTCAGAGGTTGGTGTTGGGACCGAATCTGTTCCACATCTTTGTCAGTGACGTGGGCAGTGGGATTGAGTGTGCCCTCAACAAGTTTGCTGATGACACCAAGCTGTGTGGTTTGGTTGACAGCTGAAGGGTAGGGATGGGATCCAGAGGGACCTTGACACGCTTGTGAGGTGGCCAATGCCAACCTCATGGAGTTCAACCAAGCCAAGTGCAAAGTCCTGCACCTGTGTCAGTCCTGCTACAGGCTGGGCAGAGAATAGACTCAGAGCAGCCCTGCAGAGAAGGACTTGAGGGTGTTGGTTGATGAGAAACTTAACATGAACTGGCTTCAGTGTTCGCTTGCAGCCCAGAAAGCCAACGTATCCTGGGCTGCATCAAAAGGAGCGTGACCAGCAGGTCGAAGGAGGTGATCCTGCCCCTCTACGCTGCTGTCGTGAGACCTCACCTGGAGTACTGTGTACAGTTCTGGTGTCCTTAACATATGAAGGACATGGAGCTGTTGGAGCAAGCCCAGAGGAGGCCACGAGGATGATCAGGGGGCTGGAGCATCTCCTGTATGAACACAGGCTGAGGAAGTTGGAGCTGTTTAGCCTGGAGAAGAGAAGGCTGCATGGGGACCACATAGCAGCCTTCCAGCATCTGAAGGGGGCCTACAAGGATGCTATAGAGGGACTCGTCATTAGAAACTGTAGTGACAGGACAAGAAGTAATGGGTTTAAACTTAAACAGGGGAAGTTTAGATTGGATATAAGGAAGTTCTTTACTGTGAGGGCAGTGAGGCACTGGAACAAGCCCCCCCCCCAAGAAGTGGTAAATTCTCTGTCCCTGTCAGTGTTCAAGGCCAAGTTGGAGAGCCTTGGGTAACATGGTCTAGAGTGAGGCGTCCCTGCTCATGGCAGGGAGGTTGAAACTGGATGATCTTAAGGCCTTTTCCAACCCAAACCATTCTGTGATTCTCTGTGGAGCCCCTGGGGTTCTAGGCTGGCCTGAGCTACCTGCCTGCATGTGCTTAGGGCACCGATGCCATAGCTGGGCTCCCAGGATTCTTCTGCAGTTCCTGTATGCTGCATCTGGGCACAGTATTGTGACTTTGGACGTCCTTTGGCATCCACTACTGAAAACCACTACTACTTTATTTCTGCATTTTTTTAGGGGGGAAAGCATACAAACAGCTCTACTGCAAGCAAGGTGATTTTCTCACCATATTAGTAGCTCCCATCAGGCATTGAGAACATGGTGATACATACTAGCCAAGATATGTAAATGCCTTAATGAAAATGGACTAGACATTTAATGAATTAACAGATCACAATATCTTTGTCACTTCTGACAGTATACGCTTTTTTGCTTTATTAAATAGTACACAGAATCCTTCAAAGGTAGTTACTATTCAGGGACATCTTACCTTAACTGACCAAAAGTCAAAGGATAGAAGGAGGAGAATAGTGACAAAACAGGCAACGAAGCTGTTGCTGAACCAGTCACACAACAAGTAGGTGACAATGGCACTCACTCGGAAAAACAGGTGGAAAAAGGTAGCCAGTGGGTGCCTAGAAAAAAACCCCAAACACAGAGCACTTAGGAAGTTACGAGACAAGAAGGAATGTTACAGTATTTGCTAACAATGTAGTATAACACAACTATTTCTAGTTGTGGTTCTTTTTTCTGTAGTAGTATTTTGGTGCATAGCTGGTATTATTTCATATGTTAATGTCTATCTTCATTATCTAAGCAATAGTATTTCCAATAGGCAGCCTTCAAACTAAAGCTAGAAGACGGAACATGTTGTTCAAGTCAAAACTTTCTCAAAGACAGAACAAAATAGTCTTTCACCAGTTTCTTTAGTAATGCATGAAGAAATTTAGCGATTGTGTTCAACATTGTACTCTAAAATCCTCATTGCTTCATTAAATAAAAGAGAATTGCAAAGCACAGAAGAATTAAAATGTATCTTATGCCTTTCAGAACTGTTTTGAAAACAGGAACTCTGAAAAAAAATATTTCAAAAAATAGCTGCTGGTTATAAGGCAAAATTAATCTCCATATGTAATGTCTGAAACCAAACCCCTCCTTATACAGAGGGAGTACAAGCTGGGAACCTAACAGTTCCTATTAATTAATGTTCATTAATTTCACTAGATATTTGTGCTTTGCTCATTAAACAAAATTTCATCTGTAACAAAATAAAGGGGAATTTAAGTGGAAGCAGCAGCTCTATAGCATGGAATACTGGCCTGTACAGTGAGACAGGGGGGTTGCAGAATGCTGTAATGAGCACAGGACAATTTTCAGGGTAATATGCCAAGTGCAAAAATTTATCCTGTACAGTTGGGTTTATGTTAGTTTGAAGTGACAATTAGCTAGAGGCTGTTTCATTTAAGTAACTTCTTCCCTTGAAACTGTGTGACTAAATCTTGTTTTCTGAATAGGGTTTATTTTTTAAGTCAGTGGTTCCCTCATCTAGCTCCTCTACCACTGTAAACAATAACAGTAGTATGGCCTAGGTCATAATTAACTATTCAACTATTAAATTTGTTCTTCTATTATTGTGTATAATAAAATGATACGTATATATGTAATTATAATTACTTATTACAATATATTAGAATGAGAAGTAAGTTATAATAGTTATATCTAGGTTGTAATATTATTATTCTATAGCTCTTTAACTGTCCTAGTAATCATATTTTCTATCATGGCAATACTGTGCTTGTAGTACTGCACACGCATCACTAGAAAAGCAAGCATGAGGCCCAGCTGTAGTTTATATTTACTCTTGATCAAAATCTTTTTTCTGACTTAAAACTAAACGTGGAATTTTAAATAAAAGGAGCTTTTTCTGCCATAAGCGGCTAGGTGGGTGGGTGGAGCAGAGGGAATATTTTAACTGTCAAAACCAGACTGTCTTGCTACTTCAGGTATTGATCTCAATCAAGAAGATAATGAGAGTTCACTGAGTCAGTGGTATTCTGTCAATACAAGCTTTTCAGAGATCACAGCTCTAAAGCTCATCAGGGTGGACTGAGCTTTTATAACTGTATCAGTGCTTCAGATTTGAAAGTAACTTTAGTGCTTCATTTTGAAAGTCAGATGATGAATGATTGGATGCTAAATCAATACCAATCCAATATCAAACTTAGAAGGTTGTTTACTAAAAATAAGCAATACATGAGCAAAAGGCTCACATTTCTTACAGCACTAAACTCTTTATTGAGACTACAGAGTATCAGTCCCTTGCAAGTATATGGCTAGCAAAGCCACAGACAGACTTGCAGGTTCTTGTCCTAGGGGAATAATATGGAGATATATTAAAACTTGCATCTCATTCTTTGGACAACTCTCTTGATCTCAGAAAATGTCTACCTATTTACACTTAAAAAAAAAAAAAACAACATAAATCCTGAAACTAACAGAATCCAGTAAATAAACTGTTCACTTCCTCAGTTAACAGAACAAATGTTTTCTTAATTCACAGCCATCAGATGAAATTTATAGCTCCTATCATACATGAACAGAATTTCTGATAAGGAGATAATCCCAGATAGATAAAATTGCCTTTAAAACCTGAAGCTAAAACTTCTGCATCCTTTTTGAAAGAATAAGTTTTGTAGCTTTTCTTATGCATTTATATAGAATTTAATTGTACTTTATAAAATTTTTTTAAAGCTAATTTCCAGAAGTATGATGACATTAAGAAATCATTGTATAAACTAACATGATTTCTTGTACTAATGGAAGTCAGTATAGGCTTTAAAACATGGTAACTTTGGTTTTTGCCTGCAAATCCAGTAATGAATAAAGGTAGCTAAAATTCTGCACTGGCTCTGTTTGACATATTCACTCCCGGAAGCACAGAAACCCACGTGCTTGGACTTCTAGTCATCCTGCTACATTTAAATCCATGTAGTATAGACCTGGAGTCCGGAGGCTAAACGATTACCATTTATCTTGTTACAGTAAACTCCATTCAGTTGGCAAGCATGATGCTTATCAGGATAGAAATGAGCTGTTATGAATTTAGTTGCATCCTATATTAAGGAATCAAATTGGATTAACCCTAATGTATACCACTGAACCACAGGAGAATCATTCCCAGTACCTGCTCAGAAGTGCACAGGCAGCACTACATGCTGCTTTTCGTACCTCTGTCTGGTACTTGAGATATATGTAGGCAAATTTTGAACAAACAGGTTATCTAGCTTGATTATGCTGTGTTACCTGAGTGATCTGAAAAAGAAGCAATCATATATGCTCGTAACTGTTCCAGATCAAATGTTGTGGTACTGAAATGAACTGCAAAGATGGTGTAAGTTAGCTTTTTCCTAATCTTCTTATGAAAGTAGCCACTAACTAAATCACTAGCCACACATCTTTTGCTTTACTTGCAGATACCTTGGAGAATCACAAAAGCACAACTTGTCATGCAAATTCTAACAGAGTTCAAGACAGATGAAATTGGGATAAAGTTAAAGACAAATGATTGTAACATGTTGTTATGCCCTCTAATAGGACAATGAAATTCAACAGCACATTGGGCGTGTTCCAGACTTGTTAGCACAAGATTCTTCAGAAACATGAAAACAAACTTCTGTGTGAACAATGTAAGGAGTTTCATTTCTGTATTCTATAGCAGAAGCTTTTTCAGTATGAGAGTATCTTTTAGTATTCTCACAATGAGGGTAAGAAAGAAGAGCAGTCTCTAATGAAATAAGTACCTACACAAAGTGGATCAATGAATACTGTGGTTTACTGATACTTTGCCTGTCTACATTATTGGGTAGAGTGAACCAGTAGGAATGGATCTCCAGAGTAAAGTAACTTGTGCTGTAGAGCTCCTACAAACATTTTGGGGTGGTTTCACTTCATGCTAACTCCCGTCTGGTCGCACAGACTGTATCTGTGGCTTGCACACTCAAGATACTCCTAAACTGTATTTCCCAGTTTAGTCCAATCCTTTCCGCTGTCTTCTCCAAGACTGCACCAAAATATAATTCTTTGTTTAAAAACTGCTGCTGCTAAAGCACAGAAACAAAGCAATTCCAGGAATGATAATCTTGTACTGTGGCTGACTCCTCATGTAGTTTCAAAGTCCAATGCACTGGAAGGGCAGAAATGCCTCACCAGGCTCTAGTAAAACAGAGTAACTGTATTGTAAAACTATGTGATTGCTTATTTGTGCATGTCAGATAACATTTATGTTAGGCTTAACATCTCTTATTTTTCCTTGTTCACACTGACAAGAAATATTAACATTGTCATGGTCCAGAGTAAACTGGGGATGGTGGAAGGGCAGAAATCAATGTAAGTCAAAGCTGATTATATACATTGACTAGTGCATGCATATGTATAATTTCTTTTGACATAAAACTTTCCCCTTTACATCTTTGACTGGAGGCTCTTCAAAAGCCAGTGATGGAACAGCAGCTCTGTGGGACCTTGGTGTGGACAGAGCTGCAGAGTGACACCTCTGGGAACCTAAAGGAAGACTGCTTTACCCTGAAGGATCAACGGGTTGGGTTTTCTCAGGTAACAGCTGCAGAGGTAAATTACATTATAATCCTCATAATATCACATATCATGATAGGAGAACATGACAGTTTTATTTTGAATAACTTGATGTTTCCCTTCAGCTGGGTGTGCAATACAATGCCAGAGCACTCTGCTGCACAGCTTGTTTTGCTGGAGATGTGCTCTCTCGAATTCTCTAGCTCGAACAAAAACACTGCTTGGTTGCTGGGGCTTTTTCCGTGATATGTCGGCCACGGGTGTGTGAAATCTCCGTTTCCAGTGGCAGGACGATGCCTGGCGTGCCGAGCAACCGGGCTCACTGCAGCAGCCTAGCACTGACCGGCCTCCCGGGCACACACCTCAGCCTCCCCAGCCAGCCTGTTCCTGCGCTTGACCACCCTCCCTGTAAGAAACCGGAATTCAATGTTTAAATGGCGTTTCTGTGTTTCAGTGCGCCAGTCCAGCCGCAGCAGCAGGGGATGCCCAAGCCCAGTCACCCCAGGCGGGCGCCGCGGTGCTGAGGCCTCCGCGCCGGGCCCGCCTCGCTCCCCGCGCCGTTACCTGATCTTGGCTTTGCGCAACGCCAGCTCCTCCTCGCTCCCGAAGTCGAGGGACACATCCTCGGTCTCGTCCACCAGCGCCTGCTGCGGGGAGCCCGTCAGCGGGGAGGGACCGGGGGAGCCGCGCCGCCGCCCCCCACCCCGCACCGCCTGCCAGTGCCTCTACCTGCTTCATCCTTCGCCTCAGCCGCACCGGCCCCGCAGCCCCGTTGCCGGGCGCGGCAGTTGCCAGGGTCCGGGAGGTGTTTCAGGAAAAAGGGTCCGGGCTGCCGCCTGCCCGGGGCTGTCCGCGAAGGGGCCGGAGCTCCTCACCAGGGCCGCGCTCGGGGCTTGACTGCGCCTCGGAGCTGGGCTACCACAGTGGAAGTGGTGCCCGGCAGGCAGACCTGCCTCTTCCTTTGAGTCTTGCTGCTGAGGTGGCTCAAGCTGCCATCCTGCTCCCCAGCGCAGTTAGGCACTCGGCGGTTGCCTAGGCAGAGGCCAAGTGAACTTTGTGGGCCCTGATGCGAGTGTGAGGAGGCACAGCTCGAGGGGTAGCCAAAGGCTTTGGTTCAGGCTCCAAGATGTCTCCCTGCTGATGAGGGCTTTGTGCTCCCCAGGAGCACCAACCTCGATAGGGCTTGTGCTGAAGGTACTCCCCAAAAGGACAAAGCAGAGAGAAAGGTGAATGCACATATACACATATGATACATGCCTTATTTGAGGACTTCGGTCCGCTGTCCTGTCAGTGATGGGCCACACTTTATGTGCTTGTCCCTTGCCTCACAGTGGGCCCTGTGCCGCTGTTGGGCTTTTGAGGGGTAGTCCAGTATGGGCATAATACTGGGGATGTACTACTAATGTAACTTAGGTTGGGGTGTTTAGTTAAAGGTTTCTCCTGTGTTTATTTAAATAGCAGGTGGGTTATACAACAGAGTTAAGGAAGTAGGAATGTGAAATGAGACAACTGCTCTAGACAACTAGATCAGGTTGCCCAGAACCACATCCAGCCTTAACTTGAATGTCTCCAGGGATGGTGCATCCACCATCTCTCTGGGCAACCTGCGCCAGTGTTTTACCACTCTCTTTGTAAATAATTTCTTCCTCATGTTCAGCCTGTATCCCCCCTCTTCTAGTTTAAAACCACCATCCCTTATTCTATTGCCCTGCTAAAATGTATCTCCCCATCTTTCTTATAGGCCCCTTTTAAGAACTGAAAGGCTGCAAAAAGGTCTCCCTGGAGTCTTCTCCAGGCTGAAAAACCCCAACTCTCCCAGCTGTTCCTCACAGCAGAGGTGCTCCATCCCTCTAATCATTTGTGTGGCCTCCTTTGGACCCTCTCCAACAGCTCCATGTCTTTCCTGTACTGAAGACTCCAGAGCTGAACACAGTGCTCCAGGTTGGGTCTCACCAGAGCAGAGGGGCAGAATTACATCCCTTGACTTTCTGGCCATGCTCCTTTGGATGCAGCTGAAGATACAATTGGCCTTTTGGGTCTGCAAGCACACACTAGTGGGTCATCTCCAATCTTTCATCCACTAGTACCCCAAGTCCTTCTCTGGGGTACTCTCACTCCCTTCATTCCCTAGCCTGTAATAATCTTCTTGTCTTTTCTAAAACCTCTAACTAATCCAGAATCTATCTGTTGAGTAAGTACAGAAGTTACTAAGGTAAAATTGGAAAGCAGCTTTGTGCAAGACTCCTTACTAGAGCAAGACAATACCTAATGCATCAGAAAAACTGGTAGAGCTGTACTTAGTAGGATCTGTAACTGTAGGGGAGGAAAGGTGCATTTTATGACTAATAATGTTAATATTGTGCTAGTCATATTTTGGCCTTGGTAGTGTTAAAACAGTATCTCATAGTGTATCAGTAAGTGCAGCAGATTTGCACTACAAAACTGAATAAGCAATTTGATGGAATGGTCCACAGTAGCCTAGAACATTAAAATATTTAAGGAGGCTTTCACTCACAAAAAGGACTTAACCTCTATAAGTTATCATGAGATACAATTAGTAAATAATTATGTGCATACCTGAAGCTGACCTCTACTCCATTTACTGTATCAACATGCAGTTCTACTTATGAGCAGCATATTTACAGTAACTCAAATAGAACTGGCTTTCTGACTCATAAGCAGTTCCTGGAACTGCACTGACACAAGCATTAAGCTGTGGAGGGAGGTCTTGCATTTTCTTCACTGCCAGATTATAATCTCAGATGTTGCATCAGCCCTGTCCTGTCAGCACAGTTCTGCCAGCAAGTCTGATGGTTTGAATTTAATAATGTTGCTGTATTGTCTGAACTGTTGCATTGTTATTCTAAGGCACCAGAAAATAACTATGTGCCATGTCCTTTTTAGATAAAACAGTACTTGCTTCTGCAGGAGAGGTGACAATTAGCCTGATACAGAATTAGATATCTGAGTGCTTACTCTGGTGCTGCTAGCTGATTTCATTAGGGGTGGAATGATATAACTAAAAAGAGAAGCAGAACCTGTGTTTTGTTTTTTTAATTTTAAAACAGATAAACATTTCTTTAATTTTCCCTCCTTCCAGTGTTTGTCTTTACTGTTTCACTATAGGGATTATCTGTTTTCTTAAGAAACTCTTTTGGATAATCCCACAGAAGACTATCACTGTACCATGCAGATGGTTTCAGTAACATTCTCTAAAAAGCAATGTCAAACTCTTGTGTGATTATTCAAGATATTGTATGGGTTATCATTTTCTTTGAGCAAATTAGGAGCGAGAAAGAATGCTTGTTTGCTAGAGGAATTGTTGGCCAAACCAAGAATTTCTTCATTTTGGGATTATTGGAAAAGCATCTTTCCTTGTTCTAAAACAAATACATCCAAGTGTAACCTCATTAGAAGTTCCCAGTGTTTTCTAGGATTTTGCAGATCAAATTGTCCTATTTTCAACAGTTTTTCAGTATTATGATTTGACTACAAATTATTTGAAGACTGGAAAGATTAGGAACATCCTAAAGGTGATGCAAGTCCTCAATACCACTTCAACACATAAAATGTAAAGATAGTTACACTGAATTTGTGAATTGTGGTTTGGTTTTCAGGTTTGTACACAGGAAAACCTTGACCTTTAGGAAATACATTAAGATTTTATGTAATTGCTGACTGAAACATAGAGCATAAGATAGTTCAAAGCTGATTCACTTGGTGCAGTGTCCTTATTACTTTACAGGCAGTTCTCTGCCCTGAATAAATAATGGCCTTTCTATCAAGGAGTACTATCAATGACAAAGGCTTGATGTAAATAATGAGCTATGTCTCACACTTGGTTTCAACAATAAGTAGAACCTCCTCCAAGTCGAATATGGTGTTTCATCCGTGTGGTTAACATGAAGTCAGCTGATTTCTCTTTTTCTTTGGAGCGTTGCCCAGAATTACACCCTCTAGCAGTATCAAGCCCTGTAAGCTGCACAAGGACATTCTGAGTAGCTTGACAGTTCTTCCTCTGGGGAAGCAACTCAGTGTTTACAGTTTTCTGTTTTTCTGAATACTGGAAAAATACTGTTAATCCAAGAATAACTGTTACTGTGCATTAGATATATTTGCATGATTTGTTGGAGGTTCAGTAAAATGTTTGCATTTTGAAGAGATAGGCCAAATTAGAGAAGGTATTCAACAGATAACTTTCTTATAGTGTTGCCCTCTAATTAATTTGCAAAAGATTATTTTCTGCTTTGGCCCAGAGCTAATTTCTGTGGAACTTTTTGTCAGTGCATACCTTAGTTATCGTAATTGTCAGCTCTGTATTATCAGGAGAGAAGCTGCAGCATTTACTTGACAGAGCAGGATAATGTCTTTCAGTTGGATGGTATGTAGCAATATACTCTCAGTAGAGATCTAGTTCAAGAGGTTTGGGCTCTAAATATGAATTGAGAACTTTTATTAAATAAAAAAAAAAGGAAAAGAAAAAGAAAAGCTGTATTGGGCCTCCATTATGTTTAAAGAGATTAAAAATATTTTTTTATTACCTTGAGAGGGGTATAAATACCCATTATTGCACAGTAACTGATTTTAATTCTAAAAAGTACAGTAGTACCTGTATTCCTTTCAGACAGGAAAAAAAGAAAACAAGAAAAGATTACATGTTTTTATTAAATGGAATCCTCTGTATTCACTGTTTGTGTTTAGGCCTTATTTAACTGGTGCTGTAGAATTTCTAGTGTGGTTACCTGGGAGACAAAATGCTTTGCAATTATTACTGAGTTTACTTCAGTATCTTTTTCTGTTGAGGCTGTATAGTGGTCACTTAGAAACAACCAAAACAAAGGCAGACCAAAACAATGTTATCAGCTGTCTTCCAGCTTTGGGTACATTGCTTCCCAATCCTTGGATGTCGACTTCTTGATGTGTTTAGCTCTCTGTAAATATCTTGATACATTCAAAGCTTCAGCCCTTCTCAGCTGCAGTTCTTGTTACTTGTTTGTTCTGCAGATCATCTCTTATTGCTCAGTTTGGGAACTCCAGAAATAAGGAATTTGGATGCTGTCAAAAGTTTGTTTTAAGTGGCTCTGTAGATCCACTGCAGTAAAGGATCTAAGTAAGGAGAGGACCCCTTTCCTAGAGTGGCACCAGAGCCCACTCTAAAGTCCTAGAGTCTTCACCAGAAGAGGTGCTTGGGGCTCCTTCCTTCCTTTGCTGGATGAATTTAAAAGGCCTGTACATCCTCACACAAGTATCCAGTACCTTTCCTGACTTAAGCTGGTCTTCTATAGGCTTGCTAAGGGGAAGAAAAATAAAATAGAAGTAATGTAAACCTATTAAATAGAAGACCCTAAGGGTTATCAAGCAGTTGAGAAGCTTAGTACAACAGGAGGTTAATATGAAAAATTGAGTACTGTTGCTTCTACTGTTTTCTCTGCAAAAACAGAAGTTGAGGTGGCTTCTAAAAGCTGTAAGCTGCTTACTTACTAGCCCCCACCCCCTTGCTAGTAGTAATATCATCATAGTCGTGTTGAGATCCCTGAGATGCTTGCTGGGCAGTTCGTCAACTGTTGCTTTCATTGGCAATGTCTACTTCATATTTTGTTGTGAAGGATGTGGAGATTAATCAGCTTTTGCTATAGCTGCTTGCATGTGGTGTTCTTACATACTCTAAAATGGTGTCAGTGGGGTGGTAAAGGCAATAACCTGTACCTACAGTTCTTCATTCTTATGACCCACAGATTTTTCTGAAGCACATTGTGGTCCCTACTTCTACAGCATTATTGTTTAATAGTAGCTTTCCTTAATTTGTTACTACTTTTTTTTTTTCTAGTTCACTGAATAATTCCAGGTCCATAAAATTCTTTGTAGTCAGTCACAAAGAACTTGATGGGGTGTCTGAGCAATTAAAATTCACAAAATCCATACTATTCCTATACACCTGAATCATACAAAGTGGTAGAGGTGCTCAGGATTCGTCTTCAGGTTGCTGTGTCCCCCTTATAAGCCATGGGAACATTAAATGCCTTGGAATGGAGTCCGGCATGTTGACTGTGTGTTCTTTACAAGGTATACCAGGTGCTACTGGAGATAACTCCTGGTATATGCAGTGCACAGCCCTGAACCTCTCCTGTAGGTCGACACCCAACCTCTTTTGGCAAAATTAAAAGCATGGTTCCTGCTTTTAATGAGCCCTTTTTACAATGGAGCCTGTGTTCAGGAAGAGACCATAATTCCCTCTGCTGCCTGAAAGGTGACAAGCCTCAGCCTCACAGCTTAGATGAGGAGAAAGTTCTGGGCTGTATTGGAGGCCTCCAGAGATCTTCCTGTGAAAGCTGTTCTGCTTGACTCTGCAGTTGGAGGGTGAAGCATTTGTTTCTCCTGGAACGGGCTCAAATTCATAACCTACACATCTTCAAAATCTATATAATAATCAGCTATTAAAAATACTGAAATAAACCTTGGAAGAAGGGCAAGGACTCACCCACCCTGTTTGTTTCTCAGACCCGTTTGTTTGAGAAAATACCGTCTGCCTTTCATTCCTTCATGCAGGTCAGAGCAGCTTTAGCAGAAGAGTTTGGGAGTTCCCCATCCCTGTGGCAGAGCACCCCAGAGATCACACTGCAGGAGTGCGGAAACATGGACCTGAAAAGAAGGCAATGTGACTGTGTCTGATGATACATTCACTGTACGCAGTTTACAAGAGTAACAGCACAGCTACTGGAATAAAAGTCATGGTAAATGATGGTTTATTCAAGTGACTAAAGGTAGAGCTACCATGTGAGGTAGATTTTAGTATCTTTGGTGTTTGATGTGTGTTTTAGTTGACAAAAATCAGAAAAGTTCTAGGGAAGCCCCTAAAAATTGTGGCTTCAACTGTCAGTTTAGTATTTTTGCCCAGTCTTCTTGCCTCTGTCATTCTGAAACTTGATGTAGGCTGTGATTTTGCACATATCCTTTTCCTTGCTGGTTTGGTTTTGTATTTGTATTCTGCTTCCCATTCTTGCTGTATTCTATTTTGATGTAAGGGAAATTAGTGTTTTTTATCACATGCCCCAATGCATGAGTGTGCTGGACTAGTTATATGAAGAACAGTGGTGGTGACAGAAAGGATATGAACTTTTTTTCTTTCTCTAGTTACTCTCAGCTATAGATAAATGAAAAATCCTTCTGTTAACAAGAGGAATACTGTTATGTGTTGTCTCAGAACTACTGCTAAAAGATCTCCAAATCAAGAAGTAAGAGCTTTTCTCAGTTGTCTTTTCCTCTGTAGGCCAGGCAGCATCTGGATGTTGCTGCAGGTCCTGGTGCTCACGATGTGCGTGCAAAGCATGCAGCTGCAGCCAACTTCTAGTGAACCACTTCACACTGCATCCTTGTCTTCCTGATGAAACACCTTATGCTTGTACAAATAGTGTAATAAGAAGAGCATGCTTAGGAATCGGAAGTGCTTTAGCAAAATGTTGCCAACCCAGCAATATTTTGTTAATTTTCAGTTGTTTCGGGTTTTCTTGCAATTTTTTTTCTTTTTTCCCACTGGGAAGTTCTAGCGTGTACCATAGCACACTCATTCTAGTGCCAAGGAATGTAATGAATCACTGGTGTTCAGGTGAGGCAGAAAGTGGTGGAATTCATAGTTTAAATGTGGGCCTATCAACACAAAGATAGTTCAGAAAAATATTTGACACCTTGCTGCTGGAAACAGCTTCATTATTTGTCTTAATATATTTGCCCAACTCTGCAGGGAGCTTTGCAGTAGCTATGTCCTCTTGTCACAACAATCTGGACTGAACAAGCCATTCTGGCAAAGTAATGTTATGTTGTTACTATTTATCTTGCTAAGCTAAAAATGTGAGGGTTATGAGTTTTTAAACTCTAATATTTCAGAGAAACAGAATTCCATTGGATGTTTATAGCAGACTGGCAGCAAATTTGTATATGCCAGCCTAATAACGGTAGAAACTAAAGCAACTTCTGCAGAAATGCCTTTTGGAGTTAGTCTATCAGGATTTTGCAAAGCAGTCATCTAAACAGGTCTTCTGTCCAGCCTACCTTGCTCTCTCAGCCTTCTGAGAATGCTTGTCCAAAGTTCTGTGAGGTTCTGAATGACCACAAATATTTGAGGTTCTAGTCTTTCTTTGCACCTACTAGATTGGAAGTTCCTAACCTTTTGAGTTCCTAACCTCACCTGAGAAAATAACGTTCTGAGGAAGTTGCCAGTATGATCAGCAGTGTTGCAGTGTATTACCTTGGGCTCTATGCACTGCCCCACATACAAAGTCCATGCTGCACCACTGAGGCTCATCATAGATTTTGGAAAGCAATATGGTTGGTAATACTACAAGTGCAGGCATGGAAGGATGCTGAAGGACTTTTAAGCATCTCTAAGCTCATGGACATTGCTGCCAAGTCCCTCTTGATTTCAGTAGATAGTTTATTATGAATGAACTGCACTCCCTTGAAAATTCATGTTGTCTGAGATGTTGACTCTATCCTTGAGCTCTGATTTTCCTGTCATCATTTTTTTGGCATCTCTGGCCATAAACTGGATTCAGTACCAGAATTTCTGTTTGTAATTCCTTCTGTGCAGGCTGAATAGGTTTGACATACTGCTGGATGAACAATTTTTTTGTAGACTGGAAAGTCTGTTTAACAAATTTTCCTACTTTCTGATGGTAATGACTCAAGCCTGTGTAATACATTTCACTACTTTGCTTCACAGATGAGTGTATGTATTCAGCTGCACAACTTCTCTTCCTGTTCTAAGGATTTTGTTTAACTGACACACAGCTTATGTAGATAAGACTGATGTTTCAAAGCAGCTGTATCTCTTTTTAAGGATCATTATGGTGGTCTTTCTTTCAGAGTCCAAAGGAAAAGACATGCCTTAGCTATAGAAAGTGCTAAATGATAGCAACATAAACAGCAACAAATAGTAAAAATGTGCAGCATGACTTAGTTCTCTTTTTCACACACGCTGTTTGTGATGTGATACATTTTTAAAGAGGAAAGTGATACAAAAAGGAGAACTCATGCTTTTGATTTCTTTGCATTGAAGGGAAGTGTCACTTCTAAGTAAATATGATGCTGTCCAAAGTCTACATCTAATTTTGAAATCCAAATATTCTCAGTAAAATCATTTCACTCTTTTTCCTAGGGTCAGTGAAGCAGCTGAAAGTGTACCAGTGTAGGCCAGGTTATGTCCTTCAGTCCTTGACATCTGGATATATCATGAGCCTTAGCAGATTTTATCTAGTGTCAGGGTAGTAAGATTTTTTTTTTTATTTATACAAATGCAAAAACAAAAGCAGAAATAGAAATAACATTTAATTATTTTCTAAAAATTGCAAATTAGGACTGAAGAGCACTAGAACTTACTTGAATCAAGTTTTCAAAACTTAAGACACTTGTAGTCCCTTTTCCTGTCTTTTGGCCTCAGCTACAAGATCAGTTTTGAGGTCAAAGGCAGAGAACTTCTAGAATATTATTGCTTGGTATGTTTGTCAACAAAATCAGCTTGAAATCTTCATATCTTAACCCATATGCAAAGACAATACCACTTTTGATCTGTCTCAAATCTAGACCATAAAAGAAGAAACAATATTGTATTTGGTTTGAAAAACTTACAATCTTCTGGAGAATTTACCTCTGGAGGAAACTATTGTATGGAGGGGAGTTCTTTGCCCACAAAAAGAAAATCTACCATTCCCATTATTATATGCCGTCCGTCAAACACACTTACACCCTGGAGCACTGGGCAAGACTTTCTGTACCTGGCTTTTGCAGAGCTAAGGTGCAGCAGGTCAATGAGTTGCAGAGACTGGCTGAGGATTACAGTTTAAATTGAGTTTCTTCTTTTGATATACAGCTTCCCATGTGGCTTGAACTGTCCACCTCCTGTTCTAGAAGGAGACTTCCTAGTCAGGAGCACAGCTACCTAGAGGGGCTTTGAATGTGACTGATGATGCTCCCCAGGCAAATAATGGAGACAATACTTCTTTTTTTTAATCTGTTCAACCCATTCAAGAGCCCACTGCTTGCCGGAGAAGCTGAGATTGAGACTCTTTCTTCCCAAGCTGTGGTAAAATCTCTCAGATTTGCCACAATAGCAAGCAGTTCCCAATCTTCTATGAGGCAAACACCTAGCTGCCTTCAGCATGTGCTCTGCTCCACGAGATGATAAAGTCCAAGTGAAGACATCTTATATGGTGCACTTTCATGTTGACAATACTAAGGGAAGCAGTCCTTTTCATGTAATATTTGAGGGTCAATGCTATTCCAAGTGAGTTGGAGCTCATTCCTACTCATAATTCAATAAAAATAATGTTGCCTCTTCTATTTTGAATCAATGTAGGAAACAACTTTAAAGGAAAATACATTTAAAAGACAAATTCTGAGTGAGATAAGAATATGCATGAAAGATCCAAGGGTTTTATTTTTTCATAAGGAAAATGGATGTGCTTTTCTTAGTTGCCATTTATATAGTTGCAGCAAAGCTTGTTACTGACAAGTTGTTATGGTGGTATGGAAGATTTGCTACTTATTTATACCAGGAACTTGAAAACTCTTCTGTTCAAGAAATTTAACACAGTGTCTGTCCCTTGCAATATAAGTATGCTAGCTTTTACTAAGAATATATGGAAGTCAAAAGCAACTTGTTTCCTAGTTATTTTTTCATCCTGATAGCTTCAGATATGGCAGAAACCAGAGTCAAATCTGGGATAACTTTTTACCTCAGAGTTTCTCACCTGGTTCTAACCGATTTGACTTTCATGAAATCAGAATCAGAATTAATCTCACATTGGAGTCTCCAATGCTTTAAACCCATCCCTGTTGTAGATGATGTGTTTTGTGCTGAAGCTTTTGGTACTGTTCAGATTAGACAATGACATTGCTGGGTCCACACTTCACCTTGGCCAGGAGACAAAGTTCCACCTATGGCAGTCCTTCTTTAGTGGGATAAATATTTTTTTTAATTGTTCTTTCTAGTGACCATGTTGCTGGTTGGAGAGCCGTGTTTTATGAATGCTTGGAAGAATTGTGGTGTTCTGTCATTTCATCAGGAAGTAACTTGGTTTTGGAAATGTTATTTAAAGGCATAATCAAATGAGAAAATACCTCTGCTGTTGCAGGCCAAGGTCTCAACTTTTTTTTCACTTCATCTTTTTGATGCTGGGTGGATCTTTTCATTTTACCGAAACAGTTCAGATTTTGCTTAGACTTCCTTCAAACATCTTCAGATGCAGGTATGAATCTCTTTAAGGAGATCCTACCTAGAGGAAGGAAGATTCTTTCAACTTATACAACGTCTGATTAACCTCATGCTGAAAGAAGATGTGATATCCAAGGAATACAATCAAGCCTTGCTCATTGAGAAAGACAGAAGGGACCTTGCAAGGAAGATACCTCTGACATTTGTGGAAAAAAGGAACCTATACTTGGGACTCTTTGGTTCCCTTCTGTTGTTTAAATTTCCATATCAGTAAGCCTCAAAACATGACATGAGCCAAGAGGAAGAAATTACATTTCCGGTAAATCAGTTGATTTTTTTTCTTCCTTTTTTGCTTTGTTAAAGATTTACTTTTATTGCATGCTGAGATTGCATAGTGCAAAGTACAGCAGTGGAGAGCACGTTGGGAAGAGCCAGATTTTAATGCAAGAGCAGCTAAAGAGAGATACATCCCTTTAGGTTATTAGATACTTATTTTCATAGCCAGGCCATAATAAAACTTGTTTTTTGCTGCCCTTTACAGAACCAGAAATGCAAAGTAGATTAAAGAGACCAGGATGAGGTCAGATTTTTCTCAAGTGACATATTAGTCACTGATAGTCTGAGCAGCATGTATTGATGGCACATGCTGGCAGTTCATGTTGGCAAATCTCTTACCTTTCTCAACCATATATGGAAGGAATATTCTCCACTTTAAATTCCAGATGTCTATAAGCAACGTAACTGCACTGTCTACAGGAGACTGCTGCAGATTTAGGGGGGGGGGGGGGGGGGTTGGGGGGGTAAAAGGAAGGAGGGAGAGGAAATACTTCATGGTTTATAATGCTGTATTCAAGAGATTTGAGGGTTTTAGTGGACAGCAAGAGAGAGAAAAATCTTATAACTCTGAGGCACTTCTTGGTCTGATGCACCAGAGGATTAATGCATATGTAAGAGAACAGGGATTAGCTCTGGACAATCCAAACGTTGTCCATCATATGTAAAATGACATAACCCTATCTTAAATTGTAGCTTTCAGGATTAGTTTAACAAAACCAAGCAACTGTAAATGAGCATAAAAATACTTAGGTGAACATTGGGGTAGTCCTGTAAAACAGGTAGAAGGACCTTGAGCTGCAACACAGTGAGGAGTGTAAATTGTTTTCTCTTTTGAAATACAGTATTGGAAATCACTTCTCAAGGCATGGATGAAAGTACAAGAGAAAAGAAGTTAGTTCATGAGAGGATAAAATACTGAGGTAGGCAATTTTAGCTCTATTATTGCACACATTAAAGTGAATGCCAAAATTTCGTATTTTAAATGTAGACTATCATAGTAAGAGGCCTGGTGTCACTTATGCTGGGAGTATATATAGTCAGGTTTCTACTTTTAATTAAATCCAAGAAATGCTTGACAAAGTATCTGATCCTTCTCATTTCTGTAATGGTAGCATCTAAAATCTCTATTTAAAGATCTTGGTCCTGTCATGCCTGGCTCTGCACTTACTTGAGACATGACAGAGGGAAGCTCATCAGAAGAAACAATAGTCTCAATCTATCACTTGTTCAACCTTTGTCACTATTCTTTAGATTTTTGTAGTAGAGATGGGCTTAAAAAATGTGGAACATTGAGTCACCAAGAAGTGATTCAATTGTATTAAAGACCTGAGCTTCCTCTGAAGGAAATTGGTTTCTGACTTTTGTTTTTTAAATTTGTTAATTTTTCAGCCTTCTGTTCAATCATTATTTCACTCTGACAAAGCCTTGCAAAGAAAACTCCTGTCAGGAACAGATTTATATCAGCAGGTTTCTCTACAAACTACTACTAACTAACATTTCTGCAACTGTTTTTTCTATCACAAAACAGACCTTTACAATTTCTGGACAAAATACCCCAGCTTCCACCTCTCCTACAAAGTGCACCATTGACATCTGTTTTGCAGTGCTTCCAATACTAATCAATACATTCTCTTCCCTCCTTTTGCAGTAGGGCAGTGTATCAGCAAGCATTGAAGCAAAGAAGCTGGTGGTCACCTGAGAAGCTAAAGCAGTTCTCAGCTGTCTCAACCTGATGTTTTTGTAGACTGTTCTTCCTTTTGTCTATAAGACCGTCTTTATAGACTAGTCCACTAAATGATAGAATCATAGGTGAAGCACTACTCTGATTTGCTTCAGCAATTCCTTTCTTCAGTTTCTAAGCAGCTATGGGTGTTGTACAAAAAGTGGACAAGGAGTCTTTGCTACTGTTACAGATTAGAATCACAGTAAACAGCTGAGCTATTTTGTTCTCCAAACTTCCATCTATACACTGTCATCAGTATATAGATCACCTCATGAGGATTACAGCCTCAAAAGGTAGTAAAGAAGTCTGCCTGCAGGGCAGGTAACGGAGTTTATGATTTCTGGGGTTGTGCTGCACATTAGACTAGGGCTAAGAAATAACCTTCTTAAATTTTGTACGGTTCTCTCATACAGTGATTGTATTATTCTATCAAAACAGAGCACTAAAATACAGAAATCTGTATTTGTGCAGCATTTCATTATTTTCTGCTCTGAATGCTGTTATACTGAGATGTTGCTTTTCTTCTAATGCCATAGAGGAGTTCCAAGAACACAGCTGCCTGGCAGGTTAGAGAGCCCAAAGATGCTAGTGCTGGGCCTTGCAGGCTGGAATCCATATCTCTTTAAATACTGAGAATAGAACAGCCACTCCTGGGATGGGAAAAGCTTTTTCTCTTCCTGAAGAGCTATAGAACATGGTGGAAGCAGATCACCTCTACAAGGGGAAAAGGCTTGCACAGGTCAGCAGCTGCTCTGCTTATAGGACCTGCTGCCTTGTGCAGAAGCCATTTGTTATGAAGTATCTGATTAAAAATTTACCTTACTGAAGCAGCAAGTCCTGCATGTCTTTGACTTCGCCAAATCCCACTTCCTTTCCCCTTCTGACTCTGGTGGAACTTTTGCTGTAAGTTAGAGCCAATGGAATACTACTACAGAAAGTATTTGCTTGCTTGAGAATATATTATCTTTCACAGTTAATTTCTAATTTGTGTAGGTCTGCTCATGATTTAGGGAAACAAAAACAAAAACAAAAAAGCAAACAAACAATAACAACCAAAAAAAACAGAAAAAAACCCACAAGAAAAATAGTCAAATAAGCTTGCTGAGCCACGCAGAAACAGCTATAGTCATTGTGGCAGGAATGCTTGTGAATGAACTTGATTTTCAGAAGGTTGTTTGTCATACACTGGCAGGGTAAGTGATGATTGGATGAATAAACATTGTCAGCTGCTGCAACAAGCAAACCCTGAACACCATGTGTAAGCCAGGCAAGATTTATGAGCTCCTGTTTCATAGAACATCCTACTTGTCATTTGGACCAATGGCAAGAAACGTTTGCTCAAGACACCAAACTGATTTTGGATTAGTAGTCTGTGAACTTGTGAAAGAAATACTTTCACTTCTGTTTCAACAAATGGAGCTGCAAGGTAACAGTGTCTGCCTGCTGCTTGCTTCATTCTTACTGTGCTGCTTGTTTTATTCTCACTGATGGACTGCTTAACAGCATGATTTCGGACAGATTTGAACTGGAATAAAAAGGGAGAGGAAGAATTCTATGGACCACCAGAAATGGTTACCACCAGCTCTCATCCGGTTTTAGTTTCCAACCAAATAAATCAATCAATCTGTTCCTAACTAGTGACAAGTGCAAGCTCTTCTTAGCAGTAACAAGTGACGGGTAAAGGTAAGAGTGCTTATTATACAAAGGTTGCTAGAAAGGAGGTTCCTCTTAATGTTCCTGTTTGGAATTCCCCCTGTGTATTTCTTTTTTCTGCAGTGACTAGTCTGGCTCATTTCCTCCTTTCTGGTGTCACTTTCTATAAGCCCTGGGCAGTGATAGCAGCTCTCCTCGTATTTTGGTAGTGAATCCAGAGTAAAAGAAGAGGAACTATCCTGTTTTCTGAGGTCAGTTTTTCCTCAACTCTTGAATGGGGTAAATTCTTCCTATCTTACCTTCTGTAGATATAGTTAACTACAGTGTGTCAGTATCTGGCATTGTGTTGCTTGAAATATTAGAAAGATGAAGTCTGGATGCAGATGAAATTTTGGAGAATTTTGAGTTATTCTCTTTGTGGCTAGCCCTGTTACTTGGTCAAAAGGCTGCTGTAATTTCAGTCTTTTTTTAAAGAATGTACTTGTTTTTTTTAGACAAGTTGCTCCTATAGAAAGTGAAACTAAAAATCATAGAAAGAAACTCATTTATTTCCATTTTTTTTCCACAGAGTTTTACTTTCCCATTTAGGAGGGCTGAGATTCTATCATGAAAAAAGTCTTGGAGTACAAATGTAGGCAAGGTGTTTGCTGTGCTGTTGTATTTCATCTTACTGTTGGGATGGGAGAGCTGGGCACAGCTGTGACACATGAGGTGATACTGGATATGAAAAGGCAAATTCTGCTCTCAAATCACAACTCTGGACACCTGCAGGACAGTACGTTATTAGTCTGCCTGAATTCAGCTGCCTCCAGTGGAAGACTAATAACATTTCTTTTATCTATTGTGTTGGTCTCTATACAGCTAAGTCCATTGGAAGGCAGAAGTTCCTTTTACCTGATATTTATACTTCTAACTTCTTTAAACTCCTCTCTAAGGAAGACAAAGGAGAATGTGGCAGGATACAGGGCAGCTTTGTTTTCAGCATCATCTCTGTTCTTTCTTTTTAGACTATAAAGCTCATGGAATGTAACACTACATTGGCACAGTAAAGACTGTCGGTAAAAGTAGTACCTTTTGTTAAATCAGGTAATACAACAGGAAAAGTTAAATGCTTTTCAGATGTATAAGCTTTTCAAAGATCTGAAATAGAAACTAAAACCTTCTAAGTTCATTATAACTAAGTTCTTCATAACCTGAGCACCACTACTTGCAGTTTATGAATAATGAGGCTGTCTCTGACAGCAAAATCTGTTTGATATCTGTGGAACAAAGGAATTGTTAGTGGTGGATTTGGGGAGAGGAAAGGGAAACAGGTGACTGTAGCATGGAGGGCACTTCATCCCTCCTCATTGCTGGCTTGCCCACCTCCCAGAGTGCATTGCCTCAAAACATTGCATGCAGCAAAAGCCAGAAAGCACATCCCTACCTTCTGGCGTGTGTGTTGTGCACAATGACATAACCCTTGGGTGGCACAAAAGAAGACAGAAGACTTTCTAAAGTTGTTAACAAAATTTTAAAAAGGCTTCAAAATTGTAGCTGGTAGCTGATGTCATTGAACTTTTAGCTCCAAGTGCCAGTGCTTCACTGGACTCCTTATTTAGAGTTTGGTAACACCCACTTCTTGTCAGCTTGGTTCATGTGTTCATTGGCTCATTACTCTGGAGTGGTGCAAGAAAGTAACATTTCTTCAGCAATCTTTGTGTTTAATTTTTTGACCTCTTGTCTTCACTGCAGTCCCACTCTCATATTTTTCTTTAATGCAAGCCTTGGAGCTGTAATGTTATGCCATCCTCTGCTTGAAAAACATGTGATTTGTGTGGCACTACTACTCTTTTCTATGAATTATCCTCAGCTTCCTAAACTGATACAAAAATTAAATTCTGGGGAGGAGGAGGGGATTTCCTCTGTTCCTGAACTGGCTTCAGATATTTTCATTTTCTTAACCTCTACTCATGTGGGAGACTATTTTATTACCTGTCAGTTCAGATGTCAACAGAGCTTTGGGAAGGAAAACCCCTAACAAATCTCAGAAGCACCCACCTTATTTTTGGAGTAAATGTTATGCTATTGTCTATATAAACTTTCTTCGTTCTCTTAGAGAACAGTTAGTAAGTAGCAGACCCCATTGCCAGGAATCTTTAACATGTTGATCCTTTAAAATATAACACATGTTTAAATCAAGTTATTGGGGCAAAATGAGAAACTGCAACCACCTTCCTTATCTTTAGAAATCTAAACTGCCCTATCTAGCTCTTAAGACTTCTATATGGTTTAAGTGAATACCTCTTCCTTCTTTAACCAGATTCTTTGTCCTGGTATGGTGATGTTCACTATTTCTTCCACTAATTTTCCAGCATTTTTAATTCGTATGATATAATTTGGACTCTAAAAGAGCACTCAAAACAAACCATGGAGAACCTTGGAAGTGAATCATATTGTTGTGCTGTATATGCAGAATACAGCAGTAAGCCAAATGCATCATGAGTGGAAACCTTGCTCTAGCATGTATGCACTAAATCATTGCAGAGGTTTAAGAGCACAGGCTACCAAATGCAGGAGAAAGGAGGTTTTATGTAAAGATTTAAAGCAAAAAGTCTGTCTTAACCAGTATCCAAACAATAAAGGAAAATATATTCGTGGAAATACATTTGTAAGTACACCCTGCCTTCCCCCACTCAGCAGCTGCACTTTGTGCGTGGAGGCCTGACACAAAGGAGGGCAGAGACACCCCTGGGGACTTCAGGACTTTGTCTTGCAGGTCTGTGCAGGGTCTGTCTTCCTCCAGATGTGGGCTGGCTCTCGCCTTCACAGGCTTTATGCAGAAATTACTACAGAAATATTTTAGTCTTCTCATGAAGTGAAAATGTGACAAACACCCGTTTTGGCAGCACTGTAAAGGACCCCAGAGGGAATGTATAATCAGTTAACTAAGTTAAAAGAATGCATGAAACAATAGAGAAAGTGCTGGGTAACACAGAGCATACTTATCTTTGGTCCCAGCCAGGAGGCTGTTGGAAAATGCTGTGAGAAAAAAAGGGAAGCCTTGGGACAGGAGTTGCTGTTGTAAACAAGATCAATTATGCCTGGTTTCATTTTGTGTGCTTCAGTTACTACATGCAGCAAAACACTCACTGTCCATGAGGTGTCAGTCTCCTTACCTCTGACTCTCTCAGCGCAGAAGCTTTTCACCTTTCAAAAACTTTTTGACTTCAACCTTGGATGCAGTGCTTTCCATGGTTGCACCATGATTTTAATGCAGCAAAGCACACAGCACACCCGCTATTTGTCCGTTCAACTACAGAAAGAAATTGCAGCATCCCAAATCCAGTGCAGTCAATAACAAGACAGCTATGTATATATCTGTGTCAAACCAAAGTAATTAAAAAAAAAAAAAAAAGAGGATAAGCTGAGGGCCATTCAGACTGGTGAAACAAGAGAGATGAGTACTCCAGTTTGTCATTCCTGAAAGAATGGCAATCTTCATTCTTCTTAAGGTGGAAGGCTATGTTTCCCTTACTCCTGTGTTCCTCAGCTATAACACTTCCTACATACCAATTATAAGCTCCCCAGCTAGACTCGGCACTGGCAAGCTGAAAACATTTTGCATTACTTATGTATTTATCCACAGGGAAATGCTATTAATGCTATTTAATGAAATGCTATTAAAAGAAATGCTATTAAAGGAAAGGTTTAAATTAACAAAAGCTCTTACTTTTCTGTCAACGAAGAAGTTACGATTTTTTATTATTTTTTTTAAAGGACTATGTGCATGGAGGCTGGAAAATCTTGTCTGTAGAATTGCAGGTAGTGAGGAAAAACAATGTTTTCTTACAAGCTGACAGACCTTGAGGAAAGGGAGGATGATAAATGAACCAGATGGATCAGAAGAAGAGTAACAGCTAACTTCAGACAGACTAGGAAGGCAGGAGTAATTTTGAAAGTCCTGGCAAAACAAAAGATAACTGTGTTCCTAAAGGAACTTGGTTCATTATAACAATAAAAATCCCACGCCCTGAGATAAGCGACCCTTGCCCACAGAAATCTTTACTCACTGGATGTGCATAGTGAAATAAATATGTACTGCATCTTTAAACGCAGAGAATGTGGAAGCCAAGATACATATTATAGGTATATAATGCTATCTATGTATATAGGAAGCCCTGATTCTCACTGAAATGTACGGAAATAGGTAACTGGCAGACTGAGGGTGCGTTGGCTTTGTGAAGTTACCACCTAACACCCACCTCTGCTTAGACACAGAATAAACAAATATCTCAACTTTAGGTACTAATCAGCTCTCTGTGCACCAGACAAATAACCCTGATTTTGGGGACAACATTATGACTATGACTTAATTACAGCTTAGTATTTACATGAGGATTAAGTTTGCCTACTCGGTCTCTTTCCATAGGATTTAGCCTTTATCTGCTGTAATCAAGCAGTTGACTGCCACTGGAATGATGCATTTGTCTGTCTTGCATTCTCTTTACAGCTTCTGCCCAATTACTTCTCTGTCTCTAACCCCAAAATTATACTGACCCTGAGGTAGTGCTTCAACAGCATTATTCACGAACTCTGGCAACCTGACATTCTGAAAGGATTTTATGTTCATTTAGCAAGGGAAAGGGCAAAGCAAAATGCTGCAACAAACTGAAAATTTAATCTGGTATGTTTACAACCTCATTTTTGGCTCTTATGCAGATTTGGCAACTTCTGCTTTCCATTTATAGCACAGCAGGCAATAATATTTTTGTAATCTTGGTAGCATAATGAGGCCACTGAACATAAGAAAGGAGAAGTACCTGAGTGTAGGTTATTCCTACTTGTGGAACTTCATTGTGTCCATCCTCTTCTAAGTTAAGGCTCTAGATTCTGACATCTTCTGCAGCAGAATGTGGAGAGGTTGACTTTTAAGCTGTTCATCAGAACAGCCCCTTAGAGTAGTAAGAGGGATGAAGATTAGTGTACAACAAAGCAACATGTAGTAGTGCGTGACTAGGTCTGCTCTGCCCCTCTTTAATGAGAGCTGCAGTGTTAGCTGTATTTCTCTTTCATCATGTTGCAGGTAGGCTTCATGGTACAAGAGATTGCTCCATATTTACACACCTTGAGAAATTAGGCGTGTGCAACCAGAGTTATTGATGGCATTCTGCTAGAGGCAGAATATTTGAGCTGTATTATATTTATTGTTCATTGCAGATTATGGTGCTTGATGTCAAGCTGAAACTTTTCATGGTTGTGGTGTGTCAGCACCTTTTTTTTTAACAGGGTATGGCCTGGAAATTTTGCTGGTTGTCCATTTCATGCTGGCATTTTAATATTATTATGAACTAAATTTCTTGGATCACCAGCACGAGTGGCATTCATATTAGCGACCTGTAAACATTGAGGAGCCAATATTTGGTTTTGAAATAGTTTGATAAAGATGATGAATGACCAACAAGTAGTGTTATTTCACTGGCTGTGGAATATCCAGAAGGAATGTTTGAACTTATTGTAGTGCCTGGAAGCTTATTCTAGTAATTGGAAAGACATATAAGGGATTTAAAATGAGGTGGAGGAAGAGATAACCTTTACTGAGAAATGTAGCTGCAGCAGTTAAAAGCAGTTCTCATATAAACAGGTGACTGGAGCAGGGAGCACCTTAGATCAGTCAGATTTGTCTGGGTAATGTATGGCACTCTGCTTGAAGGGCTGTAGCAATGCCCAACTCACAGGTAGGTATGAGTTCTGAGGGGGAAAGAAAACTGATTAACAAGTAATTGTGATAGATTCCAAATTCTCAGTGAGTGGCCTGTTACAAGAAACTAATTCCCAAAGTGACCATGCTATTTTGTACGCATCAACTGCGGTCTGGAAAAGAATTATACAAAACAAGTGTTCTACCTTTCACTGTACCTTCTTGTGCTGAGGGGATGTCTCCTAGTGCCACCTCCAGGGCTTAGGAACTGAGTGTAGTGTCCCAGACAGAAGCTGCTTCCCTTAAAAGAAATTGTCCTGATGGTAACGAATGGGATTCAGCTTCCATCCTTTTCACTGCAGTCTTCTCGTTTTCCCCAGTACCTGCTGGATTTGTGCTTGCATCATTTATATCCTGATAAAGATACAGGACTTGTGACTTATTCAGTACTTGGCACTTTTGGTCCAGGTGGTCAGGCTGCAGTACTGGACCCCCTGACTGGACTAAAAGATAGGTAAGTCTCATTGCAAGCTGGATCTGGATCTGCAAATTTAAGTTACACAGAGTTGTAACCCAAGTAAGACTTGGTAAAGCAATACCAGTTCCACAGCCTTAAGGTCTCAATATTTTGTCAACAGAAGGGCACAGTGCAGAACTTGTACTTTTCGATGACAAAAAAAAAAAAAGTGGTTTTGTTATTGCTAGCTGTTTTTCTATTTGATTTCAGATAGCAAGAGACAAATAATGGATTCAACATTTCTGTCTGAAAATGGCTATCTTGATTTGCTGCACAGTGATATCGATCCATTGCATTTGTATACTCAACTTGATCCTAAGTTATCGGGAAATGAAGAAGGTGACTTCTCTGCAGGTTAGTAAAACACTAAAAAATGCTTGATTAGTTTAGGCATCATGCTATAAGTTATTACCATCTCCTCTCAATTACATAGCCATCTAATGGCAGTTTATCATGGTGGCTGAACTAAACACAGCAACACATGGTCTTATGATATAACTTTGTTTATATCTGTATGTAAAATAGTGACTGCTTCCAGAAACTATCATAGTTTTGAAACTCCATGTTTACATCTTCCTGCTCAGTGAGTCTAAGAATACATACTATACATGTCACTCATCAAGGTGTGGGATTAATGTATTTGGTTTGGATATCATTCCTGTAAGTAGTTTATTTGCAAGTGTTCCTATTGTAAGCTGATCAAATGTAATTGTCCACACTTGTGTAACTTCAGGGTAAAAGCTTTGCAAAACAGAGACTTTTAGGTGAGTTTGTGATGAAGCCAGTCTGTAAGCAAACTAGCATTTTATTTCCTTCTGAGATCGTAAGGCATCAGCTTTCATTACCAGTTTCCATTTTACAGCTTCTGGGGGCACAGGCCAATGATTTCATGATTCTGTGCTAGAGAAGAAAGCAGAAGGGCCAGGACATAAAGATCATAGAATAAAATCATAGAATAGTTAAGGTTGGAAAGGACCTCAGGATCATCAAGTTCCAACCCCCTGCCATGGGCAGGGACACCTCGCTCTAAACCATGCCACTCAAGGCTTCATCCAACCTGGCCTTGAACACTGCCAGGGATGGAGCATTCACAACCTCCCTGGGCAACCCATTCCAGTGCCTCACCACCCTAACAGGAAAGAATTTCTTCCTTCTATCCAATCTAAACTTCCCCTGTTTAAGTTTTAACCCATTATCCCTTGTCCTATTACTACAGTCCCTGATGAAGAGTCCCTCCCCAGCATCCCTATAGCCCCCCTTCAGATACTGGAAGGCTGCTATGAGATCTCCTCGCAGCCTTCTCCAGGCTGAACAGCCCCAACTTTCTCAGCCTGTCTTCATATGGCAGGTGCTCCAGTGCCCTGATCATCCTCGTGGCCCTCCTCTGAACTTGTTCCAACAGTTCCATGTCCTTTTTATGTTGAGGACACCAGAACTGCACACAATACTCCAAGTGAGGTCTCATGAGAGCAGAGTAGAGGGGCAGGATCACCTCCTTCGACCTGCTGGTCATGCTCCTTTTGATGCAGCCCAGGATACGGTTGGCTTTCTGGGCTGCAAGTGCACGGTGCCAGCTCATGTTCATTTTCTCATCGACCAACACCCCAAGTGTTGATAAGATGATAGTTTCTTCATGTAAGTTCCTACAGCTAACCAGATTAGGAGGTTGCACTGGATCTCAAACATTCTGCTCCTGAATTTGTGTGGAGGCTGTGGAATATTTTGCTTCCCCTGAGTTTGCCAGCATAAGAGTATGAAAGTGAATGTGTGCTGCTGTGTGGTGGAGCAATAGATGAGTTTATTTCAAATTACTGAGCTGGTCTGTGGGTTGAGATTGGTAATGAAAAGAGAACAACAAACTCATGCCAGATATAAAGACCTATAGGTCTGCTTGATAGGTGTAAGAGATTACCAAACTGGAGGATACAACCTCGCATCCTTGCTTTAATGAGAGACCAGTGTCAGCAGGTACATGGGCAAATCAGTGGAGAACTGACCACCAGAACCTGGAATCATCTTTGTGATTAATTATTTCCCAGGTTGAGCTTTGTTCTCTCAATTTCTGACTGTTAATAAAACCTGCAGGAGTGTTTCTTCACTCCCATTGTCTTACTTGCTCAGTGAAAGTAGGATGAGTTGGGGATCAAGGAATGGCTTTTGTTATATCAGAGATTTTTCATTGTTTTGAATACTTCTGAGCCTTAGCAATGTCTGAGATGATGTAGAGAAAGTAAATGTTGTCAGGACGTGGCACCGGTTATTGGAAGCTGGGTATCCCTGCTGTGAAGATGTTAGTATGGTCTCTGGTATATTTTGGCCCTGTTCAACTAGCAGCTTTACAGGCCATTTGTAGCAGTAGCTCAGGGGTTAGCATGGACCCAGCATTTTTCCAAACAGGGAGTCTTGGATGGTACCACAATATCCTGAATAAGAAGGTTTAATAGTATTGATGAGTCTGGGCCACATGCATGGGCCTTAATGGCATAGGATGGATCCTAGAACTGTTTTATTTACTAGGAAAGATGAAGTCTCAGTTGAACAAAAGTGTTGATTTCTGTTGATATATTACTGAGAGTTCAGTTCTGTTCCTGCTTAACCAACATAAAAAGAAGAGCCAAAGCCTTTTGCTGAAGTAACAGATCTGCCTCTTCTACATGTCCTGAGATCTGTTTTTCACTCCTTCGTTATGGTATTCATTGAACCCATGTGTTCTCCTTTTTACTTCTAGATTCTGAAGTTGATGCCAGTGACTATGATCAGTTCAATATAGATTTCCTGTATACAATGGAAAACAGTGAAAATGGGGATGAATTAGATCTCTGTTCCACCAAAGAAGATTATGCTAGAATAGGTATGAAAGCAATTTTTCTTTTTTTCACATCCTTATTTTCCAGTCACTTGCTATAGCTATTTCTTATGAATTGTATTTTCAGTCTAAAGCAGTGGCATATACATAGTGTTCTGTCCCTCATGCATGGCAGATCTAGCCAGGGTACATAAACCTGCACTTTGTGGGGAAACAGATTAACAGTAGCTTGTGGTTGTTGGGGGGGGGGGGGGGGAATCTCTCTATTAATGGCTCCTTCTGCTCAATACTTCCTTTCTCAGCTTCTTCTTTTTCGTTTTCTTGATTTCCTGAACAACAATTTGCAAGAAAAACTTAATTTACCTCTGCAGAATTCTGTTAAAGAGGCTAAGTTTACAGGAGTTTTACTGTGAAATTACTGTGCCCTTACTATGTTTTTTCTTTTTTTGTCTGTTTTGGTTGTTTGGGTTTTTTTTTGTCCCTTTCTTGCTAGCTGGATTAGCAGAATATGTGCTCCAAGATCATCAGGAGATGCAGGTGGAACACACTTTTGGTAAGATTTCTGTGGCAAAGATTAATTTTCTCCATGACAGTGTTCTGGCTAACATCTGCACTGTACTTCATCCCCATGATTTGAACCTTAGTAAGGATTTTATATATCTGGTATACTCTTCTTTCCCCGTGGAAACTGTATCCCAGGATTTTCATGGCAAACTTTGAGGATTTTCTGTATTGTTGCAGGCCTTTCTCAAAGATGGCAGTTTTATCTCTGAGCAGTTGCCGATCACATCACTATGGCTATAGTGTATGTACAGCTAGTACAGTATATGCCCTGAGTTAGAGTCTGACTTATTCTAAGCACAGCACAGGTGGTATGCAGAAGTTCATTAAAGCTGAACCACCCAGAGAACTTACCATGCATTTAAACGCTGTTCATGCACACTAACTTCTGTCCAGGATGCACAAAGCTGCCTGAGGAAGCATGTTAAATTTTAATTCTCTCCCTGATCAATGTAGCAATGCTGTAGTATACATGTGGTAAATGATTCCTTCATTCAGTGTTTGACCAGAGATAATTGCTTGACTTTTTACTGCTCCCTGGTACGTTTAAAAATCAAGGCTTTTTGCACTTAATGGCAAAATTTTTATTGGTTTTAGAGGAAACAAGATACAGTATTAGTGCTGAATGACTTGCCAGTAGAAGAATGGTACAGATAACTTCTCAGTTCTAACAACACAAAATACAATCTCTCAAAGGATCTAATCCCTTTCATACCAAAAATGAGTAAATAACTTTGCTAGTACTGAGATTATGCTGTGATACATCTGTGATGTTTTATCCTTTGCTCATCATTAAAGCATTGAGAAGTGTTTAAGTTTTATTAGCCACTGAATTAATGGCAGTAGATTAATACCTCACAGTTCAAAAACCAACACAGGGTAACAGAACTTGCATTCAAAACTCCGTGGGCTTTCTAAATCCTCTTGATCTGAATATGTGTTTTATTGGATTTCTTTGGAGCATGTTTTATCTTTGCCACCTGTTGGTATGTTTCTGTTACTTTTTCTCTTCCTACAATTTTTCTAGGAGAGCACAGGTTGACATTTTAACATATTTTTAGCAGGGAACCTTATTTTGGATGAAATAGCAGCTGAAAACACTGAGATGCTTCCTGACGTAAAGATGCAAAGCTGTCACAAAAGAAGTAAGTGAAAAACAGTAAGAGTTTGAAAGGCTGCAGAATTTGAATCCTAAATTTGCATTTCGACACTTTGGTTTTAACCCAGCCTCAGTGCATCTCTCATGTAGCTCTTCACTGATACAACCAGACATGCTTCCTTTGATTTTGCTTACCCTCTATGGGCTGGAAGTAAAAACAACTTCCACAAGCACATTCTTTACAATTTGCAGAATTTGTTGTCCTGTAACGTGACATTAAGTACGTTGTATTTCTTCCCTTCATCTGTGTGACAGTGTTAACTTTGTTTTCAGTGACTCTATTGCTTAGCAAGCATTAGCTGAACAATTCCCTCTTCAATATCAAAAGCAGCAGCAAAAATCAATGAGTACTGGCACAAAAATTTGTAACCTAATTGAAACTTCACAGAGTGAAATAATATGAGGCTTCTCACATTCATATTTTATATAATGGCCCCAAACAATTCTGAAATAGCTGAATTGAAATGGATAACATCTCATTCTGCTTTAAAAGGTTAAAATAAATTTCCATGGTGGAAACTTAAAAGTTCCCAAACTGCTTCAATTTTTGTCATTTATCACTTCTCTTTCAGCATTCTTAGGCTCAGCAGAGAGTTGCTCTGATGCTTCAGAATGCAAATACAGGAAAATAGGTAAGTTGCTGGCTGAATAGGAAAAGATTATTGAACATATATTGTCTTATGTTGCAAAGTCTCATCCTCTGTTGGTATTAGATGATATAGCATCATCATGCATTTTCCAGCAGAGTAGAAATCACTGTAGAATCACATTCTTATGCACATTCACTAATTTATGATGCAACAAATCTATGCCCTCTTAAAAGTAACTATTAAACAGCATCTTAGGACCAACTACATGATAGCCTGGGAACCACTGTATCCTTATGCTTCAGAAGCACATGTTCCTGATGTGTGATAGAAAAATTACTTCCTTAGCATCAGATGAGGCCTAGTTGAACTTCTGTAAATATGTCTAAAATCTGAGAGAGGAAAGCAAAACAGTGGAGGATTGGATCAGGGTCAAATTTTGTCATTTTTATCACGTATACCTTTTATTTATGATGGGGAATGTGACCCAGGCCACGGTTTGTTATTTCCTGTATTTGATCCTCTTTGTTCTAAGCATGTAACCTCCCAAAAATCTAATCAAACATCCTAGTGAAAATAGTAACTGTGAAGAGACAGCTTCTTTGTCCAGCCCATGCTATACAGTTCTTTAAACCAAAGTAAGCATGAGAGAAAGGGAAATGTCAAGGTGCTGCATGCTGTTTGACCACCTACAGGGTGGCCAGCAGACAGGCTGCAACTTGTTTCCTAGGTGTAAACTGGTGCTAGAATTCTTATTCTTATTCTGGAGACTAAATGGGTGTCTCAGGCATAGATAAACCATCAAAATACTCTTGCAAAATCCATGTGAGAGCAACCATCTTTGGGTGAATATATCATACTGTGTTTTGAAGAAATGTATGCATTATTGTATGTTAGCACACTTCCTGAGAGGAGCTCTGACTGTATGAAACCTGATTGGCTGTGTGCATGTCAGGGTGGGCAGCCAAAACCAGTATGTGTAACATAGAGAGCCATGCAAAGAATGCTTGGCTTATGGAACTGCTTCTCAGCAAAATTCAGCCTGGCAATTGCTCAGTAATGCTCAAGGAACTGGCATAGACTGGATGAAATTCATCGAGAACACACACATGCACTGGAACTGTGAAACAAGCTGGTTTTCCAATGTTTGTATGGATTTCAGGAGGAAGGAGGGAGACTGAGCCTCTGTTTATGCCACGCTAACAATAAGAGTTTTCATTAAGAAAATGATACATCAATTCCTGATTTAGAAAGAAAACCAAACCAGTAAAAATGTCTCACCCTACAGGACTTGCATTACAGTCTACAGTATCTTCACAGAGCTATCAGGTTCTTTGTAAATCTGCACCTATCCTTTTCTCGATAGGTGAAAAGTGCTCAGAATATTATAAGTCTCCATACCTTACTGACCCATTGAGGGTGCTGAGGGGAGGAATATATATGTAAGGTAGTATACGTACTGGGCTAATTGACAGAAAGATGAGCTACATAACAAAATCAGGCATTAATTTAACCTGTCATAAAATGAGTGTCACAGAATGATCCTGCAAAGTGAAATGCATCAGGTCTTCCGAAGTGTAAGAACATGTGCAGTAAAGAGGCGAATGTGTACTGAAGTTCAGAGTGGTAAGCCAAGGATGAGATTCTTTCAAACGAATCAAATGGAATTCAACTTTAGATTTGCCCAGCTGTTTGCAGCTACGTGTGACAGTACCTGATCTCCTCTGACTATATCAATGCAGCAATACTTAGATGGGGAGTATATTGCAGAAAGCTATTGTGAATTTCTTTTACTTTTGGAAAATCAAAGCACAGCTGATCAGAATCAAGCGGTTTACAATATCTGTTGAGACCTCTTCTTTGGCCACCTTAACTTCTAGCAATGAAATAACTTTCTTCTTTTGGTTTGCCTTTATTTTTATTTTTTTATTTCTCAAGTGGAAGTCCCTGCATTGTCGGCAGGGAGCGGCAGTTTCCTTACTATGCCTCTGAACACCCATCCAGCTAGCTCCACCTCACTAACTAACCAGCACATGTCCTTTTCTCTTCCTGCTGCTGATGCATTGGAAAGGAGTTTCTTAATTTCTGGTATGTACAGTAGAGATACAGGTGTGCACCTGTACATGGGTTGATTTATACAGGGGGAAAACTCTCTTACAAATCTGGTTATTGACCATGAACAATGGTGGGGGAAATAAGTATGGTAGCTGATTCAATCAAGCACTGAAAGTATGGCACTCACTAAAAGAATGAAAAATATTCAAGGGAAATTAAAAGCCCATAATGAAAGAGTGAGCCTTCATTTAACTGGTGAAGTGCAGGTTAATAAATAAGAGAACACAGTTATTTGCTCTATGCTAATCTAAATAACTACTTGTTTGCCTTAAGAATAGGAAATCACAAAATTTTCATTCCTAAACTTGGGGTTAGTTCCTTTCATCCAGGGGCTATCCAGAGGACAATTGTATTTGTAGTAGTAGAGAAAAATCTAGGTTGGAATTTAGTTTGTAAAACCTGAATACTAATCCAATTTATGGGCTGTGTAGCTGCCTTGCCTTGATAACGTTGAGTAGCAGCGGGTGCTCACGGTACACTGGCAATTGCTAATGACAGAGACAGAATTCAACACCTTTTACTGTTAAATCTATGCTGTAAAGGAACCAAAAAGTAGTGGATAGGGGATACAACAAGAAGTCTTGAAGTATGTAATGATAGCTGAAACAGCACAAAGGAGCAAAAGAAATTTTGTCACACTTAGAGAAGCTCAGAACTATGGCTGATTAAATTGCAAGCACTGTATCATCAAAAAAAAAATTCCCAGTGCAGGTTCAGGAGGATCCTTGCTAGCTGCTTGTACAAGCAGCATGATGTGCAGTTATGTGGGAAAGATGTAGTGCAAAGGATGGTTAAATTAATTCAGATACACAATATCTATACATTTCCTCTCCTCTGGGTCTCTGGTCTATACATTTACAGATTTTGCCTTAGGCACCGTTCATTATATTAACAGGATTTCTCTTTAGACTATCAAAAAATAGTAGTTACTGAAAGCTGGATAATCCCTTGTGTTTCACATTCATCGTACCTGTTAAGATTTTTTGAGTAATGGATTCTGTGGAATTCATGTGAGCCTATGAATTCTGGTTCATTAACTCTCCACTGGGAATATTTGCCCAGAAGCTGCCAGAAAGGATATTTTTCTTTAACTTGAAAACCTTTAGAAACCAGGAGCCTTTAAAAACAGAAGAGTAATTGCTCTGCACTCATTTCAGGACCTTCAGCACCTCTGATTCCAGAGTGTCTATCTGTTGGCATGAAAGAGAGCCAACAAAATGCAGGCTTTGCAGATCCTCCTCAGCAGATACTTGGCTTTGTTCTTGTAAATGGCACATCTGATGTTCTAATATATCCAGGTGAGAGCAATATGCTTTTACTCGCATAAATAGGGAGAAAGTACTGGAAAGTCAATACTGTCAACAAAGTACGAAGTTCCTTCATTTCAGATACTGATAGTTATGGTAGGCTGAAAACTATCACTTTTTTTCTTGCCATCACTGACTTCTCCCACTGAAACATTGATATCCCCAAGTTTTCTACTTAGTTTATGTAGTACGTAGAGAGCAAATTTGTATGTATACAGTACTCTGGATTGGGAGAGAGAGCAGATTGCTTCTGTCCAAAGCCAATTTTCCCCTTTGGGCTTTACTCATATTGACCTTATTGAGGAAAATAAAAATTAATGGTATTTCTTTGTGTTGTTCACTGGCTGCTTAGTCTAGTTCAAAATACAGAGCAGATAAAGGGTTGTAGAACTAAAGATTCAGCTGTATGTTAGCTGTATGCTACAAGATGAAGTCTTCTTGTCCAGTTAAAACAATACAAAAGACCAGTGTGCATCATGAGAAGTGGAAGTTGTGCTGGTACTGGCATGGCCTGAGCATCTTTAATGCTTGGTGCTGGAAGCCATACTGCAGTCAGTTAAAATGGAACCTTCAAAGCCAAAATGATGACTTAGCTAAGCAATACAGAAGCGTAATATACAGAAAGGCTTATAAAGAAATTGGAGCCTTGGTCAGGATGTAACAGTCCCGCCTGTGGTAGCAAGCTTTCCTCAGACACTTTTTTTTCCAGCCCTCAGAGAATTGTTACAACAGGGAGTTTGATTTTAGTGGGTGTTTAGTTTCTGGTAATTATGGCTGCTTGATACAGCGTTCTGTTGCCCTCTGGTGGCAACAGGGCCCAAAATGGCATAATTTTAAAGTGAGGATTAACATGCCATGGGTTTGGGGAAGTACTTGTGCGTTATATATACAGTTTATGTGAACACACAATATTAATAATTCCAACTGATTTACAGCAGCACAACGCTATATGAGTATGTCACAAACCTCAGAATTCCAAATGCAGCAGAAAAATTACCGCTTCAGCTGTCATATCAGTTTCCCTTCCTTTTTAGAAAATTGTTAACATCTGATTGATTTGACCAATTCTGCTTCCCATCTAAATGTCTAATTACAGTTTTTCTTGGTTTTACATTCTGTTGTGTTTATTTAATAAGTAATAAACCAAAACAACACACTTGCCTGAAAACAGGCATGTCCCCTTGTTATTTAATATCTTCAGCAGATTTTTCTTCTCCAAGGAGGTGAACTCTATCAAATGTATTCTTTCACTGGAAAAAGGACTTGCTTGTTAGAAGTCTGGGACTGCTTCCCTGCCAGAAGCAACCCTGAACTCTAACTTTTCCATCTATTGTTGGCATGTGGGGTAGAATTCGTTTTCAGATCTCTGAAACTTTGTTGGTTTTTTTAAATAACTTTCTTATCAAGATGAACCAGATATTATGCTAATAAATCAAGATGAACCAGATATTATGGTAATAAATCATTTGTCCAAATCTAGGTAGGTGAGCCTGTTGTGGTTTGGGTTTTTGCCCCCCATCTCTGCTAAGTGTGGTTTCCACAAGACTATTGATGAAGTTGGGTTTGTTACAGCCTCTCTCAGTTTAAGTTCTGTCCTGTGCCTGCAAAGCTTTTCCTACCAAAAGTTTTGTCAGAACTGATACTGTCATCACAAGCCTGTAGAAAATATGCTTTCCCTGAAAAATTCCCAGTTATGTGTTCAGAAGACATGGTTCATCTGACCAAGTGCAAAAGACTGCAGTAGTCTGAAAACAAGCAGGCAAAAATAAGGAAAATTGGACAGTGACGGTACTTCATCAGGAAGAGCAATGGGTAAATTCTGCAACCAATAGTAATTTCTCTGTGACTTTCATCCTTAATGCTTGGTTACAAGGTGTGGAATAGTAAAAGGAAGTTGTTGCTTTCGATGATATAAAGGAGTCCAGTGTGTGAAGATGAATTTATGCAAACCCCTGACATCTGAAAAGAACAGTGGACATCACCTTGTTATGATACGTCATCTGCTTCTTACAACATTGGAACAGCTGTCATCTTGTGTGGTGTCATGCTGCCTGTGACAGTTCATGTCAGCTGAATTGTATGGCTGAGGATATTTTTCCTTTCCTTTGTAAAATAAACAAAACCTCTCTTTTTCTGGATGAGCCGTACTATATATGTTGCAACAAACTTGAAAATTTGCATTAGTCGAACGTTAAAATTAGTAATGCTGAATCAGTGACTATCTAGATGTCTTCCTCAAGTATATTGTTTTGTCCTTTTCAGGTTTAGAAATGCTCAAAGAAGTCCAAGTGCCCATAATTCCTTCTGAAGAACCTCTCAAAAGATCAAGTGAGTTTAGATCTCTTGTACTTAAAACTTCTGGAGTTTTTTGGGCTATATTTTCCTGTGTTTCATTGCATAAAGAAAAGCTACTTGTAGGAATTGTCATTCAACAGTTTGTGAAGCTGTTCCAAGTTTTTTAGCACCGTTCCTATTTTTAAGATGTTAGATTTGTCTACCTTTAGATATCTAGCTGTAGTACCTACCTAGAAGGTCAGTGTACTTAGCTGGTTATATCATGTGTGTGGATACCTCCAAAATTTTTCATTTCATGGTCTAAAGGTGTCTATTGGGCCTGTACTCCAAATCTAAGTACCTGCAGTTGCACGGGATAAATCCAAACATATGCTCTTTATGAGAACTGGTGTATTTTGACCATATTACAATTATGTACTTAAACCACTAACGTTGTAATTTGTGAACAGGTTTCTGGAGTTTATGTGTACTTTCTATTTCTTTAGAGCGAGTGGAAGCTTTCTGTACATCACTTAAGCATTATTTCCAAGATGTCTGCAGATCTGTGGCCATGGAGCGTGAAATAGCTCTTGATCACCTGTTTATTGATGGGACACTTGTTCAAAGCCAAACTGAAACCAAGACTGGAAAGAATAGTGTAAAAGCAATGGAAAAGGAGCTGGGAACACGCAGTCTGCAAGAGAAGGGAAAAGCCGCCCTTAAAAGAAGCCAAATATTTCAAATCCCAGGAAGTAAAGATTTAGAGACTAAAGTGATTGTGGTGCTGGGAAAAGCAGGAATGGGCAAAAGCATTCTTGTACAGAAGGTCTGCCAGGACTGGTCCAATGGAGAATTTTCTCAATTTGAATTTGTGTTTTGGTTTGACTGCAAACAAATAAGCTTGCCTGAGAAGCTATATAGCCTGAAGGATCTGCTGCTTGATTTTTTTGTGAAACCTCAAGAGGGAAGCAAAGAGATCTTTGAGTATATCTTGCAAAATCCTGCTAAAGTCCTTCTGATTTTTGATGGTTTTGAAGGGTTGCATGAGCATGAGAATTTTCTTCGTTGCTCAGTCAGCCAGCCTGAAGGAGACTTGTGCACTATAAAGGAGCTGCTTTCAGGGCTCATTCAAAAAAAGATACTCAGTGGTTGTACTTTATTACTAACAGCAAGACCAAAAGACAAGGTATACCAGTGTGTATCCAAAGTGGATAAGACTATTGAAATAACAGGATTTTCCCCTCAGCAGAGAGAATTGTACATAAGCAAATACTTTGAAGGATTACCCTACAGTGATAATGCACTGAAATTAATCAAGGAGTGTGAGTACTTGTTCAGTCATTGTTACAGCCCTGTTATGTGTAGATTTGTTTGTTTTCTCTGTGAGACAGTACTTGAAATGGGAGACAAGTGTCTTCCTTCAACTCTTACTACAGTCTTCCTGAAATTTCTTCAGCAGAAGATAATACCTATACAAGCAGATGTTGCAGCCATGCAAAATCAAGACAGTCTTGTTACGCTGGCCCGTATAGCCTGGTATCTTGGAGAAAAACACCGAAGTGCCATAAAAAGTGATCTTCTTCCTTCTAAGGAAGTTAAAGAGTTTGCTCTGAAATATAGATTTTTCCTGCCATTTGCATTCCCCAAACATTCAGATCATGAAGAAGAGGCATTTGGAAGCACATTTGCTGATTTTGTCATTCAGAATTTCTTGGGTGCACTTCACCTTACGTTAGCAGAAGAGATCAAGGATAAAAGTCTAACAAAGTACCTGTCTTTTCCATCCAAGAAGAAAAAACCTTATAACTGGTTAGATTTAGTGCCTCAATTTTTGTCTGGATTGTTGTTCCTCCAGGATGACCCCTGCTTCTGCTCCCTTTCAAATAAGATTGTAAAACAGTCAATCAAGAAGCAGAAAACATTGTTGAAATGTATTAGAAGGCTGCAGATAAATGATCTGTGTCCAGAGAGGTTACTCAAACTCTTACAATGTATTTATGAAACACAAAGCAGTTACCTTTTGCAGCATGTGGCCTTAAGGCTCAAGCCAGACTTGTCTTTTCTGGGTGTAGTTCTAACACCACCTGATGTCCATGTACTGCACTCTATTTTAAAAAGGTCAAGAAAAGAGTTTTCCTTGGATTTGCGAAACAGCAGCATTGACATGCAAGGGCTGAAAGACTTGTCTGGCCTGAAGAATGTGGTATCGTTCAGGTAGATCATTCTCTGTAGATAGTAGTGTCATTCATAGGACTGTTCATGCAACAACAGCAATCGTATCTGTTGATTTCACTTCACAGGGCCTCCCTCAGTGACACAGTCAGGCTCTGGAAGTCTTTAGAGCAGGCAAAAGACTGTGAACTGCTGAGAGCATCGACAGAGAAATTTGTTCTTGATCCCTTTAAGGCAAAGACAATGAAGGACATCAGTGACCTTTCAGACCTTGTGGATATACAGAAGATGATCAATTGGTAGGCTCATTTATGATCATAATATACTAGTGATTTAAGAAAATGGGGTTTACTGACAGTGCTGGAAAAGCAGAGTCCTCCACTTGTCCAAAGGAGAAGTGACTAAGTCAGTACAAGATCTTGTATCATCTCAGGGTGTTCTCCTACCCCGATATGTGGTAGTTGTTAGGGCAGGGAGAAGCAATGACAGCACCATGCGGAACGTTTATCAAAACTGCCAAGAAAAAAGGCTGGCTGTCATTTTTTTCTTCAGATTACTTTTTAATCTCTGAGTATGCTGCTATCTTCCAATTGCTTTCACTTACACAACTTGGGCTAACTGATTTTTGTCCCCTGTAGCATCAGGGCCATAAATGAAGGCTTGTTTTGCACCAGTCACAAATGACCTGAGTTGGCCCTTTAGCTCAGGAAGTAAAAGCTTGTGTTATGTGAAAGCCTGTGTTTCATCCCTGTTCATGATGTTGCATGGGGATTGGTTGCAATTAATAGCATGCGTAAAGAAAGGATTTTGGTTGTTTTTTAAATAGAAATGGGGACTTCCATTTTAACATGGGCAGAATATTTTGATTAAACTATATGCAAGTTTTATGTTTGACAGAAGACACTTGATTTAGAAGAACGTGTTTTTAAATTCTGTTGGAAAAAGAGCAAATCACTGCACTACAAAAGGTGTGGTCATTTGAAATTCATTTCAATCTGAAAATTCGAATGAATTGAATGAAGAAAGGTTGGAGCAGGAGGTATTCTGAAATTTCTGGTTCCTCAGTTAATGCAACAGTGGTTTATTTCTTGTAAAAGTTTACTATGGATTTATATGTAAAGTGCTGTTCTGGTTGCTAAAATATTTATCATGCTGTGGTTCTACTGTGATATTTTTAGTGTGCAAGATGCATCTGGTTGCAGCAGCTATGAAATTCCTGCCATCAAAAACCTCAGGAAACTAGAATTTGCGTAAGTAATACACCTCTCTGTTGACTGATAGATGATTGCATTTAAGACTCAGAAGAATTGTGGATATTGGCTACAGTCATTGAACTGATACACAATCAGTTTATGGTAAAGTATTAAGTAAACCCCATTTATTGCTATTTTGCTTTTCTCAACTAGATATATTAAGTTATGGCCCAAACTCACAAAACATAATTTCTGGCTCCTGCCATGATACAGATTAACATGTTTTGATCTATTTTGTTTGATTTTCACTACAAGATAGCTTCTTATCACCAGGTGTAGATCTTGTGCCATAGGGTATAAGGTATCTTAATTGTGATCCAGCTACATGGGCAATATCTTTTATTTCCCCAGAACTGCTCAACATTTTTATCTGAGTCTTCTGATGTAATTTCTGCCCTATTAGAGCTTAGGCCATGAGAGAATAAGGTCAGAGAATGCCTCCCAAATAAAATATTTATCACCATTTTCCTGGAAGAAGGAAGATTGACTTGGAAACACTGACTTTAAACATGAGGTGTAGTAACATTTCTTCTTCCTTACAAACTGTAAGCAGCTTCCAAGGCTGTTCTACTGCTTAAAATTCCCTACCATAGTGTGTGAATTAGTTTGGGCAGAAATGGCACCAGTGCAATGGCGTACTCTCATTAGGTCTTCATCTGTTTCCTGCTCTTCACATCCGACCCAGTCTAGAGGGTATGCTTGACCTCACTTCTGATTTCATGCTGCTTTCCCTTCCTGTTTCCTCTCCTACCTTCTATTTATTTTAAAAAAATTTTTTGTTAAAATTCCGATCCTTTAACTAGGCTGAAGTTGTTCTGAAACCAAGGAAACTCCAAATAAGAGGTTAATGTCTGAGAGACAAGTGCTTGGAGCTGGAATATTCCATTTCTGCTTTAAGCTGCAGTAAGATGTTGATCTTAAGTTAGTCTGAATTGCCAACAGTTGGGGGGGAAGGGGGATAGAGAGAGATTCGTTTCATCTAGGTTATTAAGATTATAATACTTAAAAAAAAAAGAAAAAGAAAATGGAAAAGAATACCTGGAAAAATAATAAAAGATCAAAAATACAGGAATCTAAACCAGGTGAGATGAGTCTCGCAAAGAGTAAAAAAAAAAAAGTGGCAAATGCATGTTCTGCTGCTTCTGTGCAAGCAGCTCTGTTGTGTCTGATCTTAGCCTTGTGGGGTTCTCATCTGGAGGCTTTGAAGCAGAAATCTTTGCTGCAGATGGTAGGGCATGGCTGTTTCAGAGGAATGTAAACTGTCTTGCATTTGGGGCTGTAGGGGAAGAACTGAAAAATTCGTAACTTCTGCTGTTTCTGGGCATGTGAAAAAGCTGCTGCGTGTCTATATTTCTTTTCTTGCAGGCTGGGTCCAGTATGTGGCCTTCAGGGATTCTTAAAACTTGTGGAAATTCTTGCAGCATTTCCATCACTTCAGTATTTAGAGTGAGTAATGCTAAAGATGACATTTGCTAATGTCGCTCCTCAGCAACCCCTGATGATGGGGGAGCCAAGAAGACTACTTGCTTTGAAGAAACTAACATAAAAACATTCAGAGAATACAGCAGCAGGCTAAAAGCTAGCACTCTTCATCCTCCCTTACCCTTTCAGTCACTTTTCTGTGTGTTTCCCAGTGGTTAAAATCTTGTGGGAAAGGTCTTTTACAGAGACCCACTGGGTGCTCTCCCCTCCTGCCACCGCACTGCCTGCATATTACTTCTTCATTCAAGCTCCATTGTGTGCCTCCATTGTATGTCAGGCTCCCTCCTGGTGAGGTTTCTGAGGGACTCACAGTTGTGTCTGCCACAGGAGAGAACAGGCTCCCTCTGGAACTGGAAGCAGTGTTAAATTTAGGGGTTAATTTCAGTATTTGTGCCAGTGCTGTGCCCCTTCCAGTGTCAACAAACATCCTGAATGTCTGGTGGAACTTGCAAGAGATTGAGCTGTGTGGATTTGATTTATATGAAAGGTATAGCCATTATCTGCTTTGGTTCTACCCATGTATCTTCACACATCCTTTGTCCCTTCCTTTACCAGGAGCAGTATTACAAATAGAATTTTAAGAATTCCATTTACTCTTCATTGTCTTGTATCCATGACAAACCAGCTGTCTCTGAATTTTAAGCTGCTTTAGGCTAGAAACAATAGTAGCAACTATAGTCAGCGTTCTGCTGTCTTCTCATGGGAAGATTACTGGGTTTTGAGAGGGCCTTTGACCTTACTGGCTCAGCTCATGGACCATTTGTCTGTACTGTATGTAGCGTTTCCATGATATTCTGGGAAAACAATAAAGCTCGAAAACGAGTAAGTCCGATGTATCTCAGCATTACCTGTCATACTAGAGAGGATCCAGTATCTAAAATTGTGACTGTAAAAGTCTTTCCATCTTGATACCTGAATGAGGAAGAACTTCACTTCTAATACTCCCTATATGGAGAAGGAGCTGGTTAGGCAGAGATTTACAGCATCTGCTGGATTTTCAGTTCTATATTTTTGTGTGCACAGGAAATCTTATTTCAGCATAGCTGGAACACAGCTATTTCGTAACAATTTAAATAATCTTGTGTATCAAAGGAAATGGGTCAAGCCATTCAACTACTAAAAAAAAATAAATCTTAGGCTGTAAATTTGGGAAGCAGAAAGCTGTTTCTTAGGGAAGCAGTAATCTGTGTGATGCTTCTTGCTGATTGAGGCTACTGCAGAGAAGGAGCTTCTCAAGATAGATAGAGTGGTCTCTGAGGTGAACAAACCACAAAAATTTAGATTAAAAGGGAAGCTAATTCTTTCATTGTCATCACCCAGCCTTGATGCTCTGAGTGAAAATGGCATAGGAGATGAAGGAGCAAAGAGTCTATCTGAAGTCTTTCCAACCCTGACATCACTAGAAACATTAAAGTAAGTGCAAGGTTAACAGTTCTGGGAAATTTTGAAAAGAAATAGATTAAACCTAGAGCCTTAAGGGACTGTGTGTTAACAATTATGGGCACAACTAACCCATGGGGGTGGAAGACCAATGAGTCTATGGAGATACTTAATCTACTTTCATTAACAAATAGGTTAATCCTATGGCAATTCCTCATTTCCCTTCAAGGGCTGTAATTTATTGTTTCCCCTGCATTTGGTCTAAACAGACTGTCCAAATTATACATAAAAAGGCATAAAAAAATAATTGTCTCCACATTGTAATAAATCAGAATAAAATGTGTTCAACTAATAAAGTGTTCTCACTTACCTACTGTAGCTTATCACAGAATAACATAACTGATGTGGGTGCTGAGAAGCTAGCTACAGCTCTTCCTTCCCTGTCTTCATTAAAGACACTAAGGTAAGTAGTTGTGTTGTGTTCGGTTGTTTTATACAATACATCTCACTATCTCTGTCAGAAACTGCTGAACGTAAAGCAATTATGTACACTGTGCAGCAGCCAAGCTTTTGACTTCATTCTTGCATAGAGCCTTTAGAAAGGAGAGGGATGTATGATCAAGCATAGACATATGAAAGGATATCTCAGGAATATAATGAGGACTGTTCTGATTTTTAAATCAAATCAGTAATACCCACTTATGTACAAATGTGCACCCAAGGCCATGATCTGCTGCAAGCTTTTGTGGAGCTTACTAAGCCCTAAGTCAGCAATAAGGTGGTGTGTGTTTGCTGATATGAGACTCATGGTTCATCCCACTTCATTAAAATATCTGGCATAGGCCTGAGTGAAGCATCTCAGTAAGGAATGCAAGAAACTGTGGTGTGCAATTCTGGAATAATATGCTCACATGTAATTTTCCTGAATGCTGTACCCCAGATATTTGAGCTTCATTTTCTTGAAGATTTTAAATTTGATCTAATATAGACAGAAATGTCCCATTATTCATTAGGAATCTAGACTTGGTTTTGCTGTAGCTGTGCTAGCTGAAGAAGGATGTCACCATTTGCCTTACTTGATACAGAAAGCTGTTTTAAACTAACTGCAATTAGATAAGGATAAATTGGAAGCTAAAATGTACCAATCATATCTGAAATTCCTTGATCTAATATATAATCTGTTTACATTATCCATTATTCAGTTGTGACTGTACCACTTTGCTTTTCTGCAGTTTATACAACAACAGCATTTGTGATTTTGGAGCAGAAAATCTTGCCAAAGTTCTTCCTGCAATGGCATCTTTGAGAGTACTAGAGTGAGTATGAAATCTTTTGAGATGGCCCAGGGAAGTTTACTTGCTTGGATCATGAACATTCAAATTTTCTGTGCTCAGGGTAAAGGAATCAGAAATTGAGGAAGAAAACTTTAGGAAATTTCACAGGGAAAAATGTACTTATGCAGAGTCCAGGTAGTGGTTAGAAAGGATTAAAGATAAAAAAATGGAAAAAATCTGGCTTAAGATGGGAGAATAGGATCATGGGGAGTTGGAGAAGGACCTTGGGTACACAGAATAAGGAATCCCTCAGATGAACTAACTGAATAAAGTTCCTGTTTGACCTTCTGAGTATGTTGTTAGAGGTTTTTTGATTCAAGGATTTCTTTTGGTATTTTTCTTTTCCCTTTTCCCCTCATCTGCAGATAAGACCATATGGTATTTTTTATTTTGAATGAAGTGCTTGATTACACCACTACATGTTGTGATCTGCGTTAACAAAGTTGGGTTTTTCCTCAGAGTTCAGTATAACAAAATAACTGGTGCTGGAGCCCAGCAGCTGACTGACAGCCTGCGAAAATGTCCCCATATAAAGAAATTGGTGTAAGTTTCTTGATACGCTGTTTGCTCTGTCTTCATTCTGTATATTTGGTTAGAATTCATGCTAAAGCTGTGTTCTGCATTTGTCAGTTTTATAAGAGGCACAAGAAAAGACATCAAGATATGAAAGCAGTTAAGGACATGTTAAAAACTTCTGCGGCTTCAGCTGCATTAATTCCCATCATCCCAGGCAAGCAAGCTTGTTCTGCTTTAACCATAGTTTACACTGAGCCTCTTTTTGTTATCTTCTACCCTCCCAGAGCATGTGACCTACTCTGCAGGACTTGTATTTGAATGAGCAGCCATCATTAGAGGTTAAATAGACTGAAGCTGCCAGTACACATTCAGAGGAAGGGAGTTTGATAGTAAACAGAAGAACAGTTATGGAGACAGGACTGTAGTGTGTCCTGTAACTAGAGTGAGCCAGGTTTTGGAGGGTTGAACTGCTTTCTTCTAAATGAAAATGCATTTTCATTTGTTCCATACCTTTAATACTTTCATAGAATGATATTCAAAAGAAACAGGCAACTTAACAAAATATATAAAAAAACCCCCAAACACGAATATACCAAAACCGCCAAAAAAACCTGAAGCAAATTATTCTTCTTAAAATCTCTTTCCTTTCTGAATTTGCCCTTACAGGATATGGAATCCCACTATTCCCTATGGAGTTCTTGAACACCTTCGGCAGCTGGACTCTAGGATCAGTGTGTAGATTCCAGAGGATCAGATGATAAAGGTAACCCTGGCTCACTGAGACAAAAAGATTTGATTCTGTGGCAGCTGTTGATTGTGGTCTCACTGGCAGCAGGCACAGTAACAGCATCGATGTATACATGGCTGAGTAAAGAGATGCTGCCCTAGAGTGGTACAGATCAACATCACATCAGGTCCATTTGTCCCCACTCACCTTGCACACTCCCATTTTGCTGGCACAAGCACTAGCAGATTGCAAGGTCTCCATCACCAAGAATGGACTTCTAAAATTCCTAGGTCAGGCTTGTTGAGTATCTGGCAGCTGGCCTGCTTACTTTCTCTTTTCTGTTGCTGAAAATTATGTATTCCTGTGTACTTGTCATGTTTAATAGGTGAGTTCTGTGCTTCTTAGAGATTGTTTTGTGTTGGATTTTAGTAAATTCTTTCACTTTTGTTTAGTACAAAATCCCCAATAGCTGCTTATCTCACTATGAAGCTGGGCCTATACTGTACTCGGAGCAAACTACTAGTTCCTGCATGTCTTGTTCTCAGCCTGGTTTGTGTGGGTTTCTGCTATTTTTCTGCTATGTGCTTCCTCTTGCTTTTAAAACTATGCACAATGCATCAGTGAAATAGTTGCAGTGAAGAATGAGGAGCCAGAATTGAGCCAGAATCAAGCCAGACATAAGATGCCCTCCAGCTTTCTTTCAGATGGCAAAAAACACATTGCAGAGTGATCATCAGCTGCTTCAGCTGTGGGTTGCATGGTCCTGGCATTGCTGCAGTTGGCAGTGGCTCCCTAAACTATGCAGTGAGCCAAGCTTTTGCATGACTCTGCTCTCACTGCACTCATCACCAGATGTAGACTGGGCTGTATATATGGCACTGATTAGGCTACAGGGTGTGGAAGACCCAGGTGCCACACCAGCTTCACAGACTAGCCTGATACAGCAGGAGTGAAAAATTGTAGTGATCCTTAATAGCCTACAGTATAGCTAAGTCTGTCTTGTTGAATAACTACAGCTACACACAGAACACACTAGGTACACGAACACTGTCAGAAAACCTTACAAAAGCAAAGCTTTCTCTAACCTCCTGTGTCAGTCATTCGAGGAGAGCACTCACTGAATGTCTGAACATGTGGGTCAGCTCTCAAGTGACCTTGGTTCTCCTCTGGACACAGAGCAATGGCAGTCAGTGGTAGAGAGCTCTGTCCTGTGAAAGTCGGTGGTTCTCAGATACTGATGAACTTTCACACCAAGCAAAAGATGTGTTTAACACAGTTCTGCATGAACAACCCCTTGCATCTCTCTCCACTGCTATTCTTCCATGTTTGAACATGATACACTTTAGTATCTGAGTATGTGAGGAAACACTCTTCTTCATTAGCACTGAGGACAAGTAACAGCAGGAAGTCTGGATGCTCTCTCCCAGACTTGAAACATCCAGTATCTACCAGTCGCTGTTGTCTGTTTTCAGAGCATATCAAATATATGGTTTTGGTGATGTTCATCATGTATAAGCTGATGGGCATACTCCTTATACTCTGTTTTAATCATTTCACAGGTAACAAAGCAGAGGGGAAGGTGTCCTCTGTATGTTCCCATCTTCTTGCTGCTTTATGAATTGGTGGCTGATTTTCATGATGGTGGCAAGATGAAAAAGGTCACATTCAAGCTTCTGAGTGATGCTTGAAGTGGGTAAATGATGGAGTTAAATTTTTTTAAAGGTCATTTAAAATGCTACTCAAACACCCAGTTGCGTTTCTACTGAAGCGATGAAAAGTTAACATCACATTTCAAAGTCGAAAAGAGCATCTGGAGCTTGTGATCACCGTTAAAGGTGACCAGGAATCACCAGGATATTACAGTATAAATTTTCATCATCAATTCATCAAATAATAGACTGCAAGCTGCTGGACCTGCAACATCTGAAGCAGTCACAGATCAAATCTAGATGTTTTCTGGTGCGAGGGGTAACTACAATCAAATTCGGTTTGATTTTGGACTTCCAAAGCTCCGTGTTGCAGATTTCACTTGTCTGTCTGGACTGGTTTGAAGCATTAGTGTCAGGAGCATAAACAGAAATGATCAGTCTTAGAAAGCAGACTGGGATTTCAAGATTATCCATGAGAATCTCAAAGTGGCTGTTTTCTTGATGCTAATCGCCAATGCTCTCTCTATCACTCTCTTGTTATAGAATCCCTTTAACAGATTCAGGGGTGGGGGGGAGAGTTATTAGTAAAGAGAAGAAAGGGATTAAAACTTGAAATACATTCAGGATTTTTCTGACATTATCACAGAAGTCCAAATGCATGCACATAGGTTCAGTTTATTGCACAAAAATGCTCAAAGTGATGAGAATTTTCAAAGGTGTTTACTCTGTCTCAAATGAGAACTTTGAATTCATATGACTGGATTTGGATTTAGTTTCTCACTTGTACGTGTCAGCAGAAACGTACAAGCATTCATTTTATACTTGACAGTGCAATCACTACTGTGTGGGGTTTATGTGGCCCGTCTTTCACAGAGCTATGAATAACTAGGCAATGACAGCCAATAATTTATTCTAACGCATTATCATGTGTCTGTGCTGCTGGTCTCAATCATACGTGGGCCAAATATTGGCCCTGCTGACTGCAATAGCAAACCAGTTGTCTCCTTGTGTCTTTTATTTCAGCTCCATGAATATGGAGAGAACTTAGAATTGTACAGAGACAGTGGTCATGACTAGCATACTGACTCCCTGTCCAGATACACGCCACAGACCAAAGCTAGGAATATTTGATATGCCACAAATTGGGGCAGGATGTCTCTACTGCATGGTTAGCTCAACAGCCTTCTTGAAATCTCTTCCAGGAAAGACTGACAATACTGACCCAAGGATCTATGGAAAATGGAGTCTCTCAACTAACCTCTCAAATACTGTTACTCAGTTTTTAAAAAGTCTCCAATTTAAACAGTTCAAAACCACAATCTGTATGTTCTGGCAAATTATACTTCTCTGCTAAAGTCTGAGTGTCCTCCAGAATCTTGATAGCAGGAACAAAGGGTGAACAAATTAAAGAAGAATGGAAGGTCTGCTTTGTTTACTGTTAATCAAAGGTGTGCAGAGAATCAGCCATAGGATGTGAAGGAATAGTATGAAAGCAAGGTGGAAAAACTCTATGGAGAATATAACTAACTTCTTAACTTTCTGCATGGTTCTCTCTAGCCAAAGTGACAGAAAAAAAGCCTCATTTACACTCCCCTCTTTCAGCTGCTTGAATGGGAGATAGTTTGAGCCAAATCTTGTGTGATGCTCCCATCAGCCTGCAGCACTCCAGCTGTGCAGATCTGTGAGCCTTTGTCTTGGGTTAACTAAGCTTTGGATGACAAAATTCATTTTCAGGCATGTGTTCTAGAGCTGCCCTCCACTGTGACTCGATCTGAGGATGTGCTAAATATTACACAGGCAGCTGAATGTAAAAGGATCTTGTCTGGACTGATCAAATCATGTTGGTTATAATGCTGTTCTCTTTCTGTGGGTTACTTGGAGATGCTTGTTTATAATACAGGTTGCAGATCATGACACAGTGTTTTGTCTGTCTTTATACAAGTTGTTTTAAAGTATTAATAAAAGCGAGTGCTCCTTTTTACAGTACCTTGTAGTGCCTGTTGAAAATTATTTCTTCTGTTGGCAACACTATGAACCCACTTCTGGCTTCTGAACAGAACAACACGCTCTTCAATATATTTAAGAACTGAGGAGGACAGAATAATGAACTCAAAATGAAACTCAAATGAATGAAATGTGAACCAGAGCAAACTAAACTAGAGAAATTTCATTTAACAGAATTTATGGCAATGAATACATCTAAAAGCCATGCATTTTATATTCAGATAGCATTACAAAAACATTAGCCTAACTCAAAAAACAACAAATATTTAATATATAACCTATTCCATGCTTACGAAACAAGAGACAGTGATAACTGAAAGGGATGATTTTTTTTCTGAGAGTTTACTAATTGATTGATCTGCATCTGGGGGAGCTGTCAGTTCCCTAAATGTATCTTTATATGTCAGAATATGACATGTAAGTGTCATCTTAAATGTGACTTCATGTAAATCCCCTAAGTGACTTCATCCAGGACTTGCAGGACAGGGATTGTATGGAACAAAGCACTTGTCAGTGTTTTAAGACCCCAAATTGTTTCTAATGGGACCTATCTTAGAGAAAATCTACTCAGTTCAATGACAGTGCTTCACCACTTGCAGGAGCAGCTGGAAATTGCATTTGGAGCACAGAACTATGGGGACTGGGAGCTAATTTCTACTGCAGTAGGAGTTAAAAAATGCCATTTGAGTGCAACAAACTGAGAGTATCAGGAAAAAAGATTTTGATATGCAAGTTTCTTTGTCATTGCCTCAAGAAGGATCTGAGCCATCTCCCCCTTGTTCCCTCATACTGGCTGTCAAGAGACTTATGACACCATCTGTCTGGAACTGAAAGCCTGAGCTGGGAGCAGATGGTAGAGACATAGACTGCACGGGACAGACATAACGCAGAGTTCAGGGAAATGTTTCCATTTCTGATTTATCTGAAATGTTCTTGATGCATCGACTTGGCTTACCAACTGCAGTTATGAAAATCAGAATTGAGGTCTGATTTAAACACTTGCTCCTGAGAAGGATTCCCTACACACTGGGCATCTCAACAACCTGGGGCTATTTGCAGGTACTTTTCCTGGAAAGCCTATTTCTGTTAGTTTCTGATCAAACTGAAAAAGAACAACTCCAACACATGACTGCTTAACTTTTTCATGGAAAAGGTCAGTCTTTATTGTATTGCTTTCGCATCTGTACATAGGAACTTAAACAATCTGCAAAGTGTCTCGTGTTAGATAACGAATTCATCTGACTTATATAAAATTCACTCTCTGATCTATGTCAAAACTCACAATTTAAATAAAATATCTTACTAGCACAGTTCTTTCCGTAATGCTGCCCTGAACAGACACTCCCTGCAGTCACTCCTGATGATTGTCCCCTGAGAAAGCACTGTCTTTGAACTACTGGCTGGTAGAGTTTCAGTGTGTGATTGTAACAGTTGCTTAAGCAGTATGTAGAGCATGTCTGGGTAACATGGTATTTATTCAAAAGTTTATCGACTCTGAGTAACATCTTGATTTTCTGTTATAATAGAACATAGCTTATATTATTTGTTCATACAGTCCATTCCAGAATTACCTATGAAGCCAAGTATGGTGCATGAATCACTGTGGTTACTGCACACTCAAGAGGAAATGACCATGGAGAAAAGTCACCACTGACAAGGTCTAATGACAACTCTTCTTGTCCCCTTGTCCGTCTTTTCATCTCCACATTTCAGAGTATAATTTCTTTCCATGATTTGACCCATGCACCTGGTCATAATCCATTTCAGGTGTTTAATGAATCTGTTTAAAAGAGAACACATAAATGCAGAGTAACCCTCTATACTTAAAAATGAACAGAGAAGTCAGTGTGTAGGTTAGATATAGCACCATGCTGTTGAATTCTTAAAAAAAACCAACAAAACCCACCACAACAAAACCTCCTGTGAATATGGATAATAATTCTGTGAGAATTGCATTTCAGGGAAATCAAAGTAACAGTTTCCATTCATGAGAGGGCACACTAGTCCTTACTGTAATTTTAACAGAGGCATGAAGATGTTAGCATGTGCATATAAGAAGCTGTCAAACACAGGCCATCAAATCAATTATAAGGACTGCCTTTAAGAGATTACAACCAGCTGTGACATACAGTGGGACAGCCTATTTCATGCTAGGTTTGATAAATCAGGCCTATAAAAACTGATTTTTGAACTGGCTACATTTTCTCAGCCAGATACTGTTCATTAAGACTCTTGTTATTATTTGTGTAATTGTGTTAGTTAAATACTGCCTATGTTTGACACTGTCTGATTTTGGTCACTTTCTCTTCTTTGGAGTCACTTTGTTCAAAGCATTTTGGAGCCACTGGTAAGTACAGTTAAATAACATGTAAATTCTTGCTCTTACTGACAAGAATCAATGCCTGTTATAATTGCTTTATCCCAGTTTACCTAATTTGCCTTGACTGGATCAAAGTATCCGGTGGCTATTAAGAAGTTATTTTTTTACTATCATCAGAGGTAAACATAAGGCCTGAGGAGCCTTCTTTAAGTAGAACTACAGCTGCGGATTATGAAAGTGATGGGCACTAGTGACTTTATCCATTTGAATCACAGAATGATAGGATGGTTTGGGTTGGAAGATACCTTAAAGCTCATTCAGTTCCAGCCCCCTGCTAGAGGCAGGGACACCTTCCACTCAACCACGTTGCTCCAAGCCCCATCCAATCTGGCCTTCAACACTGCCAGGATGGGGCAGCCACAGCTTTTCTGGGAACCCTGTGCCAGCAACTCAGCACCCTCACAGGGAAGGACTTCTTCCTAGTGTCTAATCTAAATCTATCTTCCCCTACCCCTGGATTGGTATTGTGATCTTACAGATGAGTAATTAACATAACATAAAATGGTGTGGCTCTGAGAAGGGATGGTTGCCTGGGGATGAATCTGTGTTGAAGAGTTGAGGTAAAGAAAACCAAGAGCAGGTCCCTAGGCTGCCTGCAGCTCAGGAGATCATCTGCACTGTGTGTCTTTGAAGGACAGCTCTTCCCTCCTTCCACTCTGTAGGTATGACAGGCCTCCTGCACAGTGTGGGAAGGCAGGGGACCCTGCATGGGAAGGGAGCTAATCTGGTTGTATAATGGAAGAGAGTTTGTGGTACAGCAATAACAGACCTGCTAACAGATCTGTAGCTCTGTGAAAAGGCTCTCGCTGGGCTGATGGCACAACACAGCCTCCCTCCTGTTCTTCTGCTTTGTCTGGAGCAGAGGCTCAGCAGATCGTATGCCAGGGTGTCTGGCACACGGGGCCCTGAGGCAGGACAGCTGCCACCATTTTGGGTACAGAGGGTATAACAGAGTCTACAAGAAGTCTGAATGAAGAATGAAATATGACGGTCACATTCTGCATGAGAATGAAGAGACTGAGGAATGCGGCATCGTGAACAAGAGTGTTAAAGGGAGCCAAAAGCGAACAGGTTGACACAGTACTGGGGGAAAGCAGACTGAAAGAGTGACTCCTATTGAGACAAAGGGGCACAAAATCACAAAATGGGATATAGAAACTTTTATAAGTAATTTTAAGTAGTGTTAAATTTGATGGCTTTGTAACAGTAGCAATGGAAAATTACTGAGGTGCAGGATACATAGAGAAAAATAGAGAGAGAGAGTACAGCTAGAGAACATACTGAGAATTCTCACAAGATAAATCGTTATAGTTGACATAGCTTTAAGAAAAAAACAGCCTAGAAGAACAGGACACAGGGATAAGGGGTATCTGGGAACTGCAGGTGTCCAGGATGGGCTACAGTTAAACTAACTGATAAGTAGGAGGATAGGAGGATTATTATGTCTCTGGTGCTAACGAACCAATTAAACTGGTATAAGCATCTACTGCGCATGTTTCAAAGGCTGCCAGAAGTGATGAAGATTGTTGGAAGAAGTAAACGACCCTCAGAGACCACCACCACAATTCTGTACGCATGCGGGGAACTCTCTGGAAAATGATGTAATCCATACGTAGCCTCATGAATATGTATGTATGCCCAGGGACTATATAAGGGTGGCTTGTATAGCAATACAGGGACACACGTTAGGAGGATTTATCCCCTGTGTCTCCCGGCGTCGCAATAAAGAATACCTGCTTGTCAGCTTGAAAACTTTGTTGGCAAGTTTGTTCCTGGAGTTTTCTCCGAATCAGTTTGGCGACCCAGATGGGACCCTCTCTGCTCGGCTGCAGGACCCGCTGAGGACAGGGCTCCCTAGGGCCCTCGGGAATTTTTCCCGGAGGGACCCCTCAACTCATTCGGATCGCTGCGGGAGCAGACAAAGACCATCTCATAAAAGGTATTCTTTTTTTTTTTGTATAGTCTGTAAGGTGCAGGGGGCACCTCAGTTTGGTAAATTGGTTTGGTAAATTGGCTTGGTAAATTGGTTTGGTAAGCGTACGCATGGTTTGGAAGCCTTCCGTAAATCGAGATAAGAAATCTCGTGGGTAAAGGTGTATACCCGGCTGCTAGCGTCCCTTTGGTATACACCCACAAGAAGCAGGGGGCTTCTTGTGGTTTGGGTCCTGCAAGACACAGGGGGTGTCTTGCAGAAAAAGGTTTTGGATTTTACTGGTATACACCCAAAGGAAGCAGGGGGCTTCTTGTGGTTTGGGTCCTGCAGGACACAGGGGGTGTCTTGCAGAAAAGGTTTTGGATTTTACTGGTATACACCCAAAGGAAGAAGGGGCTTCTTGTGGTTTGGGTCCTGCAAGACGCAGGGGGTGTCTTGCAGAAAAAGGTTTTGGATTTTACTGGTATTTGATTTATTTTGTGGCTTGTTATATTAAGGATTTTGGTCTTGTGGTTTTGGTATCAGTGACAGACTGTTATAACTAAGCAGGGGGCATCTTGTGATTTAGGTCCTACAAGACACAGGGGGGTGTCTTGTGGAAATGGTTTTGGGTCCAGTGTGCTATCAACAGCCCATAAAGGATTTTATTCAGTGATGCTGTCAGCGGGGGTCCCTGAATAGGTTAGTAGAATCACCCTCTGATACAGTGGGCTGTTCAGTATGGTTCCCACAGTGGGATGCAGACAGGCTGGTTGGACACAAGGGTCTCATCCTTCCTGGGACACTGACAGGTTGGTCAACTATAAAGGGTTCAAGGAAACCCCCCTATTAATGTTACAATATGGTCTGAGCTATAAGGGTTAGGAAGTATTGCTTTTGATTCTACTGGTATTCGCCTATTTTGTGGCTTGTTACAGTAATGATTTTGGTCTTGCGATTCTGGTACTGGTGACAGGATGTTATAACTGTGTTATTAACTGTTGTTTGTTTGGTTGAATTTAAGTCTCTGTCTTTGTCTCAAGTGTTGTAACTGTGTGGAGTATGTCTGGGGATCCCGTCTGTGTGTGTGTAAATGTGAGATTGATAATGGAAAATCTAGCAGAGTGAAGAGATCTTGAAAAAGAATCCTTTTGGGTGCCTTTTGGCACACTGGAAAGAACTTGGAGGGTCTCCTGGGGGCTTGGTAAATAAGAAAATATTGGTAAAATATTGTAACCAATGGTGGCCTTTGTATACTTTGGAAGATCAGGAAAAATGGCCTAAAATTGGAACTCTGAACTATAATACAGTGTTACAATTAATGTTGTTTTAAGGGGGCAAGGAAAATGGGATGAAGTAATGTATGCAGATATGTTTTTCACTTTAAGAAATCACACGGAGTGACAGACTGAATGCAAAATTAATATAGCTCCGCCAGATTCCTTAATTTTGGCTTTGGAAAAGGACAGGGAAAAACTGAAAGTTACGCTGGAGATGCTCAGCCTCTGATATTGGGGAAAGATGTTTAAAGTTAAAAAACAGTAATCAGGAAGATAGGGTGGAAAATCACGTACTACAGGTACCTCCGAGAGGAGCACCCTCTGCCTCTGTCCTATCTGATATTGATAAGGAGGAAGAGATTTCTGTCACTGGCAACAAGCGGCACATCCACATTCAGAGTTAAGAAGGGGTTAAACCAGAAGTGCCGTTGCAGAGGCAGGCACCTGCAGGCCCTGCAGAGCAGGGGGAGCCGCTGTGAGAAAAAGAAAAAAAAAAAAAAGGAAAACCAAGGGGGAAAGGAGGGGAGATCGAGCAGCTCCTGTGTTTGAGCGTGGGAGGAGGGATGTCTGCAGGAGGTGGGGGAGTGGGCTCTTCTCTTCTGTGGGACCGGACCGGTGTGCGTGCTATGGGGGGTTTTGGACGCTGGAAGTGAGACTGCCTGGGGAGGGCAGTGCCATGGAGTGGCTCCGGTGACTGAACTGGAACTAAACTGACGGGGACCTGGGGAATATACCCTAGCAGATCCACTGGTTACATTAAGACTATGAACTAGGGGAAATAAAGTGGAATTTTAGTGGATACAGGAGTAACTTATTTGGTGTTAAATAAGAGAGAAAAGAATTCGTTACAGATGTGGGAGCTACTGGCCACCAAGGAAAAGAGGAAAAAAAAAAAAAGGCATTCTTTTTGGAACCTTTAAAGTACAAATTGGGAAAACAAATCGGAATGCATAAATTTTTATGCATGCCAAATTCTCTAAAATCTTTGTTAGGGCGAGAAGCAACATTTAAAGAAGGCAAAATGGAATTCAGAGTTAAAAACAATTAATTGCAGTTTTGAGTTTAATTCAACAGAAAAGCAAAAAGGAGGACCTCCCTGAAATAGAAGAAATCCTTAATCAGGTGTATGTGGGAGTATGGGCACCTGAAGTTCCAGGTAAGGCGAAAAATGCTTTGCCTGTTATAGTGGAAATAAAAAGGGAGGCCTACCCAATTAGAATAAAACAGTATCCCTTAAAATTAGAAGATCAAAAGGAATAAAAAAAATTGATAAATTTTAAAATATAGATTATTAATTGAATGTGAATTGGAATATAATACTTCTATCTGGACAGTAAAGAAATATGATGAGAAAAGTTGCAGATTGGTTCATGATCTCAGGGCAATCAACAGAATTGCAGAGGATATACGTCCAGTAGGAGTTAATTCGTATGACTGATTGACTAAATTGAATAATAATCAAAAATGGTTTGCCGTCCTGGATTTAAAAGACACTTTCTTTTGCTTACCATTGGCCAAAGAAAGCCACAATTACTGGCTTTCAAATGGGAAAATCCTGACAGAGGAAGGGAAACTCAATTAACTTGGACAGTATTACCTAAAGGGTTAAAAAAAAAAACAGTCCGGCAATTTTTGGAAATCAGCTAGCATGAGAACTAGAATCATGGAAGCCACCTACTCAAACGGGACTCTGTTACAATATGTGGATGACCTGTTAATTGCTACAGAAACAAAGGAAGAATGTATCAAGTGGACAGTGGAATTGTTAAATTTTCTGGGACTGAATGGTTTATCAGGTATCCAGACAAAAGGCCCAACTAACCCAAACCCAAGTTTCCTACCTAGAATATGAAATAACAGGAGGACAGAGACAACTTGGAACTGCTAGAAAAGAAGCCATTTGCCAGACTCCAAGACCATTGACCGTCAAGGAGCTCCGGACATCCCTGGGAATGACTGGATGGTGCAGACTTTGGATCCATGATTATGGTGTTCTGGTAAGACCACTATATGAACTGTTGAAAGGAAACTCTCAGTCTCTAGAATGGACTGATACAGCAGAGGGGGTTTCTAGAAATTTAAAAACAGAGCTAATGAGAACTGCAGCTCTGTGACTCCTGGATGTGACTAAATAGTTTTGGCTATATTCCTGTGAAGAACAAGGAATAGCTTTGGGGGTCCTTGCTCAAAAACTAGGACCCTACAGAAGGGCAGTGGCCTATTTTTCAAAACAGCTGGATGAAGCGAGCAAAGGATGGCCCAGATGCCTAAAAGCTATGGCAGCAGTTATCACAAATATTAAAGAGGCTTGCAAATTTACTTTGGGACAAAAGATTACTGTACTAGTGTCCCATGTGGTATCAGTAGTCCTGGAGCAGAAAGGAGGTTATCTCCTTCACGTTTTTTTAAATACCAGGCCACCACTGTAGAACAGGATGATACAGAAATTGTGGTCACTAATGTTGTGAATCCAGCATCCTTTTGCAGGAACAATCGACAGAACCACTAACACACGACTGCTTGACCACCATAGAGGCTGTATATTCGAGCCGACCAGACTTGAAAGAAAAACCTCTGGAAGATGCTGATTCTTGGTTTACTGATGGTAGTAGCTTCATGAAAAATGGTAAATGAAAGGCAGGATATGCCATTACCACCACTTCACAGGGAAAAAAAAAAAAAAAATAAAAAAAATAAAAAATCTAAACCTTCACCTGGTAACACCTCTGCCCAGAAGTCAAAAATAATAGCATTAATAAGAGCCCTGGAACCGGCTAAAGATAAAAGGATAAATATTAGGACTGATTCTAAATATGCATTTGGTGTGGTCCATGTCCATGGTGCTATCTGGAAAGAATGTGGACCTTTGAACACACAAGGGAAACAGATTAACCATGCTACAGAAATTCTACAATTACTGGAAGCTGTTCAGCTACCTGAAGAAGTAGCTGTTATGTACTGTAAAGGGCATCAACGAGGTGGCTCTGATCAAGAAATTGGAAATAATTTGGCCAGCAACTGAACAATTTCAAATCATGTCCTTAATCCCTGATGGCAAACTAACAATTGAAAAATCTAAACCTAGATATTCAAAAGAGGACAGAAAATTGATTGAGGATCTAAAGGGACAGGAAAATAGAGGGTTGGGCTCAAATACCTGGTGGGCGAATTGTAATCCCCTATAACCAGCTCTGGATGTTAGCTCAGGAAGAACAAAATAAAACTCATTGGGGTAGCAACTCTTTGCATAAATATTTAGACAAACAAATCTATACACCACAGTTCAATTAGTGACAAAACAATGTCAGCTATGTCTTAAGAATAATCCTAAGACTGAAAATAGAAATCAAACTGGGACAATTGGGAGAGGAAGTTATCCGGACAGCAGTGGCAAATAGATTTTTCTGAATTACCAAAAAAAAAAAAAAAAAAAAAAAGGGGTGGTTATCGATATTTATGGGTGTTAACGGATACTTTTTCAGGCTGGCCAGAAGCATTCCCTTACAGAATAAATAATGCAAAACAAGTGATTAAAATATTATTTAACAAGATAATAAGATCATTTTGGGGTACCAGAGGCAATTTCTTCTGACCGAGACTCGCACTTTAGTGCAAAATTGTTACAAGAAATTAGCAAAAAATTAGAAACTGATTGGCAACTGCATGTTCCATATAGGCCTCAGGCCAGTGGGCAAGTAGAAAAGATAAACCATCTGATTAAACAACAAATTAGTAAAATATGTCAGGAAACGAATTTATATTGGTACCAGGCATTACCACTGGCTTTATTAAGAATTCGAACTAGACCCCGGTCAAAAGAAGAGGTTAGCCCATTTGAGATTTTGTATGGAAGACTGTATCAGTCCCAGTTTAAAGGAGAAAGTCTTCAGGAAGTGGGAGAAGGCTATCTCCAACAGTTTCTGATCAATCTGGGAAAACAATTGGAAGAGATAATAGGGAAAAGAGCCAGAGGTTTGGATTATCCAATTCACCCTTTCAGATCTGGAGACTGGGTTTATGCTAAGAATTTTTCAGGAGATCCTCTACAGGAGAAGTGGAGCAGACCGTACCAGATATTATTGATCACCTTTACAGCAGTGAAGATAAAGGAACAACCTGCTTGGGCACATTATTCAAGAATAAAGAAAGCACCAGAGCCAGAGAAGACATGGTGGATCGAACCTTCAGTACCCTTGAGTATGAAATTGTGTCAGTCATAATTTGGACTCTCATAATAACTGGCGCACAAGCTTGGGACCAGAATTTATACCTGAAATTAGTGCAGAATGTTACTAATGTTTTAATCATAGTGACTGTTGGGTGTGTGCACAGTTGCCTAAATCAGGAGAAAGCCTGGATCTCCCATTAATTGGAGTTCCAATTCCTAACACTGTCTCATGGACAAGTTTGTGGGTGAACACTAGCAATCTGTATTCGAAGGAAAGGTTAACATTTGAAATAGTCAATCCTAACCCAGGTAATAAATACTACACCTGTGCACAAAGATGTATTACATCAGAAACCAGGGTAGGAGATCAGGCTTGTTTAAATGCCACAGATGTAGGTCACCATTCAAATTGCAATCATACAATTAACATAGATGGTATCGTAGTTCAGTGATGGCCCGTTCCTAAAGGGAAAGGATGGTATTGATTATGTGGAAAAATGCTTATGAGATTCTACCCCCAACTGGAAGGGGGCATGCACCTTAGCTGCTGTAATACCCAATTTTACTATTACCAACAGGTACCCTTCCAGGACCTGGATTAGAAGTTTTGCTAAACGAATTAAGTGAGGGTTTAACCACATTATTGAACGGCACAACTCATTTCACAGTTTTGTAAAAGGGCTAATTCCATCTTTGGCAGTAAGTGAATTAGAGAAGGCAATTGTAAATATCTCGGCAACCATAGGGGAAATGGAAAGTAAAAACATCGATATAATCCAGGCAGAACAACAAGAGATAACTAGCCTATCTAAGGTGATATTACAAAACTGAATGACTCTAGACATGTTACTGGCATCACAAAAAGGGGTTTCTTCTATAATCAATAAAAGCTGTTGTTCCTATACAGACTAAAGTAGCAGAATTGAAACAGATCTGGAGGAAATTTGGAAACAAACTAAGATATTTCATGAAATGGCCATGGATGACACCTCCTGGGGTTTTGAAGAAACATGGAAAAACTTAACTTCATGGTTACCCAATCTCTCCTGGTTGAGGCAACTGGTTGCAGGAATATTGGTGTTAATTATTTAAATATTGATTACTTGTGGTATGATACAATGTTCCCTCTGGTATTGTAAACGGTCTATGATAAATTACAAAGAATGGAAACGGAATGAAACTAAGCACCAGGTAGAAACGGGAAATTATTTCAAAAAGACTTTTGATGGTAATGGTAATATGTAAAATGTTGCAAAAGAATTTGCAAAAGGACAGAAAAAGGGGGGAATTTGAGACAAAGGGGCACAAAATCACAAAATGGGATACAGAAACTTTTATAAGTAATTTTAAGTAATGTTAAGTTTGATGGCTTTGTAACAGTAGCAATGGAAAATTACTGAGGTGCATGATACATAGAGAAAAAAAATAGAGTACAACTAGAGAACATACTGAGAATTCTCACAAGATAAATCGTTATAGTTGGCCTAGTTTTAAGAAAAACAGTCTAGAAGAACAGGACACAGGGATAAGGAGTATCTGGGAACTGGAGGTGTCCAGGATGGGCTACAGTTAAACTAACTGATAAGTAGGAGGATTGGAGGATTATTATGTCTCTGGTGCTAACGAACCAATTAAACTGGTATAAGCATCTACTGCGCATGTTTCAAAGGCTGCCAGAAGTGATGAAGATTGTTGGAAGAAGTAAACGACCTTCAGAGACCACCACCACAATTCTGTACGCATGCGGGGAACTCTCTGGAAAATGATGTAATCCATACGTAGCCTCATGAATATGTATGTATGCCCAGGGACTATATAAGGATGGCTTGTATAGCAATACAGGGACACATGTTAGGAGGATTTATCCCCTGTGTCTCCCGGCGCCGCAATAAAGAATACCTGCTTGTCAGCTTGAAAACTTTGTTGGCAAGTTTGTTCCTGGAGTTTTCTCCGAATCACTATGGACTGAAAGCAGACTGAAAGATTGGAGGTGGAGAATAAGGCTTAGGAGGAAAGAAGTCGGTAGCAGCCATACCAGGGACCAGCTTCTACTCAACATCACTATTAGTGACCCAGAGAAGTGAGTGAATGGAGAGATCTTCCTTCCAGACTGCAGAAAGTAGGCTCTTTCAGGTACTCAGATGCCGTACTGACAGCAAGGAACTCTGGAAGGATTTCACAAAACGCAATGGGCAAAAGGAGGCAGGTTCAGGAAACATCTGCAAAAGGGCTGGGCAGCAATGTGCCCTCTAACATTCCCTGTTCCACCATTGTGGATTCTGAGAAGTACAAAGAGAACAGGCTGCAGATTTTGGTCAGGATCATGCACTCTCCTGGAGAGCATCCTCTGCTGCTGTCAGTGGCGGAACACAGCACTGGCTGAGAGTGGTCTGACTCATCCTGACATTCTGTATGTTCTTGTGTGTCACTTACTGTAGATGCTAGGCCAGAAACAAGCACATTTGTGTTCAGTGAGGTATTTCTGTCAAATGTCTATCAGCTACAGCACTCTGCTAACAGTAATCATGTGCTCAAAATCCTGTCTCTCACACTTAGAACAAGAGAAGGGGAAATAGCAGCTGAACAGGTTACTCATTTGGTGTTTATCAGAGTGCTTTCCAAGTTGATTTAAAAACTCTGATCTACAGCAGGCAGTTAAGGGGAATTGTTGCTATTCCGCATTGTAAATCTAATTTTAGGCTGGCTTAAAAATAGCATTGCAGAACATAGTGGGCCTCCAAATTAAAGTATAAAGCTTTCTAATGGAAGTTCCAAATACTGCTGTAGGGCTGCTAGTCTAAGATTGTAATTTGTAGTGGCAGATATTAAATGGGGTGTGAAAGATACGATTGGCCAGGATATTCAATTTTGCCTTTCTAGTCAGCTGATTAAAAGTCTTCAAGTTTCATGTAAGTCTATTTTTTAACAGAATTAAAAAAAACACCGGGAAATGAAAAGGTAGCAAGTATTTTTAAAATCTCCAAACTATGGTTTTCTAGTAGCCTAAAAGATTGCTGTATTTAATGGTAGGGCTATTACAGCCTAACTCCAGCACTGGAAGAAGAAACTCACTCATGGTATTTTTGTTAATTGTCTGTGAAGTTACTGCTCTTCACAACTGAGGCTGAACCAAAGGAAACACTGTGGCTCTATTTCACATCCTGACATTGTCTGCTTGCTGTTTCCTGGCTTCCTGCTGGAGTTCATGGCATTCACTGCACTAGAGCTTGTACCTGCCACGGATCTCTCAGTGCACTTCATAATTTCCTATTATACTGTTATCTTTCATATATGGCTGCTATTAGTCTACATGCTTTTTATCACATATATTAGAAACATGTTTGTGTTCTCAGAGAGCATCATTCAAACTATTTAACTAATTTCTTCCCCCAGGTTTGTAGCCAAAGTACTAAACTTCAGCTGGCAAAAGACAGTTTGACAATTTTCTTGAAGAACAGGAAAAACTTGGCCACTTCTGTGTCCTATTTAATTCTCTGACACAGTTGTATTCCATATAAACTAGAATCATTAGAAAGGGTCAAATGCCAAGAGTTGGACTGGCCAAATACACAAACTAAGTGTCTCCAGATTGCTCTTTTCTTCTATCTTAGGATTGCCATTTGCTAGCTGAAATACAGCATCACTCCTTCAGAGGAAACAAACATGAAGAATTAAAACAGATTCATTTCTTAATTCCTTTGGCAGCTTAAAACTGGTAACTGGCTATTGCCTCCTATTGAAGCAAGTTGATTATAGTAAGCTTCATTTTTTGTAAGGAAGAACCACTGATTACTATTTTTTAATTATCTTTCTTTAAAATTACATGTGGCTGGGGCTTTTAACACATGAAATACTAAGGCCTGAACTATTTCTATCCTAAATGGAACGTGTCTCTATATTCTATGCCTCATTTCATGTTACTAACAACAGCTTTTGGAAAATTTGCATTACACAGATGAATGCATTTGGTAGGAAATCCCTTAGGACTGTCCGTGGCTGTGGTTAATGAGTCTGTATAGACAGTTTATTAGTTAACTATGATTTTGTCTTCTCTCCATCTAAGATGGAATTCCAGTTAAGAAGAGTCATAGTACAAAAGTCTCTTTAAAAGAGCTATCAGGTGAGTTTGAGCACTTCTATTAAGAATTCAAAACAGTTCTAAAAAACACAGCTATTACTCTTAAGCCTGTTGTTACTCTAACTCATACAAACTAGCTGACTGACTCAAAGTCTGAAAGGGAAGAAGTCAGAAGGTGTATTCTGACACACTTATGTGTATCCTGTCACTTCTAGTGATAACATTCTTCTGATTCGTTCCTTCACATGGCACTTCCATTTTAGAGAGATGGATCAGAGGCACAAGTTAAGCTCACAGCAGCCACCAGTAGCAGACACAGGAAGGAGTCCAGCATGCTTACTTCCCTCTCCACTAGGCCATGCTGTCTCTCATAGACACTGAGCCTACGTTTCTGATCGGCACTGTACTGATGAGCTAGTGAGTAAAGCTATGTCTGATTCAGGACTTAGGTGCTGGCATTCAGCAAAAGTTCTGAGTCACAAGATTTTGAGTTCTAAATTCTGCTCACTGAAGATGTTTATCATAAATCACATTGATGAAAAATATAGATAATGCTTATACTGTAAGATTAAACAAATCTAGTATTTCCTATTCAGTCTTCATTACTGATTACTTTTGCTCATTTTCTTTCTGATTAGAATACTTGGTGATGAGTCACATCTGATTTTAATAAAGTTCAAGGATAACAGTTGGATCACCTTATTCCAGGGGACTTAAAATATAATAGGGAACCTGGTACACTCACACTAAAACAGTAGATTACATGAGCAAGCTCAGTTATGCTCAGTTCACACAGATGGGTCTCTCCATCTGAACAGGACAGGAAGCTTCTTTCATCTCCTTAGTTGTCTACCTTCAATCTCTGCCACCAGTTATGCCCAGAACCTAATTTTGCTTCTGTTGAGTTCTGTCAGCGCAAGAGAGGGGTTTGCTGCAAGAGAGAACAGAGCTTTTCTGGTCCATGTGCTCTCTTATTTTTACATCTCAATTAGCCTATCCACATTTGCTGAATCCCCTCTTGGGATTTCCCCCCTTTGTCTTCCTGTCATGCTGCCACTCGCCTCCTGGGTGCAAGGCATCATTGCAAGGAGCACACTGCAAGGTTTCAGCTAAGGCTAATCACAGCTTTTTAGTTGTTCTCAGTAATCACTGGTGAGTCACATGAAGAACACTCCTCTTACATTTAACACCAAGCATATGCCTATGGATTTCTCATCTCTGCTGGCTAGATTCTCATCTGAGACCCATTCTTCCCACAAGTTCTTGTGAATGCTAAGCCCATCTGGGTCCAAGTGAAAAGGTCAGGTGGGCAGTCTGTGTTGACACTCGGTACAATAAAGAACTTAGTACAGAACTTAGGGCACTACAGGCTAGGCACAACAGGGGTTTAAATCTTCTCTTTCAGTGCCTGCCTTCTGCTCCCAAAGCAGAAAACACAGCTCCAAAATAGGGTGCTTCTGCCTGCCTTCCTAGGATATTGGTGAGGAGGAATGGCATGGAATAGTGAAGAAACCTGTAACCAGGATATTAACACAAATCCCTTTTCATGGTGACATGTTGTCATTGCCTGGTAGCTATATAATTATGCAGTTTGTGGCCTGGCTGCTGCATACACAAATATCATTAAATATATAAATAGACAAAGCACAGTAATAGTGCATTTTTTTGCTCCCTAATAACTGATGTAACTTTAGGCATTTGTGGTTTGATTCTCAGTGGCAACCACCACTAACATGACCACTTCCAAATTAAATGATCAGTGCTGGAGCTGTGAAGTGTGCAACGCTCCATTACCTCAAGGTGGATATAAACCAGAACTCCTGAACTTTGTAAACACCTCTGCATTTTGATTTCTCCATGTAGAGGTGATATGGTTTTGTAGTTAGAATATCAAGAAGTTTGCAGAGCTGCTTATCCCATTAATATGAGGGAAAAAATTAAGAAACCTATTTATACTGAACAGAACTGTGTTCAGGCCTTATGCTCTGCTAAACTATGTGTTCACGTAGTAGGAAAAATCCACTGAGGAAAATTATGTCTGTTTTTCTCCTTGGGTCTTCCTGAAAACTAGATGCAACTCATCATGACAAATCCTAGTCAGCAAAAAAAAAAAAAAAAAGATTAAAATAAATGTTAATGCCTGCATTAGAATGGTGTTGGAGTAATTAAGATTTGGAGAAAGGGATTTTTTGCAGCAAAGATTTTGCTTAAGTTCCATTAATTTTTATTAATTTCTTCCCTGGAATATAGAGCATTTGTTATGTTCCATGTGCTTTTGACAAAACTTTGTTCGGCTGTTTGTCCAATTAATGCTACTCCAATAATAAAATTTCCACATTTCCCTCTGAACTACTGACCAAAATCAGCTACTGCTGCTTTATACGGAATGTGAATAGAAATACTTAGGAAGTAGTTTTAATCCGTATGAAGGCCAGGGAAGGTTTGTTTGTTGGGTTTTGGTACTGGGGTTCTGGTTTTGTTTTTTAATTAGAAGTCAGATGAAAATCATTTGATAGCTATACGGTATTTGTATAGTATATTCACCAAGGTTATGTTTACAACCTTGAAACAGAATTTCCTATTTCCATAATTTCAAATTGAAAATAAACACATATCCTGATCCGGTTTTCAAACTTATAGGCAATATTTTGCTAGAAATTCTACTGACAGATTTGCTAACACATTTTAATTTAAACTGTGAATGTTTTCGTGAACATACATTTGGCACAGAAAGTCCTAGCTAGAAATAGTGATTTTCTTCCCAACTGCATTTCTATGTTTTAAAATGTTAAATCCTTACAACATTTCCAGAGTTTTAGGATCACTCAAAACTACAACAATAAATTGATCAAGCAAGCCCTCCTGCTAGGATTATCATGAGAAGAAGCCAGAGCTGGGTAGGTTTCTTATTATCCAAGACAGAGGTTTTAAAGGGCACCTGATTGAGATGTCTTTCTGTTTCGATTATGGGCTTTGAATTTTAATAAACATTAGCCTGGATGCTCAGTTACGTTCCGAGCTGCTTTCAAGAGTGGAGCAGCGAAGTTCTTTACCAGCTGTAAAGGTAACACCGAGCATAAGAGCTGCAGTGGCTCACAACTGTGGATATCGGGCCTTAGAAAAAGACATTCCCCTCGCCTCGCCGCAGAGGACAAGGAGCGGGCCTTGGACGGTGGTGCGGCGGAAGCAGGGTGGCGGGAGCGCAGGGGGCAGCCCAAAGCCTGCCCTCAGAGCGCCAGCCCCGGCCCCAGCCAGCAGAGCTCCAGACAAGCCCCGGCCTCGGCTCCTGGCCCCGGCCCGCAGAGTTCACGCTCGTTGGCGGCTGCGGCGGTGCGTGTCCCGGCGCAGGGCCCGCTCCCTGCCCCTGTCCTCCGCCGTCCTTGGAAGGGCTGCCCCCAGCCCTGATGGCGGGCAGGGCGGGCCGAACTCCCCACTGCCAGAACGAGATCGAGTAAATGACTTACTTCCCCGGCGAGTCCTCGGCGTGCCCGCGGCCCTGCCCGGTGGCAGTGGGTCCCGGCCCCCGCCCCTGCCCCGGGGCTGAGGGGAAGCGGAACTGGAGGGGAACATGCTGCAGAAGGAGCGGAGCCGCAGCGAGGGTATCCCGGGGCCGCGGCGGTTCCCTATCTGCGGCCATGGCGGGACACCCAGCCCCAGTCCCGGGCCGGACGGCGTCACCCCGCAGTCAGTCGCTTCGGAGCGCCCCGGGGCGTCACTCCAAGTACCCATCAAAGACATCCATCTCGCTGTCCGTCTCGTAGAGCACTGAGCCAGGGTCAGATAACACCCCCAGATCCACCAGAGCCTGGTCCATATCCTCGGGCAGGAAGACGATGCCTACATTGAGAACGATGTACTCCATCAGGAAGGCATAGTACAGGATCAGCACGTTGACAAAGAATAAGCCCACGTAAAACATATAGGGCAGCACCAGCAGCGCATGGAAGGCCAGGGACTCCAGCGAATCCAGACGTGCCGAGACCGCGGCGGGCATGCAGCCGTGGGGGCTCCGGCGCTGACACCAACCTGCCCGGCTAGCCCGGGGGAGGAGCAGGGAGCGGAGGACCGCACTCCGCAGACCCGGTGACGGAGAAGGGCAAAACACCAGGGCCGGAGCTGGATCCGGAGCCGGGGAAGAGGCGAGCCCCGCTGAGGCGGCACAGCCGCAGAGCGCCCCGGTCGGTCCCCTCCTTCCCCGGAGGAGCCCCCGCAGGCAGGTGGCCAGCGCGGCTTCAGCTCCGCTGCCGCAGCCCCGCCGCTGGCAGGAGGCTCCGCAGGGGCATCTCCAGCGCGGCTGCTGCAGTCCCGCCGCGGCTCTCCTCCTCCGCCCGCCCGCAAACTTTGCGGAAGGGGCCCGCAAGCGCGCTCCCGCTGAGCATTTGCTGCCCTCAGCGAGCCGCCAGCCCCGGCCTGCGCGGCAGCACCCACTTCTGCCCGCTCCTCACCTCCCACTGCTGCTGCTTGACCCTCACCCGCGCCGCATCCCGCCGCAGCACAGCCGGCTCGCGGCGGGGCTGACGGCCTCCAGGGAACCGCCACTTCCGCCGGGTCCCGCTCCGCCTGCCTAGAGGCCGGCGCGTCGGTCTGGCCAGTTGGAAGCGTCGTTCGGTACCCGACCCCAGCCTCCTTCCCCGCACCCGCCGCAGCCGGAGGGTGGGGGCAGATTTGGGGTGTTTCTGTGCCCCTGGAAGCTGTTCTCTGTCCCGGGGGCCTCGGTGGGGGCGTTTCTTTGCTGATTAAGGCTTTACCTGTATCCACGTCCTGCCAAAGGCAGGGTTAAACCTGAAGGCTATCTTGACAGTGGCTGACAAACTCCTCAGCTGTACTAGGTTTAGTTTCTTTATCCAGTTAAAGTAGTAATTGTAAGGGCAGACCAAGACGGTCATTAATGGTCTCTTCATCCCGCTTCGATTAAGTTTGTTTTCAAGCTGGTTCAAAAGTATACGAGCATTACTGGAGGAACTTAGGCGAAGGCAGCGCCAGCAGCCACTTCTCGTCGTGCCCCGCAGCTCTGCACGGCGGCATGGGCCGCGGCAACGCTGCCCGCAGGATCCCGAGGGCGCACAGCGAATGCTGGGGGCCACGTTCACCTCAGGTCACCGCGCCTGTGGGGCACAAAGGCGCGCTGAAACGCTGTTGTGTTGTGCGGGCTAAACGCGGCCTGCGGTACACCTTACCGCGCCCGACTCCTCACAGCCTCACGGAGCCGGCCCGCCACTGCCGCGCGGGGGGCTGAGGGGCACCTCTCCAACACGGCGCCCGAGAAGGCCCCGCGCCACCCCGTCACATGGTTCACCCTGAGTTGATCCGCGGCGGCGCTGCTCTGTGGTAATCCCGACAGGAAAGGAGGAAGCGCTGCGCTTCCCGGGGACTTCCCAGTTTCCTTTGCAGCTGGGTGTCGGGCCCCGGTGGACGCCCTCCCACAGTCCGGGTGTCCCTGAGAGCGGGTGCTTGCGGGAACTGCTGGCTCCGCCAAGCGAGGAAAGGCGCGGCCGTAGCTGAGCTCGCGCTGGTGGAAAAGGGCGAAGTTTTTATGATAAAACAATTGCATAAAGTAGTAGAAATGATTGTTTGAGAAATTTATAAATTAATAGTGGGATTTTGTATATTATAAAATTTTGTAACTTTGCAGTTTTGTATCACGGCTGCTCTGTAACCAGTGTTGCAATGGTAGTCTTCATAGCATAACCATATATGGTGAAAGGTGTACGGGTGGATTCATGGGTGGATTTAGAAAAGTATGTACTGGAGACTATACCCAAGTAGAACCTATGCATGAGGTAGCCAGAAGAGCATACCAGAATCTGATAAGAAAATGCTAGCATCTACACAAGGGTTGGGATATGTCCCAGTAAGGGAAAGGTGAAGAGAACAACCTGAGGAGGACTCCTTCATCGGAACGACCACCAGAAGGGGCTGCGCAAGCGTAGAAGAGGCTGATGTCGTAACATTTATGATGTGGCAATCCTTAATGCATATGCATTAGCTAATGTTGTAACCCGTGCTAAATGTGTATAAATTGCGAACGCGATGTGGCAAGGTGGAAACCAGGTTTGGGTGCGTACCCCTGGTTTCCCAGCGCTGCAATAAAGCACCTTGTATAACCATTCCGGTGGTTATGTGTTTGTTCCTACACTAACAAACCGTGCCCGGTTGACGAGCAGCGGCAGCGCCGCAGTGCCTGCTGGGATCTGCAGTCCGCGCGGAGCCGCCGGGGCTCGCCGAGTCCCAGCGTGCCCCTCTGGCGCATGCGCCATGCTGCTGGTGTCTGCTGCGGCTCGGACTTCTTCGTGATGTCGGTCTGGTCGGGCGTCGTTCAGTCCTTGCCCGTCCTTCTCCCTGGGGCCATGAAGTACTAGAGCCCTGCGGGTGCAGTAATCTTTCGCTGCCAGCATGTTCGGCCGCTCCCGCAGCTGGGTGGGCGGCGGTCACGGGAAGGCCGCCCGCAGCATCCACTCCTTGGATCACCTCAAGTAAGCGCGAGGCCGACGCGGGCTTGGGGCAGCTGTGAGGGGAGGGGGAGCCTGGGGGCGCGTGACCGCTGTGGCAGGGAGCCGGGGCCGGACGGCTGTCTCCGGCTCTGAGGGCCTCGGAGGGTACGGGGTGGCGGAGCTGCTTGGGGCAGGGCTTTACCTCAGAGATGGCTTCGCAGCAGGGCTGGGGGAGAAGTGGCGCGGAAGTCGGCCGGGGCGCTCCCGGCGCTGTTCACCTGAAGCGGTTCAGCTGAGCAGCCCCAAGAGCAGGCTCTGAGCGGTGCGGGTTGGTGTTTTTCTCACGGAAACCTGCCTCGTCGTCCCAGAATGTCCTCAGGGCAGACGCAGTTTCTTGATGCCATGCTATGCTCAGGGCTGCGGCACTTGTGTGATTTTTTATTTTAATAATGTCACAAACTCATTCAGCAGAGTAGCGTGTGAGAGGTGATAAATACAGGACATAGCACATTCCTCAGGAGGGAGAACTTTGTTTCCTGGTAGTGGCAAAGATAGGGAAGCAAGGAGCCTGATCCCATCCTGTACAGTACAATACAAACGTTCTGAGGGGTGTGTACATTTTAGCAGTCAGCAGTGATTCATGGTAGTCAGGTTGGTGGTTTTGCAGGTCCAGGGACCTGCCCTGGTTGGAGGGCTCAGGAGCTGGCACAGAAGTACAGCTTTTGAGCTGGAGGATCCTAACGTTCATCTGTGGAGGCTGACAGCCCTGTGTTACTGCTGTCTGCAGAGTGTGGAATAGTGTTTTTCTCTAGTTCTGCCACAGGACAGTTGGAAGGATGGGGAGGGATAAAACATTCCATATTCCATTTCAAGCCTTCTGCTATTGTGAGAAAAGTAGGATTCCCTGCTATAGCTGCTTTTTCTACTGAAAAAGAAAAGGAGGTTGCTGAGAGAGGAAGCATTTCTAAATCAAATCAATGTGAACACACAGCTCATTGAGAAGTAAGTGGCTGGTAGTTTACAAGTTTTGAATCTTGCAGTTAACTTTGTCAAGGTGATTTACAGATTCTGATACTTGTCTTCAACTAGAAAAATGTTCAAAGCCTTCAAGACTAATTGAAATGCGTTAGTTTTTACCAAAGACGGGGAAATCAAGTCCATAAGTACAAAACTGATGATGCAGTAGCACTGCAGAAGGTCATTTTGAAGCATGGTAGGTCAGACTAGTACATCAACATGATCTGGCATTGCAGGAAAAAGGGAAAAAGTCATATTTGGATATAAACATAGGAATGTTTTATTTAACATACAAGGGTTAGTCACTGGATACTACTCATTGCTCGTGGAGTTTTAGGTCTATATGGTTTTGATGTTACACTTTAAGGTAGAGCAAGAGTGCTGATGCACAGTGAAATTTGAAGCAACTGAGTTTGTTCAGAAAAAGTAGGCAGGTGAGGGGGAGACTTTCGGATGTTAGAATCTTTCAGGCAAGAAAAATGTGATCATATGTTCTCTTGGGTTCCCAAAGGGTCGAAAAAAGTGATACTTTCATTTGCAGTAAAAGGGACTTAGGCCATAGGTATTGTTGCTTGTGGCTGACTTCTTGTCTCAGAATGAAGTATAGCGTTCTCTACTAAAATGCTAGCTTTTGTTTGTTTGCTTCTTTTGCATGTGATTTCTTTAATCATAAATTCTGAAATGGTAGTAAGTAAAGGACACCCAAGACCTTTGATTTGTTTAGACTGTATATTTTAAGTGTTTCTTTATGTTGTATTAATTTCAGTTTGCAGCTACATGTTAACAGCAACGGTAGCTACCTACTGGTAAAGTGAAATTTAGGGGTTTTCTAAGGTAGCAGTCAAAGTGGGTAAAGCAACAGAAGGAAAAAGAGCAAAGAACCTTTGTTTTGGGGTCATGAAACAAAGTCTGTGAGCTTTCTGCATTCTCATCTCAAACCACCATGTTGTGTTCCATGTGAATGAGTTGAGTAGAATGCACCAACCTATTACAGGTTAGTTTAGCCTATAAAAAGTGAAATAGGCTATGTTGCAAGAGTGAAATTAGCCCAGTCTATCCTTACAGGAATACTTCCTTCTGCAAGTATGCTATAGAATGGGTTGGTTGGAAGAAAATCATGAGGCTGCATTAAGTGTTTTGATACAGTCTCTTGGTCTAGTCAAAAGTTACAGTATAATCTAGCTTTTAGTAGTTGCTGATACAGTCTCTTGCTCTAGTTAAAAGTTACAGTATAATCTAGCTTTTAGTAGTTGCTGAATTGCAGTCTAGAGAGGCTGCGAAACAGTCACTACGCACTGAGTGCTTCTGACCATTGTTTTTCAGGGAACTTGGTATTTTTGTTCCCTTTGGTTAGTAATTGAGGGATTGTCAATAACAATAAATGGAGAAAGTCTAAATATTCTCAAAACGAGAACAATGTTAACATGTTGTGAAAATGGTGTGAAATTACGTTTTTATCTTTACATTAGATTGTTTGAAACCAGGCTGAAATTCACTTCTTAAAGTTGACATCCAGCAGTTTAAAATGAAACCCTGTTTTCCCTGCCTTTATGTAGCCCTCTGCTTTGTTTATTATATGTTTCCAGTTCTAAAAGCAAATACATCAAGGCTAGTCTGCCTTTCCATGCAGGCTGGGAGTTCTCCTGTAGGTCAGGATTTCTTACACAGCTGCTGGCTGTGATAGTCACTGTACTCTGATTCTGCGGCAGCTCATCTTAGGAGCTGTGACCTATGGTTAAAATACCAGGAAGTCTTTCATATAGCCTAGTTGAGGGTAGTGTAACCTTAGCATATTCATGGTGAGGATTTATTGAAAGCATAATGGTATCTTAATTCCCCTTCTGTCTATAAACTTTGACTTTGCATTGGAACAGATGAAGAGGATTGATGTCAGTTCCCCCATATATAAGTGGTGATATCTTAAACATTTCTGAGGAGTTCATCTGGTAATACCTCTGGTGTTTCTGCTAAAGTGAAAGGCTTTCGAGTTTAGGAGTAGTATCTTTGTTTCTAGATGCATTCCCCCCCCCCCCAGTCTCAGAAGTATTTTACATAGCCCTGTTGTTACGTTCAAGTGTGCTTCCCATTATTGCTTCTACACTTGGTATTTTAATTCCATACTGATTGCACAGAAGGTTTTATAGCGTTAGAGATGGATGCTGAACATTTCTCATGACTTGGTCAGGTGCAGTGCCCATAAACACATATGATTGAAGACCTGCTTCACAGTTGACTCATTTCCTGCAGTACTCTCCATGCTATAAATTGAGTTTCCTCTATAAGAACAATATGTGACTGCATAGTTACAAGCAGCATGAAAAAGCAAGCATGTTATGTTTAAGTCTGGGTGTTCTGAGTGCTTGACTTCCTAAACTCTTCTCAGTTCTAGTGCTTTTTTGTAAGTAATAAATAGGAAGCTCATTAATACACACTTTCTATATTCATGATTTATGTTATCCCTTTGAACATGAAAATGTTCAGAATTTTGTTTGTCTTAAGTTGCTGGCAAAATCTCTCACAGATTTTGATGATATCAGGTGCTTTGATGCTTCCTTTATGCTGATTTTTTGATAGGATTTTGTTTGTTTGAATCCAGTTTTGAGATAGAGAGATCACAAAAGCCTCCTTTTTGAGGGTTTACTATTCTGGAGCACAAACTTGACCCTTTTATAATAAGCATTTAGGCATAGGCTTTAAGGATTTATGTAAATATAAAAATCTTGTTTCTGTCTGATACTTTATATTCTCAGATGTGGTATGTTGCATGTCTACTGAGAGAAACAAGCGTGTGCATGATTTCTCATACATTTTTAACTAAAGGAATAGCTTGAAAGTGAAACACAGGCTTTCTCCAAGTGCAGCAGATCAAGGAACTTTGCAGTAATATTGATATTAAGTAAATTAATATGGAGTTAATATGCTCCTGACTATTAAATGTTTCTTGCTTTTTGCATCTCAAATGTCCTATGTTCCATAGATTCCTGAGGTGAAGTAATAGCACATATTTCTTTCCACCGCTTCCATTCCCAGTTCTGCTGTTGGAGTAAACAGTATTCCCACATTTGCATAGTGTAACTTATTAATGAGAAATACATGTTCACAGATGCAAGAATTTTTATATTACTTCAAATAAATAGGCTAAAATAATTGAAGTAGTGTAGTATTAATAACTTTATCAGGAAAAATACTTACTACACAGATTGCTGTGGAACAAACTTTTGTGATTTAATTGTCTCCTGTCTTCAGCTGTTCACTGTTCCATTAACTGATGCATGCTCAGAGCAGTGACTTAGCTTTTGCTCTGTTTTTTGGTTCACTGTCCTGACAGTACATATAGAGCCATAATGGGAAGCTTTTGCAGGCCTTGTGTGGTGGTTGCTTTTTTTAGAAAGCCCTGGGAATTCTCACAGGTGGTCACACTTCAATTCTCACATCTTTACTGTGAGCCATCACACTGTCAGTCTCCATAGAAGGAATCTTGAATTGTGATCCTCCGATTAGTTAGAGATTTGCAGGTGCTCTTTGACTTGCTGTTTAATGACTTCTGTTACAGTACAACATGTGATCAGGCAGTTATGACTGTAGGATATAGCTACAAATCAACTTTTCCTAAAATGGTTTCAAGCTTAGCAGTTTCTGTTCTGGATTTGGAAAATGAGTATTGATTTATGAGGGGAAAAAACAGCATGAAGAGGGAGAGAAAACTTTACTGGAAAGAAAAAGCATGAAAAGACAGTATTTTTGCCTCTCCTGTAGTCTCTTCTGTTTTTCTTCCTCTTCTGTGTGGTAGGTCAACTTTAATATGATGTAGGCTTTATTACACTGCCGATTCTGGGGGGGAGGGAAGGGAGAATGTGGTATGTCAAGTTTACTAACGTGAAATTCTGAGGTTTGTTTACCTTTTAGTGTCCTTGTGCAGTAAAATTGGTATTTCATGATTAAGCAGTACCAACATTAGCAAGCATATAGCATTTTACTGTAACAGCAACATAAACTCTGAAATAGCCTCTGCTTCCTGCATTGCTCATGAAGATGGCCTATGTCTTGCAACCAGTCCCATGAAGCTTTGGTCAACTGAGTGGCAGCTCAGTCGTTGAAGATTCCCCAAACCAAATTTTGCAGATTTAAACTAAACTGAGAAAATGATTAAAAAAATATTAATTCAATCATGGAAAAGGTTCTGAAACTGGGTAATACCTTATTTTATCTTTTTAAGTCTGATAAGTAGTTGGAACAGCCTGATACACGTGTTCAGTTAAATGGCATTTTAGTCTCCAACTGCATGTTTGCCCTGTGCAGTGGTTCACTTTCCTAATGTACATCAGATTGATGGGAATACTGTTTTTTTGAAATGTGATTTCAAGTTTGGTTTTGACCTGAATATCTAAAACTTAGTCTTAAATGAGATACCCCAGCATTTTCTGTCAGAAATGCACACTGTTTCCTGGAACCCTATAGTAGCTTGGCAAGATGGATGTTTTTATCTTTTACATAATGGTTGCTTGAGGTCTTTGGGTCTGGTGCTTAACTCCTGCATCTTACTAATAAGATTCCTAGAATTTCAGCCTGAATCACAGAACAAACATTCATGGAATCCAGAACAATAATAATAGGCTGCCCCAGAGTCAGGACACTCAGGCTGTTTTCCTAGAAATAGATCCTGGGAGTTTTATTAGCTCCACTTTTCATGGAAAGGTTAATAGTATGGAAAAATCTCTCTTCCTTCCCAAGAACTTGTGAATTTATTGCCCATATAGTCCTGAACACTTAGAATTATCCACAAATTTGGACAGATTGCAGTATAGCAATATATGATCTGTGTTTAGTAAGCTAAAAACTTGCAGTTCTAATTTTATGCAGTTTCTCAACATGAAATTATTTTTAATAATGACTTTCATAACTGTGCACCTTTCTTTCATCTGTCCTTTTTATTACTCTGTAAATAAAAAAAAAAAGACATCAAACAGAGGGAGAATAGCAGTGGTGATTGTTGTGCTTTTATTAGCATCCCCTCTTTTGTTTTTAGGACAAAAAGAAATAATCTTTATAACATTTTATTTTGAAGGAAAAAAATAAATCTGCTTCACTGAGTGAAATTGAGACTTACAAGCCTTTCCAATTTTATTTAGCTTCCTGTCCGCTGTGTAAATCAGACATACGCTTTTGTAAACTTCACTGGGCAGCCTTAAACTTTGAGATGGTAAAGCTGGAGTTTGCCGCCTTTCCTATCAGTAGCTCCATGCTTGAAGGGCCAGAGATGTGATGATTAAGCTTTGCCAAGATGAATAGCCTTTGACAGTCCTGATTATTGACCATAAAGTTGACATGAGTCAATCTGTAAATTGTCTCTGCAGACAAGAGTCAGGATCTAACTTTTCTAGTGGGATCTGCATGTGTCTCTTTACACAATTACACTTTTCACACTGGCTAGTTATGGATTTGTTTCATTTGGCACATACTCTGTTTAACAATTACTTTTCTCTCTGCATCAATAGTAAAGGGAATTTTAGGATTTTTAAGTTGTACAATGATGAGGCATAGTATATGTGTGTCTATATTAAATTACAGTGACTGAAGATAAATGTGGTGCACGTGAAAATGACAGGATAGCCACATTGATACTTGTGATTATTTTTTTCTTTTAGGTACATGTATCATGTTTTGACTAAAAATACAACAGTAACAGATCACAACCGCAACCTGCTGGTAGAGACTATTCGTTCTATAACAGAGATCCTTATATGGGGGGATCAGAATGACAGCTCAGTATTTGAGTAAGTATTCCAAAGAATTTTGACTCTGGTTTGTTTTTGAAAAGTGATGAAAATTGCATAGAGATCTAGTTCAAAAGGCTGACTCTTCCAAGGCTGTACTTCATGAATGTAGGTGCAAAGCTATGTCCTGTAATAGACAGGTAGGCAGGATCATATTCTTGTAATACAAAGAAACAGAGAATGTACCACTTTTAATAAAAAAGCATTCAAAGTCCAGAGCCCCTTTCATGTGCTGCTTTTGTTTGACTCTGAAATCTTCAGTATAAATACAAAATCAGGCCTGGTTTAGGGCCCAGATTTTCTCAGTACATCTATTAATATCATATTACTTCAATTTGTTCAATTTATATAAGATACTATGAATAGATATCTTATTCTAGCTATGATATTTAGAGCTTTTGTTCAGATCTTATTTTAATTCTCATACAATAGCATGATAGAAAAACTTAAAAACAAACATTCACAGTTGCAAATCTGACTTTATTATTACCCATTGCTTGGCTGTTTGCTTGAAGATGCTTGCTCTTTGATCAAGGCAACTTGTGATTGAGATAAGTAAATCTAAGGTGTTTGTGTTTTTAATTGCTTATTTAGGGAGTGGTTGGTTTCGACATGATTGGGTTCAGAAAACTAACTTACTCTGACTATTCATGCCTGTGCTGTAACTTCATCACATTCCTTACTGTCTTCTGTGCTTGGGAGAATTTTAGTAATTAGGAAGTTTTTCTGCAGTTAAGGTAAAAAAACCCCAACATAGATATGTTTGTGATGTCCTAGTAGGAAAGAGTCCACACTGTTCTTTTAAAATTGCATTCATTTCTGGTTTAAAATGCTGCAAGTATCCACTTCTGCTTGAATTGTACAGTAACCCATGAAATGCTTGCCTCTGGTGTGGGGGAAAAATAATTAAAGTGGATTACAAATAAGGTCTACAGTGTTGAAGGCAAAAAGTGTATTAGCTTAAAAGGGGCAAGTGAGCAAAATGTAACCTTCATTTTGAAGCTCCCCCTTCAAAACGATGATTGCGAGGTCGCGAAGCTGCCTGATAAATTGCATATACTAAAAATAAAGAAGCCCCTGATTTCTTGACATTCCTTTTCTGCATAATTTGAGTGTTGAAGTGACCTTGTTAGTATTTAAGGTTGTTGGAAGATATTCTTTTGTTGTACAGATAAAACTTTGCAAAATAATCCTTTATAAATGTAAAACATGCTGTTCGTTAAACTTGCCTAGAATCATCCTTGATCTTAGTAAAATTATACTCTCGCTAAAGACAATAAGTAACTTGATGACACCTCTATTTTATTTCAGCTTTTTCTTGGAGAAGAATATGTTTGTTTTCTTCTTGAACATCTTGCGTCAGAAGTCTGGTCGTTATGTGTGTGTACAGCTTCTGCAGACTCTGAACATCCTTTTTGAGAACATCAGTCATGAAACATCACTGTGTAAGGGCATGCTTATAAACTGTTCAGGATTAAATGATCAAGATGTGGTTGAATTCCCTTTCACTTAATGAACTTTAGCCCTAGTGCACCTTCACTGAAGAACCTTATGTATTCCTGAAAATCTTTGTAATTGAACACTGAAAATACAGTGTAATTTGATTCCAAAATACCTTTAATGTAAACTTTCAGTAGTACAGAAGTAGTTGTTCAGTATTACTGAAGTATTTAGCACATTTCAGGGGGTTCTTTAAGTCAGCAAGTTCACTGTGGTCTGTATTGTTTGCTTTGCTGCTGCAGATGATGTGGTGGAACTCTGTTGTATCATTTGTACTGGGACTGTTCTGAGGTCATCAGGGCTGACATTCAGCCTGCTACCTTTACTTCAAGGTTTTAGAAACATGTAAAGAGAGAGAGAATTAATAAAGTATTTGACAGCTATCCTGTAGAGAAAGTCATAAGCCTTTGAAAGTTAATGATTTTGGGAGGAAAAGAGAGTTGTCTTATGTGTTACTAATTGCAAAGCCTGCATAAATTGAGGAAAGTCAAGTGTATTCTTAGTTTTCTTATTCTTAGCAGCAAAGACTTTTGTAGGAAACGGTTTCTTTACATTACTGCTTGAAGCCATCACTTCAGTTGTTTGGCTAAAAATGTGGATCTTCAGCCATCAGGTAGTTTGTTACTAGCAGGTACTTTACATACAGCTAGTTAGCATAATGTTTTCTTTCTGTTAACCTGTGTAATGTCTCTTATTTTTCAGACTACCTGCTCTCTAATAACTATGTAAATTCTATTATTGTCCACAAATTTGACTTTTCTGATGAGGAGATCATGGCATATTACATATCATTTTTGAAAACTCTTTCCCTGAAACTCAACAATCATACTGTACATTTCTTTTATAATGAGGTAAGTGAAAAAAGAGTTGTAGTATAATGATGAGAGGACTTTAATTAGAAATAGATAGAAGTTTGGTACACATTCTAGTTAGTCTCTTCTTTTGGCATGTCCTACATTTATTTTTATAATGTTAATAAAAGTGGTTGAGAATTTTTTTGTGGGGATCTCTGCAAAAACATGATAAAGAAGGTCTTTGTCCTTATACAACTATAATAATTGGAAGTTGGTTTATATTGGACTGTTTTGGTAGTTCTGAAGTCTACTTCCGTGAGAATTCAACTTGTTTGTGCTTCGTTTTCTTGTGCTTTTTTAAACAGGATCTTTTCTGTTGCATCACTTAGTTCTAAGAGTCTTAGTCATAGTCTAAAAAAGCCGGAGTAGTCAAAGATTAAGGTGGTAATGGATTTTTCCTCGCTCCATTCCACATTTTGCCAGAAGATGGCACTATAGCACTGAATATGTGCAGAGTTGACTTGGAAAGCTCTGCTTTTAAAGCAGTTTATTTTTAATGCAGAGCTACAAATGCAGCTGACTGTGCACTGTAAAATCATTTAAAACACTTAAGTAGAAAATAAAAATATCAGAGCAGTACATGGAAGACAGCTTTCATGCAAAATCCCAACAGATACTCTGTACATGTTTGGCTAATGCATAAATACTTTCTTTCCTTTTGTTGCAGCACACTAATGACTTCGCTTTGTACACTGAAGCTATTAAATTTTTTAACCACCCGGAAAGCATGGTCAGGATTGCTGTTAGGACTATAACTTTAAATGTCTACAAAGGTATGCTTTTTACATATTAAAAAAGGCATGTGTAAAAAATGCTTGTTTTGTGGTAGTTTAGTTTTCAGTTACTTATATTTAAAGGTTTTCTGTCTTTTATGATATTGAAAAGCTTGGCATATTGACACGCTTCAAATACATATTTTGTTTTTTATGAAACAGAACTCCAAACCTGCAGTATATACTTGTAAATAGCATTGTTTCCTCAGAGATTAAACTGGTTTGAAAAAACAAGCATGCACAAGGAACTTCAGCTTCCCTTCCAACAAAGATCAGAATGTGGCTGTATTTAAACAAACAAACAAAAAACCAACCCCAAACCCAAAGGGCTTTAAGCCTATCAACTACTTTTGACTTATGAACTTGAGCTTTATAATGTGTGTAGTAGTAATCTTGCTGGCTACATCACTTCCTTTTCGATTTTTAAGTGCATTAGAATATGATTATAGAGCTTGTAGGTGCTGCAGTCTGAAGAAGAGCTAAACCGTTCCCAGAGGGCCCCAGTCAAGGCCAGGAGGCTGCTGTCACAAATTTCTGTACTGGCCGTTCCAGTAGGACATCAGGAAAAAAAAAAAACAAACTTCACCATGAGAATAGTGTGGTAGGTTTTGCAGAGACCCTGAGTAATCTGTACTGTTTGAGATCTTAAAAATGTAATAAGACCCTTAGCAACCTTGTTGAACTTCAAAATTATTGCTACTTGGAGAACAGGTTTGAACTAGACAATGTCTAAAAGTCACATCCCCCTAATATTTTAGGTGGGGTGTATAAAATCTGCAATAGGCTAAAATATCATAGTGATCTCTGTAGGGAAATTGGTGTATATTTAGAACTTTTACCTCTGAAATCAGCATACTGTAAGATAGGATGTATTATGGAATATGTTCATGCAGGGCTTCTTAGTCTTTAATCCGTTTTAAATTAAATTACATTTTAAATCTACACAACTTTCTATGAAGAGAAATAGTGATTTGGCAAGTCTTCATCATAGAAGAATATAAGATCTGTTTTTTAAAAAAATGAACAATTTGCTGTTCAAATAACTGGGTAGCCTGCGTGGCTTAGAGGTTCTTCATAATGTTGACTGAAAGGGACAGAAATGTCTTTCTTTTGTATGTTGTGAAATGGGCACTTTGTACATGTTTCTGCTTCAAGGAGCTTTAAACCCAAGTATGAGCTCACAAAAAGAGCAGTGTGCAGTGTTTATATCCTATTAGTTACGTATTTATGTATCTAAGTATTTTTATGGTAAAAAAAACACAAAATGCACTTGTCTAGAATTTTCATTGAATGTTAGAGCAATATAAAGGTTAGAGTTGAAAAAACACAGCTCAGGTGTTCATGGTTCATAATTTTCTGACTATCCATTTGCATATATTCTGATCTAACACCTACCCGGTATCTTTTAGTTGCTTTGTGCTTTAGCTTTTTAAACCCTTTTGGAGGATGTCACTATCCCAGTTCCTAATCTTGTTAACTGTTGTCTGTTTCTTCTGCCCTTCCTTCACTGATGATTCCTGTGTTCCTTAATGCAGTGTCATGTAAGTCTAACTAGCTTGACTTTCAGCATTACTGCTTTATTCTTATGCTTTTTTTTCTCTTCTTATTAATACAGAATGTGCTAAAAAAAGCCTTTCTCAATTCCATTAGATTTGTTTATCTTCAGACCTTTGTAAATATATCAGTATTAGGCTCATTCAAGCCAATTAAGAATTGATATGATGCTTTTGTAGCTGTCCATTTCATGCATAAGATCCTGTCAGGTATATGCACATATGAAAAGCTAGCATGTAATCAAATTGAGAAGATACTTTGTTGTATTTGTTAAAAATTAATTACAAAAAGTTGGCAACTGATTTTTTCTTTTTAACAATTTCTCTTCAGTGGACAACCAACCTATGCTGCATTACATTAGAGATAAAACTGCTGTCCCTTATTTCTCCAACCTTGTTTGGTTTATTGGAAGCCACGTGATAGAATTGGATAACTGCGTGCAGACTGACGAAGAGTAAGGTTTTACAAACGATGGGTATTGAATGAAAATGCTTTTTCCCAGTTCTTGATTCTCTCTTTGTCTGTAGCGGTCAGATCAAGTTAGTTTCTGAATATGTTCCACTGTAGACAGTTCAAGCTTTTCATTCTTGCAAAGTTTTTTAGTGATTCTTTGAATTGGTAGTGGTTAGTGCTGTGTGTCCTTTCCATGATAATACACAGATAGTAAATTAGTGTTTAGCCACATGCTTTTTCTTCATCTTTAATTCTGCTAAATTTAGTAGATATTCAGAAGACACAAAAGGAGGGTTTTTTTCCAATTTTATTAACTGTATCTTTTTAATCTTCCTTTTTTTGTGTAGCATCACAGTAGAACAGCTTTCTGAAAAGTTTCTAGGAAAAAAATTCAACTTGAAAAGATGAACTCTTTATTAAATACGTGAACTGTCAGACCTGAAATGCGTGTGCAAGACTCCAGTATCATCTACAGAAATATTTTGTTGGTTTAGATTATTCTTGGTTTGCTTTCCCAACCCACCTTAGCATAGGTCTCTGTTTCTTGCTTTGTTAAAGTGAAGAAGTGAACGTTAAATACAACATAGATTTCTTCTTTTATTTTTTGAAACAAATCTTACAAATTTTTTTTTATGATTGACTTGTGAAAAGACCCTGACAGTGAAAGTGAAGTTTTAAAACAACCACTGCTTCTGAAAACTTGGGGAAGAACTTGATACGTGCATCCTAAACCACATCGAAGCCTGATGTGCTAGCTGCATTAGCTGACTTTACTAAAAACCTCTTTAGGCAGTTGATCTGAGGTGCTGTGTGGAAGGGATGCACATTAGTTCTTTCCTCAAGGTTTTTAACACTTTGACAATTGTTTATTTCTCAGACTTTCTGCTCTTTTTTCAGGCACAGAAACAGGGGCAAACTGAGTGACCTGGTAGCAGAACATCTTGATCATTTACATTACCTTAATGATATCCTTATCATTAACTGTGAATTTTTAAATGATGTGCTGACAGACCACCTACTTAATCGGCTCTTTCTTCCCTTATATGTGTATTCACTAGTCAATCAAGACAAGGTAAGGTAATACCTGCAAACAATTAAAGGTATTACTTCCAGTATGCATAACAATTTCTTCAGCAGGTGCATGCTATAGTATTGTTAATGTTGTTGATATCTATGTATGCTTTACATGAAACAGCTTAAATAGGATTAGTGAAGGAAATATCGTGAGACTGAATTTTAATGGCAGAATAGATAAAATAAGCAAATTATAATACATTTTTCCCAGTATCCCTGCAAATTTGCCCTGGCGTAAAATCCACTCCAGGCAGAAAATACAAATTTTGGTTTTGATACTTAATTATTCTGTTTGCAGATAAGCTGTGTTTGAATGCGATACACTTGATTTGATTTTTCATAGAATCACAGACTGGTTTCGGTTGGAAGGGGCCTTAAAGCTATTTCAGCTTCAACCCCCTGCCATGGGCAGGGACACGTTCCACTAGACCAGGTTGCTCCAAGCCCTGTCCAACCTGGACTTCAATACTGCCAGGCATGGGGCAGCCACAGTTTTTCTGGGCTACCTGTGTTAGTGCCTTGCCACCCTCACAGGGAAGAAATATATCAAATTTACATCTACCCTCTTTCAGTTTAAAGCCTGTTGTCTTGTCACTAGTTGCTTTTAGAAAAAGGTGGGGTGTATTTTGTTTCGTTTTGGGGTGGGTTTTTTGTGTTTTTTTTTTTGTTGTTGTTGTTGTTATTTTTTGTTTTGTTTTGTTTTTTTGCAAAGCATAGTTGAAAGACAATTTTTAATGAAATAGAAACTGTTCTTATAAAACCTGTACAGGTTCCTATGTTCAGCTGTCTTTTAAGAAATTTTTATTTTTATTTTTCCAAATCTTATGTAGTGGTGTTTGTTCTTAAGATAGGCAGTGCTTTGTGCGCTTCAGCATACTTGCATTAGCCAGAGGTCAGGTTTCTTGCAAGTTAATGAATTCAGTATGTTCCTTGTGTACTGAAGATTGAATAACAATAAGCTGCTTGTCTTGCCATTGAAATAGGATGAGGCAGACTTTCCCGGCTTTTACTTTCTTCAGCTCTTCCAACTTTTTCCATTCACGCATGTACAGAAATCTGATTGTCATCCTGTTTTCAGGCACTTACGTTGTAAAATGGGGCTGTTCTTACCTCTTACAATAACTGATGAGTTTATTTGGTGATGGTTTTTTAAGGTATCACTAATTCATTTTTAAAAATGTTTTCATTACTACTGGTATATAAATTTAGCAGCGTTGTGCTCAAATTATACTTCAGATATTTTTGTCCAATGTGTTTTACTTGATTTAGAGAAGTGTCTATGAGGAAGATGTTTTTTAATATGTAGGTAATATTTCATTGTTTCTGAATAAGTAATTTTTAAGGCAAATTTTTAATGAAGGTTAACTGAGAATTACTGTTTGAAGGAATAGTAGCATTGTGAAACCCTGCATGCTTCTCAGATACTTACCTGTTAAATTTAAGTTACCAAGGTGTCTGAGAGACTGTAATCAATAGCTGGTTTTTTTTAAGCATGTAGATGAAGGGACATGCTTATTCTGAGGTTCTTCAGTTGAAATAGTTTACAAGAAGTGAATGATAAAAAGTATGTTACTTTCTGAACATTTAATAGCAGAATGTGTGGAACAGCACCTTATTAAAAGTTCTGCTTTAAATAAAATATTAAACTGTGGATGCTTTGACTTTTTGAAAATAAATAAGCATTTTTCATAAATTTTTTTTTCATAGGGCAGAGAGCGTCCAAAAATAAGTCTCCAAGTTTCTCTCTATCTTCTTTCACAGGTAGGTATTTTAAGTATTTCGTCCTGTTGCTGAACATATTTTTGCAGTAGTGTTATGATTTATGAACTACTTTATTTTTGGGCAAATCTGTTAAAGACGGTTTGGCAAGTGAAGATTTAAACCTATCAGTTTCCATTTAAAAAGGAAAACCTTTTGTTTTTTTATGGACAGACCAAGCAGTTTCTTACTTGAGCAGTTCCTTCTTCTGAGGATCGCATAGCACAGGGTAGCCTTTAGAGCAGTCAGTGATCATAGTTTGTGAACACCATCTGACACATGGTGCATAACAGAGCCATGCAACACACCAGGACAAAACTTGGTGATATTTCAGGTGAAGTTTAGCTAGATTCTGTATTGCATTTTGAATCTGCCTAAGCAATGAAATATTCCAGATTTGAATAGAAATAGGAGAAGCAGTGATCTCATGTTTTTTTTGTTTGGTTGGTTGGGGTTTTTTCTCCCCCAGACAACCACCCCGCCACCCCCCCAAACCACCACCACTTAAGCCTCTAGCTTTCTCACAATTTGAATATCATTATGCCTATACCTTAAATCTGTATTTAAATACTTGCCATTTCTTTCGGTTACTAGTGCCACCTCCTTTTTTCATATTGAGTTTCGCAGTGGGATTTTTTTGTTATTGTGAATAGAGAAAAAGAATCTTTTCTCCCTGTGGTCTTCACTGCATGGGTAGAAGTCTAATTTTCTTAAATAATTTTCTCTGAAAATAGTTTTGCCTTGTATTCATAGAGTTTATTCTCCTTTTTTCCGTTGACCTTATGATTTTACGTAATTTTCTTATGGTCTGGGCCATAATTTCATCTTCTTCAAGAACTTTTCTGAAAAATGTTATTTTTCAGGATAATGCAATTTAATGCTTCTTAATTTAAACTTAAAAAATTATGATAGTGTGGTAGTTATTTACCACAGATTAAACATGGGGAGGAACAACTTGTTTTAGCTAGAGGAGTCTGCATCATAGTGCTGTGCATGTTGACCTCTTTTAACCTCTTTGATTTCAGTGGAAGTAGTATTGCCTAGGTATGACTTCAAGATTTAGATCCATATTCTTTATTCTTTTAAATGGAACTGCTTTTCTAACCATAAAGAACTGGGAAAAAAAATTTGTGTCAGAATGGGATGTGATGTAGCAAATCACTTTTCCTATAACTGGTAGAAATACATCTTTGTCTACCTCTTTTTAACCTGGAGTCTGGCTTTGGAGGGGGACCTGAAAAAGTGTACACTGAGTATCTGAAAAACCTTCTTAGCTCCTGTTATTGAGACCAGGCATACACTTCAGGCATTACTCACATTGGAGACAAGTGCTTGATAGAGTCATACTAGCAGATTAAATTCCGCTGTGGACTTTCATCGACTTTTCACAAAGTGAACATGTAACATACTTATACCAAAACATGTTTGTGTGTAGTTAAGCTGTGTTTTCTGAATCAGAAGAAGCTGGAGTGGTTTATGAGGTTGTTCAAAGTGTGTTGCAACTTTCCAAGTTTTACTTGGTCACCACTGCATGCTAATAAGCACTTCACTTTTGAAGGTCTGTAATAGTTGTGACTTTAACGAGAAAACCTCTGGAGGACATGTTTAGCTAAATATTGTCAAAACAATGATAAGGTTTACTGATTTGGGAATTACTTGGGGATTTTTCAGTTAGAAGCACTGTTTAGGCTTCGATACTCCTGTGGAGAAAATGATTATAAGCTGACACAAGGCTGTTGCGGCTGGATCTGAGCTGGTTCTGTTCAGGAGCCAATTATTTGCTGGCCCAACCTTGTAAGCCTTGCCTCAGAATAGAGTGTTTAGTGTAGAGAACTCTGTTAAAGCACTGGAGCACTTCTGCAAAAGTGCTTTAATATTCTAAGCAGTATGGCCCTTATTCCTCTCTTATGTAGCTGCTCTGTAGCTAGACCATAAGTCATTGAAAGAAATAATAGCTAATTCATAGCAAGTAAAGCTGCTTCTGATCCAGTTCAGCTTCATTTACTCATAAATCACTGCAAAGTAATTGTATACACAACAGAGAACTTACTGGAGTCCTTCCAGTTGTTGGCATACAAGAAGGTCCATGAATGCTCTGTACCAGAATCAGTTTATGTAGTTTCCCAAAAAAAAAAAAAAAAAAAAAAACAGCAAAACCCGTCCAAAGTAATCAACCAAAAAATCTCCAAACCAAACAAAATAAAAAAAAGGCAAGTGATCTCTTCACACACACACACACACACACACACACACACACACGCAAAAAAAACCCAGCCAAAAATCCCCGTTTTCTGGAGCAGTTTTAATTTGGGTTACTCACTAGAATATCACATAAATTTCATCTTGAAGCTGATGAGGAGAGAGAATTTTACTTTTCTATAGGAGTGAAGAGTATGAAGAATTATTTAAACTAGGTAGCTTAAAATGTGGAGAAAGGTTGAAGTAGATTTCATGAACTGTTAACCAATTGTACTTTATATGTGAAGTTACCAGTTTAACAAGGTCAAAGTATGCTCAGTGACTGAAATTGTGAAACTATGTGCTCTGTAATAGATGCCTGATATTTCTTTCCACTCTTCTTTTAATAGGTTTTTCTAATTATACATTATGCCCCTTTGGTGAACTCATTGGCTGAGGTTATACTTAATGGTGACCTCTCGGTGTTTTCTTCTAAAGTTGAGCAAGATGTACAGAAAAACTCGGTAGGTGGCTGGCTAATTTTGAATATTTTTGTTTTGGAGAAAACATTTGAGAAGTAGAATCAGGCATCTGGAAACTGGTAAGCTAAGGTGATAGTGATTAGGAGAGAAAAGCAGCAGTAGATTGCAGCTTTTGTTGTTGGTTATGATAGCAGAAAAATACTCTCTGAAACTTGGTGTACTCTGTTCTTGTCAAAGGTGCGATATTTTTGTGCATGCATATGTATTTCCAGTAGTGGTGTCTGCACGTGTAGAACACGTATGCACGTGTAGAACATGTATTAGAATACTTAGTTGCTTAGGGGTCAGGCACTACACAAAGGCTTCTGTTGTTCTGATGGGACACTCCTGTAATCCAGTCTTCTGTATTATAGCAATGAGTCATCACAACTTTCCTGTGAGATTACTTCCTTACGCAGCTTAGAAAAAATACATGGCCTTATGGTAAATGCTTTGTATATAGAAGGATTTAAGGATTTTGTCTGAGTAGTCCCACTGGTTTGTCAGTAAAACTGATCATCTCTGAAAGCATGCATCCATGTGCATAAGAGAACATAGGCAAGCCGCAAATAGATGGGAGTGCTATCATTTTGTCACTGACCTTGTATCTTCAGATTTAATCCTGTGTAGATGTTGGTAGATGCTGCTGCTGCTAATGTGTGTTCTAAGTGTTTCATGTATATGTTTTTTTTTCCCTTTTGTGGTGGGTTTTGCGATTTGTTACTTGTTAAAGGCCTAATGGGGGATGGTAATAAGAAGGGGTACAACCTTACTTTTGTTAAGAGGCTTATGACTATAGTTCTGTCTGAAGAGTGAATGTGTTCCCTGATTTCTGACTGGTCAGCAAAAAGTTACTGCATATTTTTATAACAGGCAATAGATTGTTATGTTCTTTCCCAGCTATAGCTATGAGAGTTTCAAGGGGGAGATATGCTTCAAGTCTTCCACAATACAAGTCCGCTTTTCTCTGTTTCTTCCTACTGTGCAGTGGAAGCTGTGTGGACTTAGCTAGTAGCTTTTTGTACTGTTGACCTTGATATTTAGAGTCTAATCTTTTTTTAGAGTAAACTGCAGTGGAATGGTAGAACTGGCTGAATGCTTTAAGATAAAGCTGTCTTTTGTGTTAGCAGATGTCTGACCTTCTGCTAGCTGTGTACTTGATGTTGTGTGCTATTACTTGTGCAGAAGCACCTTTGTTACCAGGAAATTTGTGGCAAGAGGGTGTGGCACCAGATGTCACAGAAGTGAGATTTTTCTTTTTTTTTCATAGCTACTGTAACAGGTGCAAAATTCCTGTAGCGTGTGTTCGTGTGCTTGCACTAATGTTAGGAATATTAGGGCTTTCCCATGAACTTCTGTTCCTCTATTCTTCTATGTTTGTAATGCTGTTTAGATTGCATCTTATTATTGCTCTTAAAGGTCCACATGGCATGTAAACTAGTACTTCTGTCATACCTGACCAGTGGGAAATAAGAGGGATATTGGCTTTCTAGGGTAGGCATTTGACGAAACTGCTGGAGGTGGACATTTGTTACAAGGAGAGCAGAGTGGTGGCACTTCTGGTGGTCGAGGAAAAAGCTTTCATGGGAGAAATTTAATTGTTGGTAAATTCAACCATATTCTTCAGTGAAATCTTGGAGGGGTGAACCTATACTGTCAGAAAGGCTACTGGTGCAGAAGGAGCAGGGAGTAGTCTTCAGCAGAATTGCTTCATGTGCTGCTTCCAATGAGGGGAGTTATCAAGTGAACTGCTCTCCTTTGAGTGTGAGCAGCTACTGCATGTGTTGCATGGTGTACTGGTACACAACTCAATGCAGTGAGGTTAAAGTCAGCTGTAGATGGGGAGGCATGGATAAGTAAAGTTGAGGCAGTTTCTTGTTGCTCTGTGATAAGAACTCTTAGAGCAGAAAGTTGATTTTTTGAGCAGTTGGCCATTTCAGGGGTGCATTAGCATCATTGCAAAGTTACTGCTGTGGTGTATTCTGTTGTGAAGAAATTACAAACTTCCACTGAATAATGGCAACTATTTCAGAAGCTACTTCAGAATTGCTTGTTTGGGGGTTAGTAGAGAAGTGTGATGAGTAAAATTGGGGTTGTTTGTGTGTTTTTTGTTTGTTTGTTTTATTTTTTGGCTGAGTTTAGATTTGTGTTTGTTCTTAAGTCAAACCCAAATTTATCTTGTATTACTTCCTTTCTGTTACAATTTCCCATGGTAATCATTCTGATACTTTCCCAAGCTTCTTGTTTTGGGGTATTTCTGTGTGTTATGGTGAGCCACAGTTCTCTCTAAACCTCTGCTCTGTATGTAACACTGCTTATCCCTTGTAACTGAGATGTCTTTATATATTTAAATTCAAGTGTGTCAGTTTTTAACTAACATGTAGTTTCTAAAACCTGAAGTAGAACTCATGTCTCTATTAATCTTCCTAATAAAATGAATTAAAGTGGTGTGAGCTGTAGAGAACATGGACTGAGATTACCAGAAGCAGGGTCATGTGCCTTCATATTAGGAGACTGAAGAGTAAAGAACACTTAACAAAACTAAAAGGTGAGAAGGGTTACATTTGCGGTGTATAAATGCAACATATCCAGAGTTATTTAAGGCAAAAGTGCAGTGATAATTGTCAGGAACAAATGGTACTGCTTCCTGCAAATCAGTTTGTTGAAAAAAAATCACCAGCAGATCTAACTTACAATAATTTATGAATTGGCAGTAACCAATCTGGAGATCTGCTGAACATCATAGGGCAGTAGTGATTGCCCGGCCTCCACTGAACTGGTTCTCCACCTCAGGTATAGCAGATGAAGGTACAGGTTTCTTTCTGTATTTTATCCCTGTATTTCTGGGTTTAGGTGGCATCAGAAGAAATACTATCTCTTACTTCATGTAAGAGTTGAGTATGTGTAGCCAACAGAATATATTTAAACTTGTTAGCAGTCATCACACTAAGGTTTACCTTACTTCCTGTGAGATCTGTTTCTCTGCATAATTCTGATGTGGGCCAGTTCCACCTATTTCATGTTTCTTGTTTAACCTACTTTCTCCTTCCCGTAAAAGCTGTTACAGTTACTGCCTTATTTTACCAGCACACATTGCACAAGATAAACCATAATTGAAAGCATGGTTGAAAGACATTTTAGAAGTATGAAATAGCAGTATCTCAAACTGTATAATCAACTTAGATAAAGCATATACTATGTAAATTATTTTTAAGTTCGATTTTAGAATGTTTTAAGTATATAGACTTGTTATATTTAGCAGGATAGCATATGTTGACTTTTCTCAGCATTCTATCTTGAGATGGACTAGACCATGGCTCAGTGCTTACAAGCACATTTCTGTCTACTGGTCTCTTATTTTGCTCTTACGGCAAACAGCATCTTCTAAATGCAAACATGATAAGTATGGGCGTTCCTAATGAAGAAAGCAACTACAGGATTCTAGGAAGCAGTTTTCAGAAGTGAATGCAAGAAGAGAAAAATGCATTATGCAACTTGCATGGTACTTTTCCTTTTTTCCCCTAAAGAATAGGACTTAATGAATTCTTCCCTTTTCTTATGACTTTTCTGACCAGAAACCATCAATAAAAGGTAATCTGGTTGTAACTCTGTTTGGTTTAAAACCTTCCTGTGTTGCAGTTTGATCAGTCTAAAAATACATTGGAGAGGTTACTTGGGGACATGAGTGTGGTAAATTTCACATTGTGGGTTTTTTTTGGTGTTGTGAAAGATACCTCCTACTGTCTGTTTTTTTTCAGTGCAAAGCACAAGGAGATTTATGCAAGATTTCTATGAAACCTATTAAAAAGTCAGAAGATTCAGAGAAACATTTTACTTGTAGAAGGCTTCTTCCCAGATCTCTTCCTAATGACTTACTTTTTATGTATAGGTGTTCCTTTCAGTGAAGGGAGGGATTTTTCTAAATGTTTTGTGAAGTCTCTGTTGTTAGGATGGCATGGATAGTGCAGACTCGTGGAAATAACTTACTCTGGGAGAAATTTGTCATTAAATGAATTTTCTTGCTCTGTAAATTAATAATCAGTAAAATCAGGTGGTGATTGCTTACTGTTTGAATTTGTGTGTCTCAACTACTCAGGAAGTTAAAAGGAGGGGAAAAATGATAAATTTTATTGATGAAATAGGTAGTTCTGTATCTTCTGTCTCAAAATGGCGTAGTTGTTAATAAGAGATCTTTAGGATATATTACTTTGGAGGTGATTGTTCTACTGAAAATTTGATACATCTTGAGGTCTGCCTTTTTGTAGTTTAAAACATCTTGGAGAGTTTTAATGGCCTGCTGATTTTCATTCTGAAACCCCTCTTTTATGTGAACTGAAGTTTCTTTATCAGTTGGAGTTAAAAATGTGCTGCTATAACTCAATGTAAACTTTTCAAATTTACAGGCAAAGTCAAGTATCAGATGTTTCATAAAACCAACAGAAACACTTGAGAGGTCTCTTGAAATTAACAAACAGAAGGGGAAGAAGAGAGTGCAGAAAAGACCCAACTATAAAAATGTTGGTGAAGAAGATGAAGAGGAGAGAGGATCTGAAGATAACCAAGATGAGCTAGATAAAACCAAAGGTACAGAAGCTAGTTCAAAGAGCATCCGAACAAGCAGTGACAATGAAGGTGAGTATAACAGCAAATTAAAATGACACAATTTGGATACTTTTATTTAGTGGGTTTATCACAGTGTTAGCTGTGATCTGTTGCATCACTTGTTCTCTTGTTGCACTAGGTGAATGTGTGCCTATTAAATTTGTTTCAGTCTTTGGCCATAATTTTTTTTTTGTCTTGTTAAATTATTCTGACAGAGCATGTGCTTCTAATCTGATTAAAAATTATGAAAGTGTTTTCATGTCTTCTGTAGTCTTCAGCCTTATCATAAGTGCATGCTTTGCAACTAGGTGTACATGGTTATGGGGACTTCATAAGCAGACTTCAACTTTCTAACTTTTCCTTCTGTAGTAAGGCAGTAAAGGTGGTCAGGAGTATTTTATGTGTGCTAAAACTGACAGTACATGGTAGAAGGTGGTATTAAGTAGTTCAGAACTGAAAAAAAAACTTATTTTTTAATTCTTAATTGAATGTTTTCAGGATTTTTGATGTAATGCTACCCTTAAGAAGAATTGGTTTTATAGGATGAGGGGTCTCGCAGCATACTGTAACTGTTTTATTTTCCTAGTTAGTAACTGTTAGAAGAATGTATGATCGAAACTAGTCTTTACTTTAGACATAAATTGAGAAAAATGTGGCAGAATTTCATGCAAGTAATTCAGAACAAGACTTTTATGCTTTGACAGCCCTCTCCAAACATGGTTGCATTTTGATTTAGGTAAACAGTCTGAGAAGGCATTTCATTAAATGGTGTCAGATAACTGATTTGTTGCCCACCATGATTTGAAGAAAATATGACATGATCTGCTCTTCAAACAGGAACCTTTAGTGTTTATCTTTGTCCAAATTCTTAAGCAAAAGCTAGACTTGGTCCTAATACTTAATGCCAATAGAAATGAAGCACTCGGGTCCAAATAACCTGTTTGCTGTAACTGTAGAGACCTGTTTGCATCCTCTATGAAACTTGGTGGCCGCCCATGCCCCAATCTCACCAGCATTTTCACAGAGATTTTTCTTTTTTCCCAGAAAGAAGTTCTATGTGTTTTCTTCCTGTGGTTTGGAGGGAAGGGGGATTGCTGTTTCTTGTTTACATGCCAAAATCTATATATTATCTTTACATATATTATGTATGTGCATAGTTTTCATATAGCAGTTAAATTCCTTAAATATAAATAAACTATTTTAATGAGAAGAAATTTTGCCTATATCTATGAATTCATTGACCTTTCCAAGGTTCTGTTTGCACCTCTAAGATATAATTGCATCAGTTATTTTTAATGCAAAATGGAAAGTATGAAAGAGCTTGCATAGCTGTTTGTTAAAAATACATTTTTTGGTTTGGTTTTAGAGATAGAGATGGTAATCATGGAGAGGTGTAAGCTGTCAGAATTGCCCATCTCTACTGTGACAGAACAGAATACAACAGATGAAGAAAAGAGTGCAGCTGCCTCTGGGAGTGAGATAACTAACTGGAACAGGTATAAAGATACTGCAGTGTATTTTGCTGATTTCTTCCTTACTTGCACTCCTGTTAATTCTCTCACTTCTCTTAAAGGAAGTTTGAAATCTGCTTCCAATTAAAATTGCAAGGCTTTTTTGTGTATCACAAATAAGTGAGGCAACTTGTGGGATGAGAAAAATGGGATAAGACTTCCACCGATCAGTTTTGAAAATAGTCCTGTTGCTTCGTGCCTTCCTTTATGGTAGTTGTGATGCCTTAAGGTAGTAAAATTAAGTTACGGAATATTAACACAATAATACCAGAATATAAATGTTTTATTTCCATAATTTTCTAAAACTCTAAATTAAGAAGTTTTCTTAATGACGTATATGGTCATGTCTGCCAGTTTTGTATATACCTGTAGGGAGGAAAAAAAATAATTCTTCTGATCAGGGCTGAATTTGGCAGAATTTTAGAAATAGTAGTTGTGGATAAACCTTACTAACTTACGAACTACCAGCATATCTTAGGGTTATTGAAGACTTTTGAAACACAGCTTTTAAGTGTTTTGGGGAGCAGAAGTTGCTCCATCAGCATATCTTAGGGTTATTGAAGACTTTTGAAACACAACTTTTAAGTGTTTTGGGGAGCAGAAGTTGCTCTGTCTTCAAAATTTAAACTTGGGTATATTAAATGCCCCCTAGGCACTTTCTCAGTATGAATTTTGCACTGTTATTAGAATGCTAAAGAAAAGAAACTGAATGTGCCATCTCTAACCCAAAAGTAATTGCAAATGTGTCCTTTGGGGAAATGCACATGTGTAATAGGATTTGAAATTTATTTTTAAACTTGGGAAATGCTGCCTAGTATTCCCAGAATTTCATTCTGTCTCCATTATAGCTTTGACGTACCTTAGATTGCATTCATTTATAAAGATAACCATTTCACTGTAAAAGTGAAATTAAACCTTGGCTTGAACTGGCTTTAAAATACGTTTTTCTAGATTATTGATATTTTGACTAAAATATGTGCCAAATGGCTTTTAGAAAGAAATTGGCAATGACTTCACTGAATACTGAAACAACTATGTGCTCAGGTGGTAAAAATTGCAAAATACTTACGTGTGAGAAGCCAGTGCATTTGGCAAATACCTGCATTTCAGAATTCTTTTGATCTGCAGATATGATCTGTCAGCATCCTGCATCTTTCCTAGATATAAACAGCATCAAAGAATGTGCAGAGCTAAAGATAGTTTAAAAATAAGGATAGGTCTTGTGTAGGGTATTTCTGGCCTTAGTTTTTTTTGGAAAATGTTTGGTGGATAAGCTGGTACAGCTTAAGATTTTGTGTTATTCTATATGCCAATTGTAATATTTGAAACAGTAGCTAAATTTCTCAAAATATTTGCTCAAGTGTGTGTAGCTTCTTTCTGACACTGATTGGAGTTGCTGAGCCTTGTGAATAAGGTGAGCCATGTGGTAATGGGAAATACAGTGATCTTCTATGTCATGCTTGAAGTGGGAGAAACTTTCTTAACTGGGATAATCATTAATGATTATGATGATAGTGATTCCTAAAATGTTGCAGTTTTCAGTTGTGGACAGTCTACAAGAATAAATAGTTTGAAGAATACTTGTATGGCATTTAACCTGTTTCTCCTATCAAGTCACTAGTAAAAGGCTAGTAAAGGAAGAAAATGCTTACAGAGTTAAGAAATACAATGGAAAATACTTGCCATATGGCCATTATTAATATTTAATTAATATTAAAAATGGTTTTTAAATTTTGTCCAATAGTTCTTGAAAATAAACAGAAGGCAGTGGTATTTGCAGTTTAAAAAGCTGTAGCTGTAAAAGGTTTTCAGATCTCCCTTAGCCTTTTTACTACTGTGAAGAACATAAAAGAGAAAGTTCAAGTATTTTTGTGTAATTTATTTTGATGTGCCTCACTACTGAAAACTTAAGCCTAAAGGCTTCTTTAAATTAACTTCCCTTTATGATACGTTGCATAGTAAAGTTTTTTCCAGACTGAAAAATCTTCATGCTACATTGTACATTCTGTTGCTACCTTCTTACAGCTGAAGTTTTTCTGGGTCTCTCCTGTATTTAGGCTATATGAGGACCTGATGATGAGTGGGATTCTAGCAGTTGTTCTGGCCTCAAATTACTGCAGTTGAGACTTTGATAATGCAGATAGATGCTGTGAAGAAGTACCTGGAATGTAAATTATTTTGGTCTCTGCTGTAATCATATTTTCTTGAAATTCTGTAATTTCACAAATCTAAGTAGTGTGGGGGTGAAAACAAGGAAGAAATGCACTAGAGATTATAGAATTCATTTAATACCATGTAATATTACTTTTACATCATATGCTAGTTTTCAGGGTAATTACTATCTGGTGTTGGTCTGACAACAAACCCAGTGCTGTAGCATTTCTGTATTTTAGTAGTCCTGAACCTGGATATTTTTGGGCCTTTTTCTGCTTCAGACCTGGAAGCTGGACTCCCTTTGCTGTGTGTAAAGCACCCCTTTTCAGGATGTCATGAGGCTTATAGGGCTTCTTTAATGCTTAGGAAGACTGAAGGCACTCTTGGTTTATTTTCAGCATTGTTCATTCTTCAGGCTGTTTTTGCATGAGTAGTTACTTCCTTTTGTGACCTACAATAGGAGTATCTATACCTAAGCAATATGGTTTAGGTACGTAGGGCAGTGCTGAACTTCGGCAAAGAGAGAGCACAGCTCAGTGGCAGTTGATCATGGAGGATGCTTGTAGTCCAGCTTCAGAAATGCCCAAGCATACGACTGATGTTGTGAACTGAGCAGCGGAACAGTGTGTTCAGTTATTCTTGTTATGGCCTTGTTTTAATAAAAGAGAGTGTGTTGTTGAAATGTGTGTGGAGGGGAAGTGTTAACTATATTGTTGTGACTTTGATTGAGTGGCTTACTGGGATACATTAAGTGTGACCATCAGGGTGCCACAGGTCTGGGATCGGTATGTTGTGTTCTAATCTTTGATAGCTGTTAGGACCCATCACTAACCACAGCAATGAGTTTGAAGTACATGCTTTTTGTCTGTTAGGTCTGAAGATAGGCAAATATACTTGGTTTAATAGTTGGGGTGCTATGATACTGTGTTTTATTTGGATATAATTTAGGTAACATAAGGATGTTTTTTCTTTTCACTGTTAAAAAAATTCTTTGAGAAGTAGAAATTCTCCCTTTTTAATCAAGGTTCTAAACTTTATTCTTATCACTTCCATGTTTTGTTTTGTTTTTTTAATTATTTTCTGTCTGGACCACCTGTGAAAACTAACCTAATTTCTGCTTGTACTCTGAGCTGACTGGGTGCGAGCCACCTGAAGACAAGAAGCCAAGTTTGCCTTACTGTCAGGTTTTTGCTAGTGCCTGTTGAATCTCTGAGCTGTCCAAACAGCTTCTGGATTAATTTGACTTTTGTGGTCTGTTCAGGGTACAAGTGAAGGGTGACCATTATGTCGTAAGTCACACATGCTTAAAAGTCATGGGGAAAAAAGGCTTATCTGCAGCCTAAACATTTCTTTTTTCCATTCAGATATTCCATCCCTGATAATTTTCTTCCTAGAACTGTTTGAAGTTTTTGACTGATTCTTTCAGAATAACCTAGCTTCTTCCAAACTTCTAGTGAAACCTGCTTTCTTGTAATAGTAAACACTTCAAGTCCATTTAGTATGTGATATTTAAGGTAGGGTTTTTTTAATGCAACAGTGATAGCAGCTCCTTAAAGTTAATTATATAAATATTTAAACCAAGCTTTTGCTTACATGCATGCTACAGACAACTTAGTAAATATGTCAACAGACGCTTCTTGGAAAGTATGTAATAAATCCCATTAAAACATGAGAATTTATGTCAGGGTGTAATAATGTAATACAAAGCTTAGCTATGATCTGAATACTCTTAAACAGGTTCATTTTTGTTTAATGCCTGCAAATGTGCATTACTGTAATTTTGCCTCTTCCATTAGCTACATTTCGAACAACATAGTTACTTGTTTTTCTGTAGATGTCTTCTTTTTCTTCTGAACAATTGTAAAATTACTCCTTCCCACAGGCCCTTTCTTGATATGGTTTATAATGCGCTGGACTGTGCTGAAGATGATTACTATGCCCTCTTTGTGCTCTGTCTTTTATATGCAATGTCACACAACAAAGGTAAGCAATGTTTGCTTCTTCTAGGGAAACCAGTGAGGCACATGGTTTTGGACAGGCAGGATCTGTTTGTAACTTGTGTTTATGCATGCCTTAAAGGATGAGAAATTCTTTACATGGGGGAGGAAGAAAAAAGTATGCTGTAAAAACAAGTGCTAAGGATCACGTTTTTAAGAACAATTTGGTAGAAAGCTTTGTGAACATCAGATAACTTTTCTTCCATTGGTTTCTTGTAAGTGGAATAGGACTGTTCTGTTTAATTTTTCATTTCTTAATATCAGTTGGAAGTCCACTGTATTGAATCTGCAGATATATGGCATCCAGTTTTTTCCCCACTTTGCATATACTGTGATTGCTACATGTAAGCCAAGTATAAAATGTTCCAAAACTTGCCACCATATGTTAAAATTAAATCTGTGTGTAGTTTAAGCATATAGATACTGCCCAAGGCCTGAGAATCAGATGTGGTTATGCAAGTCATGTACTGCCTATTTCTGTCCAGCTTTGGCAGCCCTTCAGTAATTCTTTTTGAACTATGCAACTCCTCACCAGCTGCCTCATCCATTGTGCCATAATTGATTAAAAGTTTATTTAAGTTGCCAGTGTTCTATGCCATAAGACATCTTGCCAGATTCCCAGGGAGCCTGGACTATGTTTATAAGCTAGCAAACCTATGTTAAATGTGTAGTTCATTATAATTCAGACAGTATGAGAATACATAACCTTTTCAAAGGGATGGTTATGATTAGATTTTGTGCTGTTTATCTTTCTGTGCTTTTTAAATAGATTCCTTATGGAACAGTAATGTAAATAGCTCATACATGGGAATATGGTATGTCATGAACTGAGATCGGAATCTGAATTATTTTTAGCTTATGAGTATAGTTTCTATGACGGACTAGTTATTTAAATGAATTAACTGCTACAGTAAACTTAGCACTAAGTAAACTTAGCAAGAGAGCTATCAGGTGTGATGGCATGTTTGAAAGCAAAAATACCATTTTAGCTTCAAGGTACCTCTAATGGGCAGGTAGAGTAGAAATGGAGTCTTGAGGAAACTAGCTAAGATAAGGGTCCCTGCTCTCCTCCATTCTCTTGATGGCTTTATCTTTTTCCAACAATGCTTCTTTGAGATGATAATTTACAGACAATTCCAGGGCTTTCACAATCTCTTATGACAAAAGATAATAACAAACTAATATCACCCAAGATAGCACCACAGCCTTGCCATGTTCTAGCCCTCTCTGACTCGCATCTTTTATTTCCCAGCCTGCCCTACAACCAGTATACCTCTTCCAAAAAATGTCTTTTTACTAAAGGCCTTTTGAGCACCACTGTGCTAAAAAACCCTGATGTCAAAAATTGATTCTCTTTGCTTAAAATTCATTAGTTGAAGCTGTGAATAGCCAAAAATCATTAGCTGTTGCAGCTTCAGTATGTCCCCAGAAGCCTTTCAGTATCATTGTAAAGGAGTAAGCATGTACTCTAGGGTTGTATTTCTTAAGAATTCTTCTATTTAAGACTATAATTCTTCAGCCTACTGTTTTTTTCCTTCAGTATAATTAGTCACTATTCAATATCTTGTTCCCAGAAAAAAGTCTGACATCCTCTCTTGTTTCAAAGATGATATGCTTACATCTGTAGTACTGCTGTAAACAGTGAGGAATGAAGCAGATACAGCCTCTTGCTGCTTAGTTTCAGCAATCTCTGTGCTCTTTATTTTCCACCCAATATCCAGGGTTACCAAGAGAAATACATCAGGCAATGAAATATCTAACTTTCAAGGCACTAAACATATCCCTGCCCTAAACTGGAGGTACCTGTTACTTGTTAAGAGGTCAAAATACAGACTTCCTTCTTTGGGGATCCCATCAGCCCTTTCTAAATGAAAACTTCTTTAGGCTATATTCATTGGCTTTCTTTGTCAATAGTTTACATTAGCCTGGTGCTCTTTGGAAGCTATTTTCCCTTGTCCCTGTATCCTTGGTCCTAGGCCTTAGATGCTAAACAGATAATGACATCCAGGTTTGGTGGTCTTGTCTTTCACGAGCCCAGTCCTCCTGTGGCCTGTAATAGACTGCTTTCAGCCTTAGGGGGCCAAAGAATCAGTGCATATGTCTTGAAGAAGAGGGGTTTTACAAACTGTTAATTTAGGGCCCTTGTTTGATGCAAGAACAAATGTTGTTTTTTAAAAGTTCAGGAGCTGTTAAAGAGCAGCTCTTCCATTCTACCCCAGATTCAATGTCAGTCATGAAAGGTGCCTCAGGATTGAGCTGAAGTAACTCTGTTTATATCTGAATTCAATATAATGCAAGAGATCTGTCTGCTTACAGACTTTCTCAAGATATGGATCAATGACCCTTTTCTTTTACAAAAGGGCATGAAGGTCCAAACATGGAGAGTTGTTTCCCCAGTTTCAGGAAGCAATAACTCTCTAAGAGTTGTGTGTTTAGGATCTGATTACCTGTTTACTGCCTGACAGGGATGGTAAATGCTGTAGTGAGCACTTGAATCAGTTCAAACAGGTAATGAATTGGAAATCTAGGATGATTTCTTGTGACTGAATGCAATACAAACTTGTCCTCTCTACACCACAAGAAAATGAGTTGTGGTTTTCTATTTCAGTATATTAGCTGTTTCAGGTCTGTTCCTGATTCTCTAGCTGGTCAGTTTGAATTTCACCATTCCCCCCCAGTCCTGCTCACTCTGGTACAGTGGTGAAGGCTAAAACAGAACACATTCAAAAAGCATTGAATTGCTCGAGCTTAACCAAGAACTTTGATTTGGGCCTTGCTCCTAAGGAAGCAGCCTTCTCAGTCTTGGTCACTAAATGTAGACACCTTTTTGAGGCTTTTGATCATGACTCCTTCCATTTGGATACTGAGTCTGCATTTTCACCATGTGCTTGAATGAGTTTAAAGAAAATATGCTTGGTCTTCACCAGCACGAAGTATCTGTGTGAACAATAAAAAAGAATCACAATTTGTAACACATCTATTTAGGTGCATACATGTACCTCTTGGATCTGAGAGATACTTAATCCCAGAAGGAACCCTTCATATATGTTGCTAGAGCATGTGCTGTATCTCAAGAATGCAGAACTTGGCGTCCTTGGCAGGCAGACAACCAAAAGAAAGATGCTGAATACGAATTCTTCCACTGTGATTTCCATTTGGCATCTTTATTGAGTACCTGTCTGGTCCTGCCTTATTCCTCCCACATGTTTTCTTAGTCTTCTTAATGGTTTTATGCTGGTTAATGACTATGTCCTCCTGTGAAAACTTAATCTGCATATAGGTTTTCTCTTAAGAAATGTTACTTGTGAGTAGCTTTTATTCCCAGAAGGAAAACTGTTTCTTACCATTTCACTAAACTGTTAGATTGTTGTGAACACTAGCACTCTGATTGCCCTTGTTCCTTAAATGCTTCCCCTCCTGCCCCCCTTTCTTTAGTCTCATCATGACATTTGTAATACTGTCATTAATCTTCAAACAGACCTTGCTAGTGAAGAAATAATTCAGATACCACAAATGGTGGTGTTAATGTACTACAAGTACAGGTTTGGAAGAAACTATAAACCCTGAGATAGTAATCTTCTGTTTTATGGGGTTATTACTATTCTTTAAAACAAGGACAGGGAGATCCTCAGTAGTCCATAGAGTCCTTACAGTAACCAGTCTATTCTGAGAAATAACTGCTATTTTAGAGGAAGAAATTGAAGAAAGATGGGTTTTGTTTCCTTATACAAATCGGTGAGAATCTCTTGGGGAGGGTACTAAATAAAAGGCTACTAGTTACTAAATAAAATTCCTATTGTCTTTAAACATAAATGAACTGATCACTTATTCCTAGAGCAGAATTTCAAATTAGACTTCCATCTTTTCCCCTGTAGCCATTATGCTCTTCAGATATATGACTTGACTTTGATTTAGATTCAGACAGTCTGAGAATTCCAGATGCAGCAAAATGGCTTGGATGTCACCATCCGCCTGGGATTTGAGTGCTTTCTCCAAGTAGGCTCCATTTGAGACTGAGATTTTTCAGTGGTACATGAATGCATTTAGTCTTTCTGTTGTTCAAAACTAAATTGTCCAGTTTTGTATTGCTGCTTCTGAGAAAACTACTGCAGTATATTAAATACTCACCTCAAGGAATATCTGTTTCCTCATTTACTTTTCTTCCTTCTTCTCCCACAAAGGAATTGACCCAGTCAAGCTGGAGAGAATTCAGCTTCCAGCTCAACATGCTGAAGAGAGAAATTCATATAACCATGTACTTGCAGAAGGGCTCATCAGGATAATGAATTATGCTGCACAACCAGGTTTGGGGGGGGGGAAGTAATAAAAAAAAGTAATAAAAAAAGTGTTGCTCCCTAGCATCTTGCCTTTGAAGGGGAAGTGTCTGTCTCTTCCATGAACAATAAATAGATACAGTCTGTGAGAGACAGCAATCAGGTTTTTCTTGGTTGATGGAACCAGGAACTCTGGATTTCTGCTGAATAGTTGCTTTCATACTCGGAGTACTACATGATTCTGTTGTCTTAATTCCTACTTTCTGTGGTTTTGAATAAAGAAAAGTGATGAGGTATATAGTGATTTCACAACGGTCTGGCAGGGACAGCTGTGGTCTCCTGAGGCCCTCCCCGGGCTTCAGACTTCCCAGTGCCTGGGGAGAGTGTCTGGTGGAAATGCGTCATATTTAAGCCCAGTCGGCAACTCAGGGGAAAGTCCTGAAATAAGGACAAAGTGTATGTGCTTTTTGGGAAATAAGCAGAATTAATAGAAAATGATAAATGTGAGGGTGGTGAGGCCCTGGCACAGGCTGCCCAGAGAAGCTGTGGCTGCCCCAGCCTGCCAGTGTTCAAGGCCAGGTTGAATGGGGCTTGGATCAACCTGCCTGTGGCAGGCGGTAGGAACCTGGTGAGCTTTAAGGTCCCTTCCAACCCAGACCATTCTGTGGTTCAGCATCCTGGGTATTATTTGTGGCACCTTTGCTTATGAAAGTAGTTCCAGTGGAGTAGTAGTCTTGAAAACCAGATGGTAGCCTTTGCTTATAGCATTCTCTGTCTCTAGAGGTGATAGTGTATTTTCCCGTGATTTTTTTTGTTTGTTTGTTTGGTTGGGTTTTTTTACATTGTATATCCAATTTCTGAACTGTTTTGCAGAAAACCTGGGTTTTTTCCCTGAGTTCTACTTTCTTTGTGATATGAGGGATAAGGCTCAGTGGCCTATTCTATGGAAACGTGATTGTTGTTTAAGCCACAGCTCTTCTCACTTGACTTCCCCTGTTAACACTTCAGATGAGTAGACGTGGTTTTCCCCTGAAAATGACACCAAATCAAATTCCTGGTTGTCTGCAGGGTACAATCTAATGCTTATTTGACTGATCGACAGTCACAGATTAAGAGCATGTTTTTATATATAAAGAGTTCGGACATACTGGAGATGGAAAGAGCGCAAGATGAGGAAATGCATTTATTTAAACAAAAGCACTTCGAGGGGGGGTGGAAATAGGGGGGGTGTAAGCTTGCTAAATGCTGTGTAGAACATTTCTTGTTCTCTGCTTTTTGGGGGTACTGACCTTTGTCTAGTTTCTGACAGCATGCTGCTAACTTGTAAAATAGTAGATGGGATTGGGGTCAAAAGCTAAGGTGTTTTGTCTCTTTGGTGTTGATCACTGAACTCCAACTCTATATTTCTTATATATAATACATATCCTAAGGATTATACCTATATTAAGCCTTCTGAAGTACAAGCTTAAAATCTGAATGCATTCTTTCACTCTGACTTCTCCAGATTTCAGGCTGTATTTAAATCCTGTGGACTTTTTTTTAATTAAGGAAAAGCTATGCCTTTTTAGTATGCTATATACACAACTTCCTTTTGTCTTGTAACTTTATCCATGCCAAACACCTGTGAGTCTTTTGTAATTTTAGTGTAATTCAGTTCTCCCTATTCAGATTGACAAAGGCATTGTTTTCGGCTTCTTGTCTAATAGTATTTATCTTTATTTCCTTCCTATAGTTTAAGTCAACATCATTAGCACTCATCCTTCTCAGATACGGTGTGTATGACAGAGGAGCAAAGTTTATGACCATTGCAGAAAAGAGTAGAAACATTTAAAAACATCTGGTAATGAGAAAAGCAATACTTGAACTGCTGCTATTTTGTATATTGAAATTTTCCTTTCATAGATGGAAAAATCCGTTTGGCAACTTTAGAACTTGGCTGCCTGTTGCTGAAGCAGCTTGTGTTCTCTAGAAACAGCAGCATCATAAAAGATGTTCACCTTGCTTGCCTTGAGGTAAGTATTTTCTTTCACATTATCAGTCACAGTGTCACTTGTCTTTGTTTTATAGTTGAGTAAATTTGTTTAACCTGTGATTGCAATAAGCATAAATGTGAAATTTGAACTTCTAGAACGTCTTTCCATTGGTGACTTTGTGCAGTGAATATAGAGAATCAATACCCTGTTGTGTTCTCAGCTTTGCTGTTCTCTTTCTTAACTTCTCTAGCAAGGTTATTTTGACGTTTCTCTCTGAAGTCTGTATGTCATCCCTCTGAATTATATGGAGTGCTTTTGAAACTAACAAGCTTGCATAAACTGTGTTTTTGTGAGTGCAAGAATTGTGTTCTATCAAATTCTGGGCTGAAAGCTATGAGTATTGGCACATTAATAGATAGTCTCTTATGTATGATTTTTTTGGCTTTTTTTTTTTTTGTTTGTTTAAATGTGACCTTTGAGTAAATGGTGCATTTACTCCCTGAAACACAGTTATTTTGTTTTTCCTAGGGTGCAAGGGAGGAAAGTATTCATCTCCTTCGTCGTTTCTATAAGGTATATATGCAAAATGCTGCAAGGAAAAGGTCTTTGAAGCAAGTCTGCATCCCAGTCTTTACAGAGTGCCCAAGGCAGCACTTTTTAAGAGGGGCACTCCAAATGTGTGAGAGAGAAGAAACTCTGCTTTCATGCCATTCCCATACCACACTGGCATAATGTCACAAAGTCCCACAGGGCTTGTGCTGGAGGTCAAGTTAGCAGCCATGTGCTTTTGCTGTAACTGGCGTGTATTTTATGTATTTCATGGAACAGAACCACACTATTAGAACATTTCTAATGCAGAATGTTGTTTCTTTTTGGCATTGCTTTTTATTCATATCTTATCTGAAATTATGATCTAAAATTTTACTTAATCTTCTTACTGGAGGCCTCTGCACCCCCAGGCATTAACTTCTGTATAATGAGTGGTAAATCCATGACAGATTTCGGGTGTCTAAAGCCTCTTTGTATTGTTCTTAGAATTCTCTTGAAGGACGTCTTCTCAACCTGGCTTACATACTTGAGTATGAGTAACTTGAGGTGGTGGGTTGACCTTGACTGGCTGCTGCACATCCACCTAGCTGCTCTCTCACTGCCTCTCCTCAAGAGGATGGAGGGAGAATGTAACATACAAAAATCTTGTGGTTGAGATAAACAGGGAGATCACTTTTCAAAACCATCATGGGCGAAACAGACCCAATTTGGTGAAAATTAATTTACTGCCAATTAAAATAAATTTAGATAGTCAGAAACAAAGACAAATTAAAACTTTCCCCCACCCCTCCATTTTCCCTAGCTCAACTTTGCTCCTTCATTCCTGACTCTTCTACCGTCTTCCCGTGAGTGGTGCAGTGGGGTGAGAAAGAGGGGTTTGGGGTCAGTCCATAGCAGTTCATCTCTGGGCCTTCTTCTTCCTTACTCTTTTCCCCTACCCCAGTGTGGGTTTTCTTCTCCATGGGCTGCAGTCCTTCAGGGAAAAAACCTGATTCAGTGTGGGTCCTCCACAACAGCAGTTCCTTCAGGGCGTACTCACCTGCTCCACCATAGCCCTCTCCGCAGCCTTCACAGGAATCTCTCTCCCTTTCCCAGTCGTGTTGTCCGAGAGGTGCCATGACTGTTGCTGAGGGGCTCAGCTGTGCCCTGCAGTTGTTGGTGGCACTGGAACACCCAGTACATGACGAAACAAAACATGGCTTCATGTTTGTAAGGATTTATGGTCTGTCCCTGTCCCTCTTTTTGAAAGGGAGAAGAAATTTTTCTGGATATGTTTGAAGATGAATACCGGAGCATGACCGTAAGTGACACCCCTTCTGCCCTGCCAGATCCTCAAACCCAGATACAGAACAGCAGCAAGTGCAAGTACTTACTGCTAACTACTGACAGTGCTGGTATCTTTTTTTCTGGGAGTAGAATAACAAAATGTATGTGGCTTTTTTGTTTCTGAGGAGTTATCTCTGCAGTTACATGAATAGTTTCTGTGAAATTTTACAGCTCTTTATTTAATAGAAGCCCATTGCTTTCACAAAGTGATTATATAAAAATTGCTTTATCCTGGGAAATGAGACGTTGGATTTATTTTTTTTTTTTTTAGGCATTAAACAATGTGAAAATCTTCCTGTATCATACTTTCTGTTTCCTTTTTTTAACATTCTTCACCTTTATGTTGTAAAATACTGTTTAAACCAGTGTACACACATGTGAATTGCATCTGAAGTAGTTATTTATTTGTTAGGAATTTTAGTTCTGTGTTCTCATTTGTTCATTGTTGTCATAGTTTAACCCCAGCCAGCAACTAATTACCACAGAGTCACTTACCCCCCACCCTTCCCATGGGAGGGGGAAGAGAAATGGAAGAAAGGGTAAAAAACTGTGGGTTGAAAAAAAGAGCAGTTTAATAAGAGAAATAAAGTAAAATATAATAATAACAATGATAATGATAACAAAGGGAAATAGAATAAAACAAATAAAAAAGGACAATCCCAGGGGATGCACAGCACAGTTGCTCACCACCTGTTGACTGATACCCATCCTGTCCCTGAACAGCCATCAGTCCCTCTTGGCTCACTCCCCCCAGTTTATATACTGGGCATGATGTACTGTGGTATGGAATACCCCTTTGCCTAGTTTGGGTCAGGTGTCCTGTCTGCTCCCTCCTGGCTTCTTATGTCCCTCCTTACTGGCAGAACATGAGACTGAAACGTCCTTAACTTAGTATGAGCACAACTTAGCACCAACTAAACCAACAGTGTTGTCAACACTTTTCTCAGACTAAAGCCAAGACGCAGCTACTAGGGAGAAGATTAACTATCTCAGCTGAAATGAGGACAAATGTCTATGTAGGCTTCTATATCTTTTTACACATTATTGAATTTGTTAATGCAGTGTTTTAGACGCTGAAGATGAATTGTTCTGAGATCAGAAAAATTGGCTAAAATTTATTTTTAAGTCTGTATGTGTGCAAAGCAACAGTTAAAACTGCACTGTGAAAATTCTGGACCTTGTTTCAGTCTGCTACTTTTATGGTATGCAACTATGGCAAAGTGGCCAGGAATGCTTCCAGTTACAGTTGGCTATTTTGGAATGCCCATATGACTGCATTTTTCTTTTGGGCTGAATATTTTACAAGCTGTGGAACAGGCTTTTGTATGTTCTTGCCATTCCAGCTGGCTTCCTGACAAAAAGAAGCTCGTGTCTCCAGTGCGTGTGTATGTAATAAGTCTTGGATAAAATTGCCCAAAGGTATAGAAGGATAGATAGTTTAGACATCATTTATTCATGAAAATAGGCAGACATGTAAAGGAGAGACTCTGTTAGTAGCACAGTTAAAGGGAATTTTCTAGTGTGAAAGTTACTGCATTACTTGATACTTGAGAGTTCTTTTGGAGAGAAAAAGATATGGAAAACTTTCTTATGATTGAAGTTGCAAGAACATGACAGGCTTTTGGTTTTAGTACTCATGAAATAGCTTTTTGTCTAATTTTTCAGAGTTATTTTCCCATGGGTTCTTTTCAGTATGGAAACTTCAACAGTGTGTTAGGGAATGATAAGCAAATAAAATAGAAATTGTGTGTAAGGATCTCGAAATAAGATACATGGTATTAAAAAAAAATCTCCGAACTCTGACAATTCCTTCCTCTTAAAATATGCAACCATGAATTGTATTTGAAAGTAAAGATGCAGATGCTTGTTGTTCTGTATAGTGATCAATGTTAAAATGTTCTTATAGATTAAACCCATGAATGTAGAGTACTTGATGATGGATGCTTCAATCTTACTGCCTCCAACGGGGACACCACTGACTGGTATTGATTTTGTGAAAAGATTGCCTTGTGGAGATGTGGAAAGAACACGAAGAGTGAGTCATACTATATTTATTTTTTTCTGTTTTTTTTTTTTTTTTTTTCTTGAAAGCTGCTTGGTTAGAAGCTACATCTGTAAAATCCTGAAGACTTTATGAAGGCAGGTCTGTGTGTAGAGTATATAATATTTACCTGTCACAGTGAAAAAAACTTTTCTCTACAATTTTTTGTGTCTGATCAATTCAGTATGTTCTTGCACTGGGGATTTAATTTTTTAGACCATGTGGACAACTCCATAAGAAGGCATAAGAAGTTGTGATGACATATGCTGGCAGTTTCCTTTTGCGATCTGTTATTTCAGTCATTATATTCCTATGGTAAGAATCGCCACTGAAAGGCTGGCTGACTTCATATTGCTTGTCTTTCTTAGATTGGAAAAAAAAACCCAGGAGTGTTCATCTTGCTGAAGTAATTCATGATGGGGGTCTTGAGAGTGAGAAGAAAAAAAGCAAAATACTTATTTTTGTGACTGACACAATCTGTAGAGGTGATACTGACCTGAATAACAACACTGTTATCAGCATGCTTAGGATAATCCCTTCTTGGCTCTTATCTGGCAGTGTCATAATAAGCCTTGTGGTGCCAGTAAGTCTTTAAGATATCTTATTGCACAACGTTGTCATCTGAAAAGTGGTGTTCCTCGGGTAGCTTTGTACTTGCATGTCTGCATGTATATTCAAGTGCTTTTGAAGAAAAAAAACATATTTCCAGGAATCTTCAGAAAACTTTTGCTATAATTACTTCTTATAAGCCATGAAACTTTTGTTATCACAGGAAGTTTGATAAAGTACAGTGAATTATCTTGAAAAGTATTATTCTTAGAAAGCAAAAATGTTTCATAGAATTTCCTCTGAGACATTGAACAAAATGATACTTAAAAATGTGTTAAGAGAAAATGATTGCTCTGTGTTTTTTCATATGCTAAGTAAGGAGTAGCTTAACTTCTGTCAGTGGAAATGCAGAAATCAATATTAATATTCCTGTAAATCCTTCGGGATCGAAGGGTCTTTCTTGTCAGCAAGAACTCCCAGAATGCTTCTTTGTTGGTCCTCTTTACCCTGATTGTATTGCTCTAGAAGGTTTAGAGTTTGTTAGAATTCCTGTGCTACATTTTTCCTGCTAAGCTCTCCTAGACTGAATTGCCATAGGAATATACTGAACTTCAGGTGTATCTTGTGACAAAGCGTATCTTGCTGCTGCCACTTAACCTGCTGGGAGTCCGTTTTGCTGACAGGTTCAAATGGATAGTGACTCAATTCAGAGAATCCCATAGCATGATTCTAAAAATGCTTTATTTCACTAGCAAGTGAAAAAGTCCCGTACTTTGATTATATGGTGAGTTCTTAGCTGTTAGTGATCAGATCCGTTTAGGCTCTCATTTCTTTTGCTATGGGAAGTGCCTCTAAGTGGCAGGTCTTTTGCTCTTTAATTTTAGCAGGAACTCTCAGAAACCGGAGCTCTTGAGTTATCAGAGGCACATCTCCGAAATCCAGACAGCCAACGCCCCTGACTTGAAGTGTTAAAATGACCAGAAGTTTCTAGGCTGCTTTCTGAAATCAGCTATTACTACTTGATTGAGCCTTCTGCTCAGAAGCAGGTGCTCTTTGGAATTGTTGGCAATTCAGTTACTGTTCGTTGGTTGCATCTCTTCCGTCTGATTTCTACAGTCCTAAAGATGGTGTTGCTACCAATCACCTAGAATAATGCAAACTCACTTACATGCTGATTCAGGAAGCACTAACAGTATGGGTCATGCACCTCTGCACTTTAGAGTGCATAGCAAAGGCTTTGAGAGAAGGTTTTGAGCTACCTGTGAGAATGCTAGTAGATGGGAATGTAGGAAGATACTGGAAGGTTTCCCATAAAATTGCCATTTCTTTGCCTGTTGTGTGTATATGAATGAAGGAATCAGTGCAGGGTGTACCTCATCATAACACATAGTTCTTTAATGTAGGTAGCAATTCATACTTGTTCCTACTTAACCAAGAAAACAGAAGTCAGCTGAAAGAAATTCTAGACCACTGCTCTGCTGTTTTATTGAGATACAGTAAACTGCTATAGGAAGTCACAAATCACATTTTTGGGGGTTTATATTGGTGCTGCTAGCAAAGCAAGGGCTGCCAGTATTGCAAGAAGCACAGGGTAGTTCCCTTTTCATCTGATGTTCTCGATAATTCTTTTCTTGCAAAGGCTAAGATTCTAACTTTTTTACCCATTCCTGTAGTAAATATGATTACATGTTTGAAAATAAACGATGTTAGTTTTATAGGGAATGTGAGGAAAACTAATGCTTTGTGTAGGAGGGAAAGAGTGAAAGCAAGCTAAGTGATGGCTGCCCGCTGAATTTTTAAACCCCTGGTGGATTTGACTTCTTTGAGTTACCAGATATGCAGGGATGTTGCTGTTCTTGATTGAACTTGGAAACTTAAACCCAATACCATGAATTCTTCTTGAAGCATCTGGTAGTAAAGCTGCTTTATAGTAAGTGATCCTGTTTAATTTCAGTAAATGCGCAATATGTAGTCTGCCTAAATGGGAGAGATCATGTCCCATGAGGAAGTAACTCTGCTGTTATTCATAAGTCAGTGTTAATAATCATGGTTTTATTAAATACCTTTTGACATTTTCTGCTTAGAATCACCATTTTGCCCTCTTAGGTTTCAACAGTATACCACACTGGTCTGCTCTGGGACAGTTTATGGAAGTGCCAGATACATGGCTTCCTTCTCTTCATCGCTGTTCTGTCAGAAGTTTCTGAAAGCACCACCAGTATGATATTAACCACCAAACATTCATTTCTGCTTCACAGGAGCCACAGTTTTGTTGGTTTTAAAAATACAGGGCAGAAAGGTTTTGTGTTATACCAGTTTAGATTTGTTTTTCCTAATACTTCCTGCATTCTGGGGAGTTCCTAGGCACTGCAGCTGTTCATGAATTCAGTGCTTTTACTGTAAGGCAGCAGTTAATTTATACTATGCCACAGAATTACTACGTAGAAGCTGTTTTAAAACCAAAACACCAGAAGTAATAAAAAATGATATATTTTTTCATTTGCTGTACTGAAAATACAGTTCTTTTAAGGGAAGAGGATTATAAACGGTGCTTTTCAAAATGTGGCTAATAAAATGATGACACTTTTTTGGCGCTTTATCTAGTCTTTGCATATTATTTGTCATTGATTTCTAAATCAAACCAAGAATATTAATTTCTCACAGCAGCTGTTGGAAATTTCTTGGGACTGGTGCAGCTTTTAGAATGCTTTGCCCTCATATAGACCTTCTGAGCATGTAGATGAAGTTCTCTGAGAATGCTGTATTGCAGATGGTTAGTTTTGATGAACACAGCAAATTAAAACTCAAAAATCCCCACTTTTCTCTGAAACTTGTAGATGTCTTGGCTAGACTCCGACAGAAAACTCATTACTGTTTAAAGTTCAAATTGTGAGAGTCTCTGAAGGTTGGTTGTATGGTTGTCTGTAGTGTACATGTAAGTACAATTAGTCTTCAAATAATGATAAATAAAGTCTAATATTGTTGGTTTTGCTTTAATAACTCCTGTAATCATTTGCCTGTCAGTCACACTCTGTGTAAGTGTGCCAATAGGATAGAAGTTCTGCTTCTTCTACTTCATTAAAAATAAATAGCATATTTCAACTTCTTCTATGTACTTTTTAACTGACTTTGAAATTCCATTCTACTTTCTCAATTAAAAAAGTGGATGTACTGCACCGCAGCAAATTCCAAAATGTGAAAGCGAGTATACATGTGTAAGATGCTGTTAAAACCTGTAATACTGAGTGCAGCAATAGTGTAATATTCTTTTTCCAATTTCTCCAGGCAATCAGAGTTTTCTTTATGCTCCGTTCACTATCACTGCACTTACGAGACGAGCCAGAAACTCAGTTACCGCTCACGAGGGAGGGAGATCTGATAAAGGCAGATGATGTTCTTGACTTGAGTAAGTAGTCCCTTGATTTCTCAAATAGTACATGACTTGGAAAAATTGTTGGCTTTTGGTTGGGTTTTTTTAAGTTATATTGCTACATTGCTTGTGTACTGACTACCAAGGAGGTTGTTATTAAGTTTGTTTTCTACTGGATTTGGAACACTTCTTGTGGTGTTTGTTTTTTTGTTTGTTTGTTTGTTTGTTTGTTTGTTTTAAGAGGCTGTTGATAAATATTCCATATAAAATAAATATAAGCACAGAAAAGATTTTGTCTCATTCGTCTGGTTTCCTGGTACATTAGTTTTCTAGATGAACTGATCCTAGGAAGATTTTCTTTTATCCTGCTTTCACTTAAGCAATTAATTAATTTTAAGAGACTAGAGGTAATTGCTCCAACATCTACACTGTGCTGGTTTACTAATACTGGGATTTGGTCACCATCGTGTATGTGTGTGTGTGTGTGTGTGTGTGTGTGTGTGTGTGTGTGTGTGTGTGTGATTGTTACCCTGCCCTGCCCATCCCCCAGAGTTCTTTTGCTTCACATCTCTTCTGTCATTTTCAAGTTGGTGTGTGGAAGATATACTCCCATAGTTGGACAGGATACTAAGCTATTCCCAAGGGGAATCAGTCTGTAATGTCCAGAATGTCATAGGGATACTAAGTAGTACTTATTGTGAAGTAAAGGTGAAGTACCTTTTTTCTGCAGTATCATGGCGAGAAAAAAAAAAAAAATCCAAAAGAGTTGGAAGGAATAGAATCATGAAGTATATATTTGCCCACAAAGTCAATATACATGTGTTTATTTAATATCAAAATATACATCTTCAGATGACCTTCAGGGTTACTAAACAGTACAACTTCTAGAGTCCAGACTAAATCATAAAGCTGTAGTTTCACTGTCTCCAGCACTGACATTGTTTGAGAAATAGTAACATGTTGTATTCTAAATCAATCTTGTAATAATCGGAGACATTTGTTTTTTGTTTAAAGGCTTAAAATATGTAGAAAAGTGTACTTTTAGGCTAGAATTTACAAGAAAGCACATGACAATATAAATAGTATTAACTCCATTGCCTGTAATCAAGACCTAGAAGATTTTGATATATTGGTGTTAGTTAAGTTTTATAAGTAGTTAACTTCTGTTCAGGCAGTTGTTTTATTAAGAGTTTGGAGGTATGATTTGTAGCTTTAGAGGGCATGTGATTGCTAAAATAGTGTGTGTATTTGCTAGGGGTTTAATCTTTGAAGGTTCTTGTTCTTTAAAAAAAGAAAAAAAAAGGGGGTGCTTGATGTTTTAGATGTTAAATTTTTTATTCTCTTATGTTTAAATGCCTGTTGATCTTCAGCTAAAAAAATAGTTGCCATAGTAGGTGTTATATGATTATGTCCAGTATCTCAGAGACCTTTCTGTACATCAAGTCCATCAAAATATTAATTACCCTAATAAAGGGAAAACCAGCTCAAGTCTTTTCATTGCCCAGTAGAGAAGAGAATATCAGTATTTCAGTATGCTATTGCTTAGTGCCATATCCTGGGAGGAGACTTAACAGCTGACGAAACATGACCCAAAAAATTATACTTGTGTGCCTTTTTTCAGTTATCACTTGGGAGATATTTTCAATCAGACAAATTCTCCTCAATCTATATTTTTACTCTGCTTTTTAAATTTTTCGGAACATTAGATACCTCCAGTGGTTATGCTCATTTGTATACATATGGTGACAAGTAGAAGTTGATAAGATTCAGGAATTACTTCAGCTACCGTTAGGATTTTAAAATCTCTTGCAAAACATGTTATCAAAATGCCTTCTTCCCCCCCCCACCAAATGCAATGCTGGTGTTTTATGGGAGATTGGTAAGAAAGGTTAAAGTTTCTTGTACAGAGTCATTTTAATGTTTTGATGTACATATGTTTATTGTAACCCTTTTAAGTGTAATAGCAAGGTTGCCAGGACTCTTTATGACTCTGCGTTTAGAAATGAGTCAGGTATTCCACAGAAGGTTCATTCCATCTTGCTGGGTATGCTGCTACCACAGCGATATATACTGCTACTTTTCAGAGTTGTTTTTTACTGTAAATAGTTTTGAAGCACTCATGTATTATGTGATAACTGCCTGCCTTAGGCTGCATGCGAGTTTGTAGGTGTCTCATGTAGGTGGCTTTTTAATCTTGTTCAGCATTTCACTGTGTGAAGTTCACTGGCAGCTCAAATTAGCATTCGTGGGGCTTGGTTTCAGGCTGCTGATTCTGTTAGTTACAATGTTTTAAATGCCGTGGCCAAGAGGTAAATGATGATACATTTAAAGCCATTATTTCTTTGTTAAAACAGGAAAAATTAATATTACAGGCAAGACTCCTTGTTCACTCTTGTCTCTACCAAATAAATAGGATTTATAAATAATATCATAATCAATGGTTTTTTTAATAAGATTTGAGGAAAATTTATCATAGAATAATTGAGGTTGGAAGGAACCTCTGGAGACCATTTAGTTGACTTCCATGCTCAAAGCAAGGTCAGGTAGAGCAAGTTGCCTAGGGCCCTCACCAATCAGGTTTTCCATCCTTGAAGATGGAGATTTCATAGTGTTTCTGGACAACCTGTTTTACTGTTTAACCACCTTCACAATAAGGAAAGGATTGTGGGGTTTGTTGTTGTTTGCTCCCCTGCGCCACCTCCCCCGAGTGTTTCTGTGAAATTTCCTGTGGTTCATTTTGTGCTCAGTGCTTCACATCTTGTTGGATACCACTTGCTTCAGCTTCTTTACTCCCCCCAGACAAGTATTTAGAGAAGTTGTCAAGAGGTTTTATCATAAGGCATATAATTTTTTTATTCTATTAAATATATTCCAAGGAATATAACTTAGTAGTAAAGAAGAATAGCATACCAAATGGGCTGCATGCTGTTGGAAAAAGTTTTTTATGTAAAGTGGGAGGGGATACAGTTACTATCTGCAGTCTAATGCTTATTTTAGACTGCCAGCTAAGCACACAAAGTGCTGAAAGTTTTCTGTAAGAGCTTTTAGTGTCTACAGATGATTTCTAGAATTATCATGACTGTAAATTATAAAATCATTAAAGACCAAGCCCTGGGGTAGGAGAGGCACATTTAGACCGTCTCCTAAACTAGCTATTACATTTGTAAAGACTTCATTTAGTACAGTCTTCACAGGCAAGTGTGTCCACCTAATTTAAATCTTTGCTGCAAGCAGTTGAAATCTTCAAATTCTCCTTCCTGGTCTGTATTTCCTAAAAGTTGTATTTTCCTTGGACAAAGTCCAGAGAAATCTTGAATCCATGTCTTGGATGTGTATTGTCTGAAGTGATTGCACGCTTTATTTTGCATGAGGAAAAAATGAGCATTGCTGTTAGTCTTGGAAATGGCAGTATGCTTCTTTGCAGCAGAGTCATGTCAGTGAACCATTCAGTTTGTGATTCACTTTAATCCCCTGATCAGATTTGAGTAGTATTTAAGTTTACTGGGCTTCAAATTTTTACCCAAATGTAGTTGAATATCTGTAACTGGTTTATAGATTAGCTGTAAGCTCAGATCAGTTCACTGGAAATGTGTTTAACCACATTTTTCTTCTGTTTTTGTCATAAAGGATGACTGTACTTTATGACCCTTCAGTAGCTGTGAACAGTCATGTAAATGGGGTACATTCAGTTGTATAAACTAAAAAGATTCCTGTAACAGTTTACTAGTACATGAGTACCTATTTTTTCTGTTCTTTGATAAGCTTTAACCGTAAAGCTTTGCTTGACGTTTTTGTCACATCTAAAATGAAAACTTTCTGCTCTGGAAAACAGCTGCTCTGTAAGTTCTTTACCTTATGTACTACATTTCTGTAGTCCGGCAGTTGAAAATGTACAGCAGTTATTTCAAGGACGTTAATCTCCTTGCAGTTGCACTAAAAACTGTATAAATACTAGACAAAACCTAGTATTTCAGAACTTCATGACTATATTGGGTGTTGTGGCCTATATGTTGGGAATCTCACAATAAATTATCCACAGATTTCAGAAACCTCACATTACTAATTTGGAGGTGTCAAAATCCAGCTTCTTCAGGTCTAGAGAGGAATATGGCTGTTCCACAAACTTGTATTGATGGATAGCTAGGTTTTTTTCAGCGATGTCCAGTCATAGGACAAGGGGCAGTGGGTGTAAACTGGAGCATAGGAGGTTCCATGTGAACATCAGGAAACACTTCTTTACTGTGAGAGTGACAGAGCACTGGAACAGGTTGCCCAGGGGGGTTGTGGAATCTCCTACATTGGAGATATTCAAGGCCTGCCTGGACAAGTTCCTGTGTGATGTACTCTAGGTTACCCTGCTCTTGCAGGGGGGTTGGACTAGATGATCTTCTGAGGTCCCTTCCAACCCTTGGGATTCTGTGATTCTGTGAAATAAATGTGTTGATGAACTAATTGGATTAAAGAATGAAAGAGGCAATAAATGAAGGGTCCCAAAATAAGCAGTAACCACAGTCCTGTTTTGAAATACAACTGTGAAAAGTCTTAAGGGCTCATTAACACTGATAATACTTTGTTACTGAGACTTTGTTACTGAGACTGTCTCAGAAAAGGTATTGGCTATAAGACTCATGCAATGTGGAGGATAGGCCATAATAAGCCCATCCTTGTTTAGTCATACCAACTGTTTGAGAATTATTCTTAGTTAACAGCTATATTTATAAGGGTTCTCTTGTGTTTTTCTGGTTTCTATGGCTTGGAAAAAAACATTGTGTACATTACGTAAGACTTCTGGGGAGCTGGTTCTTTTTGACCCAAAATGTATTCCTAGAAAAATGTTTGTTCTTCATTAGAAACTTTGTCTTGTGAAGGGGCAGACTATCAGTTGTGTAGGTTCATTAGTCACTTATTTTCACCATGGAACTGCTGCCACTTGTAGCTTTTGTCTGTTAGACTTGCACCTGCATTGAATTTCTTACCCATTTGTCCTATTTATGTATGGATTAAAATCTTCCTCCTGGGTTTTAAGTGAGTTAGTTGAATTATTAAGGTTTTTGCTTTAAAAAAAAAAGTCTAATTTTCCTGTCAGTTTTTGTTGTGGTAGTCTTTCAAGTTTCTTTCAGCCTGCTTTTTTCAAACTCTGTGTACTTCAGCTGGCAATACAATCAAAATATGTTTGAGTGTTTTATGCCTAAATTCACAGGCCAGTAGAGAATAAATGACACTTGCATTATTCTTGTTTTACCATTACTTGGAAACCTTTATAATAACTTCAGGCTTTTCAGTTATTAATGAAAAGGTGAAATAATTTAGGTATTAGAAAGTAATTTCTGGAGGGATGTGATAGATTTATACCTCTGTTACCACTTCTGGATGTGTAAGTAGAAAATATATACAAATACAGATACACTTCGGGATCATAAACTTAGAGCTTTTGATGCATTTAATATACATTGTTATCTTTTATTGTTCAATTAATAGAATGTCATTGGTACAATAATATTGGAGTAAGATTCTGTTTTCTCAACATATAGCCTACATTGCCATTTTAAATCTCTTATTATTTTCTTCCTGGCATCTCTTGCTTCTTCTCTGCAAAGGGATAAAGCAACCATTGCTCCAAGGGTAAAGTTTGCTAAACCTTTATGGATTTCTTGAGCTTTCCAGGGTATCTGAGTAGGTATTAGTAATCAGTCCTCATGTAACTGAATCGTGTCCCATACGTATTGCAGAAAAGCAGCAGTGTTATATTTATTGATTCAACTTTTATTGAATTTCAAAAGCTCACGCTAAACTCACATTGGATTAGCATTAATTATCTTCTTCTAAGTATATAAGGGTTCCATATTTCCTTCTTTTCTCTCCTATTATCCAGTCAATTTTGAATAGATCCTGCTGGTAAAGGGTAATTGGTAGAATAATAGAAATGTTAGTTGGAAGAGACCTCTCGGTTGTGGTGTGAGGGCAGTCTCTTATGGGGAAAAGGAGGTTGGTTTTGTGAGTAATACTTCTTTTATTCTTTTGAAACTTGAAGACTTTTGGTGATAGAAATTCTACAACCTTTCTGGGTAACCTGCTGAGCTGTATTATGCACAAAAGAATTTCCTCCACCTTCCAAACCATAATTTATGGCTGTTGTCAGTAGTTGTATGACCTGCCACTGCAGAAAACTTTATGCTTCCACTTGTAGCTTGTATCTATCCCACAGATGTTTCTAGTATGAAATACAGTTAACTACTGCTACAGCTGGGTTTTGAATGCAAGAGCGCTTAACATTCAACATGGAGATAGCATTAGAGGTACTTCAGTATTAGAGATATGTTAAATTCCTTCTGTCAGAATAGCCCCCTTCAGATAGATATAAAAAATCCAAATAAGAAGGCAGCCTTTTTAAAAGATACTTACTTTACTGGAGACTATCCCATTTATCAAACTGATGTCAGTATATAGACATATGTAAAAAATACAGCATCCTGAAAAATACTATGTGTCTGTGGAATAGGAAGGGGAAAATAGCATTGTACAGCTTAACAGCAATTGATGCCTACAGTACTGAGCCCTCATTTAAGAAAGGCTGTTTGAATAAACTGCTAAGTCTATTGATGCCTTAGCAATACTGAGGAGTGTGTGGAAAAACTGGCTAAGGTAGAAGCAAAATATAGAACTCATTGCTTTCAAGTCCTATGGTTTCTGTCCTAAAAAATCCAACAAACAACAAACCACCACAAAACTCCATCAAAATAACTTCAGCAAATAGTTAAAATGATGCAACTTCTCTGGCTAAACCTATCAAATTATGTGGAATGATATCTAGCATTGCAAAGATGATGAACTCTGAAGGACAGTAAGTGTGGTCATAGAATCTTTTACTTGCTGTAAAGTTGCACTACATAAGAGGACAAAGATCTGTGTGTATTAAGCATGTGAACAAACTTATTAATTTGAAGTAAACGAAAAAGCTAAAATGAGGTCTGCTGTGAGGTGTCAGTGCCAGTTTATGGGCAACTTAGTATACTCTGATGTAAATAATGTGATTTAGATTTTCAAGATTGATGGTTTGAACTGGAACAGGTGCATTGAGGAGATGCAGGAGGATCAGGGAGTAGTGTATTTAAAGCTTGAGATCTGTATGTTGGGGCTTGTTAGAGTGGTGCTAGAATTAATGATTAAGAGAGGGTATGTTTATTCAGTATAAATTAATAAAGTTGGTTGGGTAAAGGGAAAAAAAAGTCACTTAACAAATACTGGCAAAATCCTCGTTCAGTTAATCTGGAGCATCCCTATAGTCTTGAAGCTGAAAGGCTTCCAACAGTCAGAAGGTCAGGTTTTAAACCTGTAGAATTGCAGCTTGTGTCAGAATGGAGGTGATGCATACACTGATGTACAGGCAGTTGCCTGCAGTGCTGCTGTGCCTCCCACATGGAGGGTATCTCTGGTCTTTGGACAAGACTTTGAGACTTTAATTTAGTGAGAGAAATCAACACTGTTGCAATTTCACCCCTAAAATAAAGTGACCTTTTATACTAAAAGGTAATGAAGGTGGTAAAAGAAAGCAAGGTACTTATGATACACACCTGATACATAACTTGTAAGATACATTAGTCACTACTATTGGAATATATTCTGGCCTTTCTATGTAACTATAAATACGATAGGGAAATGCAAAGTATTTATTAAAAAAACAGCCTTGAATAACTTCAAATGTGTGTTGTAAAGATGATTACACTTTTATACATTTAAATTATGTTACGTAAAAAAAACAAAATCCAGAATCCTTAACTTCAGTAGCTAAGTTATGGTATTCTTTTTCCTTCCTTCAGATAACAGTGATCTAATTGCTTGTACAGTCATAACAAAAGATGGGGGTCAAGTTCAAAGGTTCCTGGCTGTGGATATATACCAGATGAGCTTGGTTGAGCCAGATGTTGCCAGACTTGGATGGGGTGTAGTTAAGTTTGCAGGCCTTTTGCAGGTAAGAGGAGTTTTAATATGGGTGGTTACTTTTTCTTGGCTGAAAATCTACATTTATGTTAACTAGTAATACCAATATTAGCTTATATATTTTAGCTGTGTACCATGCTTACTTGTTTCTTCTGTTGCTAGTCTTTTTTTCTAGGTTTTGCTTTTTAAACTATTTCTGATTTTGTGAGAAAGTTTACATAGCTAACTAAAGACAGACTTGAAAATAAGGTCAGTTAACTTCTCCGGTATATATTGGGCTGTGTTCATTTGAATGCTGGAATCATATACAATTAGGATTGACTCCCAGGCACCTGCCTTAAGTAGCACAGTAATGAACTCGCCTAGAGTTCTGGTCTTACTATACATGTAGGGAAGATGACAGGTTGTAACTTCAAAATCATCTGTGCTTTTCTAATTTATTTCAAAAGCTTTAACAGGTTTCCCTCATTTGTATCTTTCTTGCCTTATCCAACACTGTATTTCCTTAAAACTTGGCATGCCCAAACAACTCAATTGAATTTTAAACTGACAGTCTCTGTAAGTACTAATATCTGAAGAGCTAAATTCAGCATTGTGCAACTTGTATATTTCATTTTCTTAATACAGAAACTGTTCCTAGGTGCTTTAGTGAACCATTCGTAGAGTTTTCTTTTAAGGTTGGTATCTGTAGTTATAAAATGCAAACTTTTTTAATAGCAACTTGCGTTCTGTTTGTTTTTAGGATATGCAAGTGACAGGAGTGGAGGATGACAGTAGAGCTCTGAACATTATAATTCATAAGCCTGCCTCAAGTCCTCATTCTAAGCCCTTCCCTATCCTTCAGGCTACATTTATTTTTTCGGATCACATCCGCTGCATTATTGCAAAGCAGCGGCTTGCAAAAGGCCGTATCCAAGCTCGGCGTATGAAAATGCAGAGGATAGCAGGTGAGCCATTAGTTCAAAATGATTCTGAGAAACAAGACTTGGATGTCATAGCAGATCACTCTGTAACACAAGCGTGCGTTTGAAAAATCTAAGTAGTGATGTGCCACAGAAAACTGTAAACCAGTGTCTAGTTTCCAAGCAGTAGATTTTATTGGAGTAAAATGTGTTTTCACATTTAATGATAGATGTGTCAAAGGAAGGACAAAAAAGGAGTTTTTGTTGTTGCCACTAGCTGCCAGTCACCTCACAAAACTCAGCATTTCTCTTTAGATGTCATTCAGGGATTTAAAGTTCAAATGCTCTACTTAAAAAGCAGATGTTCTATTGCCTTAGGACTAAATTGGAACTCAGCTTGTCTGAGTCCCAAGATGGACGGTGTCCCAGTGGTGTTATCGTAATGTTTAATGCTTGAATGGGCAATCCTAAATGTTGAGTCAGCAGCTATGTTTCTGTGAGTGAAGGAAATGCATGCAAAGAGATGAAGGAAAGAGTTAAGCTGACTAAATAGCAATGCGTGATTAAAATATTAGTCTTAATATTAAGCGACTGAAGAATAAACTGAAGCTTACCAGTAAACTGAATGTATTGAAGAGTTTAGAAGAGGGAACTCTCAAATACTGGAGGGAAAATAGCTGGGCAAATGAAAAGGGACACCAGCTGTCTAAGTTGCTTGGGTTGTCCAGTAGCATTAATGAACTGATCAGAGCTGTGAAAAACACAGTCATAGCTGGTATTAAAATTACTGAGTTGGACAGAGAATTTCTCTGAGTATAGATGGTTTAAGATCATTTTAGTGTTTTATGGTTGATGTAGGAAGCTAAATATAAAAGTGTTTTATGCTTTGAGTTTACAAAATAGATATGTCATACATATATGGGTTGCTTCATGTAAAAAAAGTGTAAAGCAAGTTTACAGTTAATACAGGTCTATTTTGATACTAAAATTTCAGGTTGAGTGGTGATGGAAAAGTTTTGGGGTTTTTTTTGCTAGTTGACAGCAGATTGTCTTTTTGCATGGGTTTCTGCAGTGTTCATTTGTAACTAATGAATGACTATTTGTACAGTGAAAACCAGAAGATTTATTTTTTTTCTTTTAAATAATTCCACTGGCCTACTTTATGCAAGGAGCTTACTTTAATCCTTTTTTCCTCCTCCACTGTATTCTGAAGCTTCCTTAGCGTGAATGTGTAGACAGCAGTGGTAGGAAAGGTTGCCATAAATGCTGTGTCTCTTCTTCTGATGCAATTGTAACCATAATTAAGAGGTAAATGCAGGCAAGTTATGTCAAACAATAGGGTTCATTCTCAAGATTCTGAGAAAACGTTCAATTTTGTTTTCACTTACTCTTCCTTTTATGTATTTTTGAGTAACAGAAATTATCAATTGTGATTAAACATAGTTCTGCTGGATCTTCCTGTTCAGCCTTCAACTGAAATTACGGGTTTTGGACACAGCTCTTCAGCTACAGCCCAACACCTGCCATTTAGATTTTATGATCAGTCACGGCGTGGTAGCAGTGATCCTACAGTGCAACGCTCTGTTTTTGCATCTGTTGACAAAGTTCCAGGTAAGATTAGCATTCCTTAACAAGCAGTTTCTGCTTTGTGGTTTGAATCTGCAACAGCTGAACTGTAACTTGTATGAGTAATGAAAAGCTTACTGTGATAGGTTTCTGAACACACAACTCCAGGATAAGACTTATGGAAAAAGTTACTCTTAGAGAAACAAGTAATACCTGCGTGTGAATTCCAGATATGTTGTGAGCAATAACTGTGGCAGTTTGTCCAAGTACACTGGAAGTGTCTTAACGCATTGCCTTCCTTTACAAATTGAGTTAGTTTAAATTGTTCTACATGCTCGGTATTTATGCAATGTATGTCAGTTGTGCATAGTTCCTCATTTAATTTGGTTATGATCATTTTCTTGCCGGTTTGAAAACTAGCTGGGGTACTGTGTGCTGCTTCATTTACCTTAGAGGTAGCAAAGCAGAAAAGGGCCACAGCTACTTAGCTTGAACATTAACACAGAGCATCAGTTTGGAATTGGGATTAAAGGTAATTTGTGCAACCAACCACATAGCACTTTGAATTCCAGGAAATGGAAATTTCCACTGTATGCACATGCAGTTCAGGAGGAAAAAGTACTTTGAAGTTTTATTTGATACTAAGTACAAGAAGCAGGGCACAGAACAGCAAGTATTTCAAATGCTGCGGTTTTGAAATGCATTTTAGGACAGCCAATAATATAATAAAACTGGATTGTACACTATTTTACATCTGGTTACAAAATGAGTATCAAAGGCCTCTTCCTTCTCCCCTTTTCTTCACTAATGAATGTATGAGGTTTCCTAGTTCCAAGTGACTTTCACAGGAATCTCCTTGTGTTTATCCTTTAATCAGACTTGGAGTGGTTTTCACTTTGAGAGTGATTTTGCTCGTTTTAAAAAAAATTTTGAACAAGTTGTAGTTACTACCTTTGTGTATTCATTTCTTAATGCTACAGCTTTAAGTGATGCTTGAGAGTTCTGCAGATGTCACATAGTCTGTTAATTTGATTGTACTTGTAAGCAACAAGTTATGCTTTCCTTCAATGATGGTGGGTTTTGCCGATTTAAGGGAGAGCCATTGTTTTGGCAATATTTTTAGAAGATGAATCACTTTCCTTAGTAGGACCATGTCAGCTGTACATCCAGGGTAGGTTTTAAGAAATTGACAGCGATATAAACGTTTTCACCCCTCCTGCAAGTTTCACTCTATGGAGAATTTTAGTACAACTGTTGAATCAGTTTGCTAATCCGTCTTCTCATTGAATGTAGAGTTTTCAAGAACTTTTATTTCAGCTTGGTCTGCCTCAGTCTCTGTTGTAGTGCATACATAAAGCTCTACATATATCACTGGAGATCATGTAGTTATCTTATTGTAGTCAATCTGTTTCACTTTGCTTTGTTGTTTCATGGTCCAGAGTTAAAATCTGATTTGAAAGTGCTTCTTGATACCTGGAAAGAAGAGAGTGGAAGTTGTTATAGCTTAAAACCAGATTTTGTGCAAGTTGGGTGAAGGTGGCAAGAATATAATGGACCACACTTCAGAACATCCCAATTCAGAACATGCTAATACTCCTTACAGAAAGTATGGGTTAAGCAAATGCAGTGAGATGTTGTAACCATCCCATATGACTGGCTTGAGAAACTGGGCAGTTCTGCTCAGAGGAGAACAGAAGGAAAAATCCTTATCTTGATCAATTTTATCACCTTGAAGTCATTACCATGAATATAGTTCAGGGTCTGGTTTAGGTTAATGGACTTTGGCAGAATGTTAGAGCATTTTAGAAATAGTTTTGCTGACTCGACTGCTCATCATCTTGTTAGCTATGTATATAGTGCTCTTGAAGCTCTCTTTATAAAGAATTACACCATTTTCAAAGAAACAAGCGGGTTTGGTAGAAGTCCTGTGAACATAGGTCTTATATTGAAAGAAATCATCACTTCCTCTCCAAGCAAACTCAAATAGTAGGTTCAGATCAAAGCTGTTACAGATACATACATACCTATATATGTACATATATATATATATACACACACACACACAGCGTTGGTGTGTCTAAAGGGTAATCTTGTTGATTTCCTGCAAAATTTTCATCTAAATATTTAGAAAAGTGAGATCACTTCCCTACTGAGAAAATTTATTTTTGAAAGCAAAATGAATCCATAGATCTTAGTTTTTTCTTCATTTTTAATACCTTACTAGATGATGATGATGGTAAAATTTTGGGGGGAAAGGTTGGAAAGCTACTTCTTGTTAGTGTCAGTCTGCAAGCACAGTACAGCCATCCTAATTTTAAAATCCAAAGGAAAAAGTCGTCTTCTATAGCTATGTAACCCTTTAAATGAAAAAGAAAATGTAGGCAAGAATTATGTGTAACTTTTTCATCACTTCTTGGGAATAGGAAGACTTTAATCAAAGCCCAAGAATTGTTTAAACAGTGGTTGAGATTGTTCGAATTCATGTGAAGAAAGTTTATTTTAGTGTTGTCAAATATTTTTCATTCTGAAAGCATATTGCACACTTAAAAAATGGTGTGCCTTTCTTTAGCGGTTCACTACAGGCTGGTATAAAATCATAGATCTTAATTTGTGGGGTTTTTAACTAATACTGTGTATGTATTCTTGAAATAGTCAGGCTTTTGTAATTTATTGCGGCCATCATCAACAGTAAGAAAACAGATGGTTTTGATCAAAGTACTGATGAGGAGCTTGACATTCTCAGCTGATGAGCATCTACTCTTGTTACTGATTTTATGAGGTTAGATTGCTCAGCACATTTGAATGTCATACAAGTTACTTTGGAACTGCACTGTGGGACTTGCCAACCCTTTAATGTTCATCATCAAGCACAGCTACTGGAGGAAGGTCAGATTGGAATAGTTTAGTTAAGTACTACTATGTTACTTCCAGTGTGAAATAGTTCAAGTATCCCATTCTCCATAATTCTAGGATACAGTTGATTTTACAGCCCATAAGTATACATATTTTTTAATCATTTGTTCTGTGCAAGAATAATGGAAGACAACTGCTAAGTCAGTTTGTCACCTCATTTTGTTGTTGTTTTTTTTAATTAACATTCTTTGAACCATTTTTATATTTAGTTAGATATTTAGTTATGGCAGCTGCTTTTAAAGACCTAACTCTGCTGCCTTTTTATATGTATTTGTATTGTCTAGTCATCAGAATTTTATAAGCTATACAGTAATCTTCCTGTCATGGTCTGAATGATGTAGAACTAATTACTTCTGTGAAGAGGTATTCAAGCAGAAGTGCCTGTTTGAGGTAGTTTGACAACACTAAGACTATACAAGCTACAACTGATTTGATTTATGTAATATTACTACTTTTAATATTACTTGCTTGTGTGCAAGAAATGAAAGGTAACATTGAAACTGAGTTAAATAAGCAGGGCTACTGTTTACGATTATTTGGAAGCAGATATTTCAATGTGAGGACATGAGTCTATAAGCACATTTCTGCAAAGTCTTTAGGCAGGCAATCCTCCTGAATCCAAGCAGCTTTTCACAGGATAGACAGATTAACCCTTGTTTATTTCTGCTACCATTTTGGTGAGGTTGGAAGGTTTATCCTCTGTTGGAAGTGCAAACCATTTGTGGTTATAGAATGCTTTGGATGGGTACAGCTTTTTCCAGCACTATAAGGGAAACAAAATAGATTGATGTAAAAACTCCTATAGCAGTGGCTTTAGTAACTGTTCCAAAATCAACTTTCATTCACTTTAAGAGATGTCTTTGCCTCACTTCTGTGGTCACAAGTCCATTGATTATTCCTTGTTTCCCATCCTAACTGGTTTTTCAAAATATGATGTATGAGAAGCCTAATGCATGTTTGCTGTATTAAAAACTATATGTATCAGTGGCCCTGAGTGCTATAGAAGTCTTTCACATTTGAAGTAGTTTAGTTTGTGGTTAACTTTTTGCAGACTATCAGGCGTCACTGTGTGTGACCTCAGTTTAACTTATCTGAATGGTTGTAGAAGATCAATCAGTTGGGTTTCTGAAATAAAATACATAGGTTTATTAACACTTATGAAGTAATTAGCTGCTTCACAAACTCTTTTATTTTGAAATAAAATAGATGTCTCCTGCAGTGGTGGTTATTTAATTCTTTCAAGTGATGTTCATCTTGGACATAATGAATTGTAACTTCAAATAAGAGAAAAGCTTGATAAAAGTGGCATTCGCCCATCTAAAACTGATGCAAGTACTGCAGCTATTCACATGGCATTGTGTTTCTGTAAGTGGTTTTGAGTCTAATTCTCGTGTATAAGGATGGGAAGTAGAAGGTAAGAAGTGGGACTACAGATTAGGCCAGATTGTTAACAAGGCTGATGTTTGTTAGCTTTTGTTTCTTCCTTTCTTCATCTACTCTGGGTTTATTTTTCTGTGCAGCACAACCTGTCAGTGTGTGTTGCTGCTAACAGCATTTTCCTGACGTGTCATGTCTGTGTGTTAAAGCTTTCATATTCTTCTTGCAATGAGTCCATTTAAATTGTTTTGACTGTCTGCCTGCTTCATGGCACCAGCAAATTCCCCATATAGGATATTCTCTGAATGAATCCAGTGCCATGGGAGATTCCCCATATAAAAGAATAAAGAAATGTGCAATGGTGCATTTGCTTTCATACCTGATTGTTAGATGCTTTCCTCTTCAGTGCTTACTATGCAGTTGAAGGCAACGAGTAGTACATTGTTAGGTATTTCACAGTGCATATTGTGGCTACTTTCAATAATTCAGGGATCTGCCAACAAGAAGTCAATTTAGCACCACTCTGATGCAATATTTGCACTTCCCCTTTCTCAATTTGTTCATGTGGGTTAGCTCTGTCAAGCTAATTATTAACTCATAAACTTCATTGTCCTGTTTTGCAGGTTTTGCTGTAGCCCAGTGTATAAATCAGCACAATCCATCACCACTCTCATCACCATCACCTTCCAGTGGCAGTGGGAGTACGGGGCGCTGTGATTCAGTGGCTGCAAGTTCAACGTCCACCCCTTCTGCTGCACAGAGCCCATCAGGTATTAAATCATGATTTTCAGCTTAGACACATTAAGGAATATAGGATAAATCTGTAGGATACTGTAAAGTTAGTGTATTACTAGATTAAAAACTACTGGGCTTTATGGTTTCAGATCATGTGATCATTCAACTAAACCAGTTGAAGTAAATTGTGGAGCCTTCTGGAACTCTAATAAATACTTTGCATCTTTCAGCAGTGATTTTAAGTACCAGTGAAATAATGTCCTGCTTGTCTGACTTGTCTCCTAGCACATACAACTTAAAAGGTTGTTGTTTGTTTTTAAACTGAAGTATTGCTTTGCATGAATTTGTAATGTATACTGTTAGACTTTCACCACAGTGGCTAGGTTGAATGAACTCCACATGAAGCATCTTTCTGAACTGGGTGGCATTTGCTTCTATGTTTATCTGACACTCATGTTGATTTGTAACAGTGGCTCAAACATGAAATACTTGAGATGTTAATGTTGTAAAGCTTTTGCAATAACACTCTTCTGGCTGAAGCCACCGCATTTGAGGAGGCTGTTTCACTGGTGCAGAAGCAGCTGCCATATAAGTATATTGACAGTGTAACTTTCATTAATGTGTTTGTGTGGTCAGTATATTTAGTGAGTATGTTTATACTGGGGCTTCTTGTTGCTTTAGAATGCCTTCATTCCTCCTTTTTTTGTGTAGCATTTATAGAGAATTTGTAACAGTGTTTGTTCTGAGTGAAAATTACATGTGAGGTAAAGCCTGAAGCTGGAGACTAAACAAGTAACTCCTGAAGGATACATACCAAAGTGCTTTCATGCTGGAACAGACCTGCTCTACCTCAGTTTAGTTGTAAGGCAATAGAGGTAGCTTGATTCTCAAGAGCTTTTAAAACAGACCCCTTGTTTAACAGTCACTTTCAATGTTAATCACTCCTTGGAATTGTTGTTCTGGTTCCCCCTTCTTGTCAACGCGGGAGTCACGGACAACACAGGAATGATCAATGTGATCAGCGAATGCCAATTTATTACAAAGCTTTAACTCCTTATATACCATTTCTTACAGGCACTTACAGTGATTTGGCATATTATGATTGGATACATGTCTTGAAGACCCTTAGCGACTAACACACACTTGGTTAAGCACAGGTGTGAGAACTTGACCTTGAAAGCTTGCCAACAGTCCACAGTTCTCATTAACTGAGTGAATTACAGCTTCTTCTTATCTTGCTTAAGCTTCCTCGGGCCTCTCACGGGCCTCTTTCAGGATTATTCAGTTTGTGTACCAATTATGCGTTCTCCCATGAGAACTGTCTCCACATCTCCCCCTTTTTGTTTTATATATGTTTTGGATGACCCTACTTGAGCAGGGGACTTGGGCTAGATCATATTTTCAACATATGCTAACTACAGGCTGCTGGGCCTGCCCCTTTTTTTTCTGCTGTGTGGTTCTCTGGTAACAGGGGAGGCCATCCTTCACATCAAGGTCTGGCATGGCATGTGTCCCCACCGCTCCACGCCTGCTGGGTTGCAGCCAGCAGCGGAGCTAAAGGTTCTTGGTGGCAAACCCAGAGGCCAACTCAGTCTTGCCCTTGATTGTGGTAGCAGGCATTTGGTCAGCCTCAGTCCTTGCACCGTGTTGTCAATGCAGTTTCACTTGCTTCATCCAATAACAAGTTGTTGTTATGGCAAGGCACACACACAGATTTACATTAGCAGAGTAACTATTACAGGGTGCAGCAGCATGTTGAAGATGCCGATGCCAACAAGGGACTAGCCAAAGAAATTTCTTACCAGTGGAATTCTCCCACCCTCTTAATTTGTTCCATTACCTGCTTTATAACTCTACCATTGTATTAGAATATTTCTATCTTTTGCCTTAGCATTTTCTAGCAGCTACTACAACTTTGCATACTCTGACATCTCTTTTACAAGTGACAAATCCATATAATACAAGGCGTGGTTTCTTATTAGCAACTGGCTAGTAAATACAGGTGGTTTTATACACAAAATCAAAGCCTCTAATAATAGCTATTTTACAAACACACATATTCAGGCTTTTACTTTTCAGTTGCCCCCAAATGATGTTTAGCAATCATTGGTTTTTCTCTTCCTCTACCTCATTCTGCTTGGGGTATTCATGTTCAGCTCCTGTAGCTGAGGCATCAGGTTCCTCCATTCGTCTATCTAGCTCATGGCAAGGCTTGACAAACTTTGCAGACTCCAAATGCCAGTTTCCAAATCCTTGTACTGGACCAGAATACCCAGATTTTTAGTCATATAACCTGAACCTAATGCCTGACCATGTATTATAGCAGGGGGGTCATTAAAATCTCCTGTCAATCGCAAAAAATTCATAACATATACAGCTTTCTGTATCCTTGCTATTGGTGTAAGTCCTTCCCCCGTTTTTTGTTTTTCTAACAACTGTTTCAAAGTTTGATGTGTTCATTTGATAATAGCTTGTCCTATAGGAGAATGAGGAATACCAGTGATATGAGAAATACCCCAAGTATTCAAAAATCTAGAAAGTGTAGCTAGATGCATTGTCTGTTTTTAGCTGTAAAGGTACTGCCATAGCTGCAAAACAACCACGTAGATGTATGATTACATGGCTCACAGTCTCACCAGCCAGGGGAGTGGCCCAGACAAACTGAGAAAAAGTGTCAATAGTAACATGGACATATTTCAGTTTCCTGGAAAAGGGTACATGAATCACATCCATTTGCCAAAGCTGGAGAGGCTGGAGGCCTCAAGGGTTGACTCCAAGGCCTATACCTACTGCTTGGCCTTGACAATCGGGACAAGATTGCACAATGCCTTGGGCATCTGTTAGGGACAGTCCAAACTGTCGAACTAACATCTTTGCTGATTGATGGAAGAAGGCATGGGATGCTCGAGCTTGTTGAAAGATATCTACAGAGGGTCCTGCCCATGCTGGGGCAACTAATTTATCCACTTTGTTATTGCCTTCACTAAAGCTTCCTGGAAGGCTTGAATGACTGCGAATATGCACAATAAAATATGTACATTTACAAGTATTCACAAGATGTAATAAGGTTTTTAACAAGATCCACAACCTGTGATTAGTGACTTCTTGTAAAATTGCCTTTTCCATACGTTGAACAATGCTTACAACATATAAAGAATCACAGACAATACTAAGAGGGGTGTCAGGCCATCGTTGAAATACTGCAATAGCAGCACTTAGTTCTAGTGTTTGTAGCAAATTGGAAAAATGACCAGATATCTTCTGCTCTTTCCAACCATCGTCTGTTTGCCAAACATATCCGGCTGTGTGATTGATTTTGCTTGCTTAACAGTTAATCCTACAACAGGTTTACTAGGGTAAAAGGTAACATCTTCAAACTGATTATTCTTTAGCATTGTAAGCATATTATGAGGTGGAAAATGTATATTAAGAGCACCAACAAAACCTGTCAGAACAAACTGAAAAGCAGAGCTAGATTGTTGTGCCCAGTCTAACCGTACCCTGGTAAGTGGCAAAAAAAAAATTTGTGATGGATCACAGCCCATAATTTCCTGAAGCATGAACGACCTCGTATAATCAAAAGAGCAAATACTTCTAACCGAGTAGTTACAGTTTTACGTAGGAAAATCCATTCTGAAATGCATAAAGAATCAGTCTTTTGAAGATCCCACTGTGCTAGTAGACTAAATGGATAATACTCACTGTTGACAATAAACAGAAAAACCTGTAAATCTGGATTCCATTGAGCAGCATAAGAGGTAGTGATTTTTGTCATCATATGATTTAAGGCCTCATTCTGAACTTTTAATAGAATTTTTTTTTTTTTTTGACTCACCCTTTTAAAGGGGCATGAGATCAGTCAGATCATCATTTGTGATTCCACACAAAGGGCAGATCTATTGAATATCACCCATCAATTTCTGTACGTCAGACAAGGTTTTTATCTGTGTGGTAATTTTAGCTTTTTGAGACCTAATTTCAGTTCCCGAAATAATCCACCCCAGATATTTCCAAGGGCTTTATGCTGCTCTCTGTCTGGTGCAATTACCAGTCCTGCTTTCGCTAATTCTGATTGTAGCAGGTAGAGCAGATGGTCCTTGTTTAAATCTTTGCCTGCAATTAGGATATCAGCCATATAGTGATAGATTACACATTTTTGCACTTTTTGTCGGATCGGTTGCAATGCACAGGCAACATACAGTTGACAAAGAACAGGAGAATTTTTCATACCTTGAAGTAAAACAACCCATTCATATCTCTTAGCAGGCTCTCCTTTGTTAACTGCTAGGACAGAGAAAGCAAATTTTTCACAATTGCTTGGGAGTAGAGGAATTGCGAAAAAACAGTCTTTTAAATCAATTACTATTAAATCCCAACCCTGAGGTATCATGAAGGGCAAGGCTAGCTAGGTTGTAAAGCAACGACATTCAGTTGTCTTGTGTCCAAATTTGTGACATCTAATACATTTATCTGCAAAACTAGTAACCCCACCATGGGGGGGGCGGGCTGCTGAACTAATTTTCTTTGCAGTACACTGTTTCTTTTTAAAATGTCCTGTCTGTCCACAATTATAACATCTCATACCTTTATTACCCCCACGATTGCCCTAACCTGATTGTAGAAGGGGTTTAACAGCAGCAGCGAAGGCAGTAGCCCTGTATCCAGCCTTTTCCTCTGCTGTGCCCCCTTTAAAACATATCTGAAGGTGGGGAGTAAGCAACAGTTGAGCTATCATACGGATATCATATGGTGCTAAGATATATGCAGAAAACATATGTGCAGTAATTGCCCGAGTATACGATGATTTTAACCCATAGGATGTTACCGGTTGACGCGCCTCCTTTACTGCCTTTAAGTTCAATGCCTCCCACTCCTTTCCCCCTGTGGAGTGCTAAACACCGGGTATGCCGAGGGACCCATAGCTGAAAATTCCCCCATAACAATTGCATCTTTGATCATCCCACGCAAATGTTTAGCAGGGTTATTACCATAATCCCCTACCCTGTGCCCAACACCCCCCTCCCACTCCCCTTTCTTTACTACTGGATTGTAGAGGGTGGGGCAGAGGGTTCGGAGGTTTCTTTTGTCTCCAATACTCTTAATTTCTTCAGCAGCTGTCGCAGTTGACCGTCGCTGAGGCTGGTTCGCATCTGCCGACGAACCGAACTGTCTGAACCGTCTGAGTCGGAGTCAGGAAGGGGAGGGTACAAGTCTGGTTCTGCTGGAGACTCTGGGTCTGGTTCCAATTCCGAATTGGGGTCTCCTTCCTCTGGGTTGGAGGTGACTGTGTTTGCACTCTCTGCCTGTACTTTCGGGCACAAGCACCTTTTCACTTTATCTTCCCCCTTATGCCGAGGAGGCTTCTGCGATGCCGTGCCAGGCACAACTGGGGGGGGGGGGGGGCAAATACCATAGAGGTAGCACTCTTCTCTACCTCTGACTGACTTTGTGAAGGAGCAGCAGCCAGAAAACAGATGCCACTGCTGCCTGTTCCGATTTCATTTCCTTTGAAGTCTCAATTATCAGTCTCCATAACGAATACTTCAGGGCTTCCTTTGTCCCTTTACTAATCTCATCCCACAACGCCAGGTCTATATGTTCCCATTCAGAAACCTCAAAGGTAGCTTGCGCTGTGAGGCCCACTTTAACAGCCTCTGTGAGGCAGCACTATCATGTTGCAGTCCTCTCTTAGAGAGAATTATGTGGAGGAGCTCCATCACTGCCTGTTCATCTTTGGATAGCAAGTGCTCCTTCTCCCCAGCCGCTCACCTGATCAGGGCGAGATCCCACAGTTTGCAGACGTCTGACTTCACAGCACCGGGGCAGCGCCGATTTTTGGCCGGCTCTCTGCCCCCTCTTCTTTGATCGGACCTTCAAACTTGCATGCCACAAGTTACCGATCTGAGGGTCCCTGTTCAGGCACCATTTGTTGATGCAGGAGTCACGGACAACGCAGGAACGATCAATGTGATCAGCGAGTGCCAATTTATTACGAAGCTTTAACTCCTTATATACAATTTCTTACAGGCACTTACAGTGATATGGCATATTATGATTGGATACATGTCTTGAAGACCCTTAGCGACTAACACACAATTGGTTAAGCACAGGTGTGAGAACTTGACCTCGAAAGCTTGCCAACAGTCCACAGTTCTCATTAACTGAGTGAATTACAGCTTCTTCTCATCTTGCTTGCCTAAGCTTCCTCGGGCCTCTCACGGGCCTCTTTCAGGATTATTCAGTTTATGTACCAATTATGCATTTTCCCATGAGAACAGTCTCCACACCTTCTAAGACATTTTGGCTTTATTGGAAAGCTCACGTAGATGTAAGCTTTATTGCAGTTCTACAGGAAATTGTGCAATCTTTGTTGGGCATTTAGTATATTGTAGATTTCATTAAACAGCATCAGGAGATCAATGTGCATTTTATGTCCAAAGTGACCGTCCCTGCAAAAACTGTTGCTGGAAAGGGTAAGAAAGGTTACCTAGGAAGTGTATGAATGATATGCAAAGCATTCTAGCACTCAGAATCTAGATTAAAACAAATCTATTGCTGTAAGAGACATATAGTCAAAATATTCCTGCAACATGCGTAATTCAAGAACACAATTTGGAATATTTTTCTATGTGCACTCTATTGAAAAATTTGGAAGGACCTAATTTTATTTTCTCTGTTAGTAAGTGACTGCTGTTACCCAGTCTCTTGATGGCCTAGATAATGTGATGTTTACCCAGAGAAGTGGTACCTTTTGTCAAAAGTCTCAGTATAGGTTTGCACCACAAGAAATCATTTGTTTGACGGCATCTTTCTCCTTTGCTGTGTAAAAAGTCTAATTTATGATGGCCTTCTATTTGCATCCTCTATGATGAGGAAGTGAAATGCAACTGCAAGTTCTTGGCAGCAGTGATGACAGAAAACTGGGGTAAAGGAAATGAAAATTAAAAATGTAAATTATTTTTGCTGTCAGAAGCAACATATTAGTTCAAAGAAATATCCAGCAAGGCCATACTCCATGTTTCAAAATGAGTACCTCCAGAGCACATAATTGCTTATCTAGCATAAAAAGTTAGTGCCTTATAACCAGAGACTATAGTTAAAATCCACTTACACAATATATTGGCATCTGTATAACATAAAATTCTGTTTGTTTCCTGGAATTGAAAAAGCTTGGTGGCAGGAGGCTACTTACTGTTTTCCAGAAAAAACCCAAACAAGTAAATTCTCTCCCTAGCCCCCCAAAAACCTAAACAATCTGCAAAAGAAACAAACAAGACACACACACACACACACACACAAAACAAAACAAAAAACCAAAACAAACCACTAACCAGAAAAGAGGGGAAGGTTGGGTTTTTTAAATGCCTTGTTTCAGTCTGCACATTACCAGTTAGGTTGTATGAACTGTCCACATTTAGTACGATCTGTGGCTTAATCATAAAGTATATTCAAAATGCCATGACAGGCAGGAAAACAGTCTTTACTTGAGTTTTGGTGTTTTGCACAGGATCTAGGTACAGATGTAGCAAATGTAGTTGTGAAAATACAATTCTGTCCCCTACCACTATGACCAAATGCCATGGAAATGAATGTGAAAATGTGCATCAGCTACTTAAGTCCCAGGTCAGCAGCTTACATTAGGTTGCTGCAGAGATGACTTCTGAGCTCAGCTCTGATTTTGTACTGCTAACTACTTGGAGAGCAGTAACAAAGAGGAAGACAGTGACTGTATGTGCATGAGCAGGTAACTCAGTGCAACTGGATGATGGACAGTTGGTACTGAGGTGCATGTATCTGATCTGCCTGTAGTTTACAAATTTTGTTGTGGACCGTATTTACTCTACCCTTTAGGACCAGGCATCATTGCCATTGTATGTGATTGTCTGAAGGACCAGTTATTAGGTCAGATGTCTGTTGCTACTCAGATTTGAAGTGCACAGTTGCAGCGTATCTTACAGTTTGGTTTCCTTGTGAATGCACAGAAACTGTTCCTAAAATCAGACTAAAGCAGTAAGTGTACATAATTCTTCAAAGTTACTGTTGGTTAGTACCGAACTACTAATGTAACTGCAGCCAGTGATGGACAAGTAGTGTTTTAAGTAGTTACAGCTGAATGGTTAACAGTGTCTCAAGGTCCTTAGTATGGACTAGAGAGGGTGTTGAGATCCCCGGAGCTGGGTCTTTGTGGAGTGGAGGGAGGATTTTCTCCAGCCCAGGGATCTTTGTTGACACTTTTTGCTGATCTTCAGTGTCAGATTAATTCTTTTGTCAGTTCCTGGGAACAGTGCTTCTGCATGAACTGATTTAACCGCTTCACTGCAAGTTTGTAATATTTACAGTGTTTATATGTAATTGTGATCTATACTGGGAACTGTTGCCAGGAGCATAACCAAGAAAGAGATTATCTGTTTGGTATGTCCAGATAGCTGATCCATAGGCTTTTGCATGGATGGAAGTATACTGCTGAAAGAAAAGATAGTGTCTTGACCACTGTCTGTGTTGTATCAGGTTTTACTGACCACTCACTGATTTGGGGAAACAGTTGTTTGATATTCACCCACTTGAATGGAAAACAATGTGGTTTTCCCTTAACCTGCTGAGGACAATTGAAAATAAACTGGCTTACTTTGCTGTGAAGCAAAGAGGAGGCTTACATGATGTGAAGTGGCTCCTTCAAAGAGAAACTAACAGGTAGCTAGTTAACAGCAGTTACCTAGATGTGCTTTATGGCCCAAGGTAGCACTTGAATGTTGTCACCATCTGTCACATTTGAATCTTCCTTCTTATTTCCCATTCCATTTTAAACACACTCATGTGAGCACACATATGTGCTCTCTGTCCCTCCTTCCTTCCCTGCTCCCATGTTTGTCCTGACAACTGCTAAGGTTGTTGACCATGAAGAACCTGCTAGAGTACTCAGAAACTTCAGTCAAGAACGCCAGACAAGGTGAAGGGGAGAGGTGTATGTGCACTTCCAGGAAACTCCCTCAGCTACCTTCCTTCAGAGCAACATCCTAAACCACAACAGCTGTTTCTCCTGTACACTTGTGTTTATGGTGTCTTAAGCTACTGTCTGCTGACAGATTTAAAAAGTTTGGAGCTCGATACATCTGAGATGGTACTTCTAATCTTCACAAAGTTGTTTCAGGAAGTACGATTTGGAACATAAACACTGACTTTTATTTAAAGCTGGTAAATGAGAGCAAAATACAGAAAAACTGCATAATGGTTAGTTGAGAGAAAACTGTTATAAGATAGAGTATATATTAATAGTTCAACAGCAAAAAAGCTTTCAAAAATGTTTCATAGAAAAGAAATTAATTTTGTGTTTTGTAGAAATCCTTTGCTTGCTATCACTCCTGCCTGCATCAGTCACACAGTATTTTAATGTGAGGAGGGAGTTTAACTGAGTTTACATAAAATTACATGACTGCTGTGCATGTTTCAGTCATTGTAAGAGAACAGTTGTGGCATTAACAGCATTGTCATGAGTAAAATAAGCTGTTATGATTCCTGAGTTTATCAGCTATCTTAACTGCTAATTGTTTCAATACTTCCTTGCACAGATATTTTAAAGCCTAGCACCTCCCCTATTTGCAGTATTTGGGAATTAAATTGAGCCCTTTACAAGATCTCCATTCCTTAATACTGAGAAAGCAGAAGTCATCCCATAGAGATAGCAGAAGCCCTAGCAAGACAGAAAAGGTGGTATCAGATTCTGCAAATGCTGCTGTCAGGTTGGGGTTTTTTTCTTTGTATTTACATATTTGGTTTTTTAATTTAACACATCCATTTGAAGTGTTTTGATGCATAAGGTAAAGATGTTCTCTTGCTAGGCAGATTTTAATCATCAAGCTTCTGAGTTCGGAATACAGGCTCTTCTTGGCTACACTTGCTGGAGCCATGCTCTTCTTTAAAGTGCTTATTTATATATATGCCAAGGATTAAGACAAAGAAGCTCTCTTACTGTAAGTGAGCAGTCTTCCAGAATTATGTATGTGTAATGTCATCTGCGCTGTATTTTATCACTTTTGAAGTTGTCTTAAGCTTTAAAATGCAATTGGCTTCAATACTTAAGAAAATGTTTACATGGGAGCAGCGGATATTGAGGACTTTGGAAGGCATTGATCTTCTACGCTACTTACACTGTATTTCACACTACTGGCAGATATTGATGGTACAAGGTCTAAAATAAGTACAGAGAGCTGTCTTGTCTCTTGTTGCAGAGAGTATATTCAATTCCAGTCAGTATATTAAAATTTTTATATTTCAAGGAGAGGAGGATTAATCAAGCATGGAGAGCCTGTAAGAGCAGTGCTTGCCGTATTACTGAAACCATCCCTGTCTCTTCCCTTTATAATCAGTAATGTAAATGTGGTTTGATCTCCTCTGTTCTACGATGCTAGTGATTTTCTAACTAGGTGAGGAAATACTTTTGTTTCTAGAAAGTTCCTTTTCTAGAAACTTTATATGCACCAAGCATCATCATCTGAACTGCTGCTATCTTTAAAAACACTAAAATAAACCAAATCTAATACTTCAGTTTTGTATCATAGAGTATTAGGGCTGAATGGTCTGAAGTATTGCCACATGCATGGTAGTGCACCTTTTATAATCTGTGGCCAGTGGATATCAGAATAATTCTGTGTCACCAGAATTGGTGATAAACAGCTGCTCTAAAGGTTTCTAAAGCATGTGAGTAAATTGTAATGCAAATAAGTGCCTGCCAGTCCTTCCTCAATGTAAATACTGTTGGTGTTGCGAGACATAGCCCAAACATCCTTTTATGAACATTTCCAGATAGGTAAGAAAAAAAAATCAGTTAAACTCACTTATTCCTAAAGAATTAATAATTCCAGCTTCAGAAATATTTCCCAAACCAAGACTCTTGGTGTGGTGTCAAATTGTATTCAAGATACCAGCAGTTATGGATGTGTCCTTGTCACTTATTCTTGTTGCTACTCTAACATTTATCCTTTGTCTTCATTCCAGTTTCACTTCCTTGTTTCATTGTTAAAGCCTTCATATGATATATCGCTGTGTTTTCCTCTAGTAAGGTCTGGCAGGAAAGGACGTCGGCGGGTGTTTAGTCTGTCGGAGGCTGACAGTCACGGTGGACACTGGGTTTAGGTCTTCAAGCAGCAGTTGCAACAGAAACTCGCGCAATATCAATTCAGGCAGGTTCCTCTGTAAGCTTTCAAAAGGCCATTGACAGTTGATAGAACGTGTTTGGTTTCCATGCTGACACCAATGATGGTGAGGTGGGAAAGTGAAGAAAGCATCATAAATCAGTCTCTACTGGTTTGGGGGGGGGGGGGTTGTAAAACAGTAATTAGCTGGTTCTGAAAGCAGTATCTGCAGTTTCTCCCATGTTTCTTGGTTCTCTTGACAAAGATGGAAATTCTGCTCTCAAGCCTCCAGCTTCAAAGCAGCTATGTCTTCATTTGCACAGGGGCAGCCATGGCTGTAGTGGAATATAGTAAGTCACAAGCTCCTGAATGGACAGTGATGCAGGTATTCGGCTAGCAACAAATCTATAGCTTGGATAAAATGGACAAGCATTCAGCATAAGACTGTCCTTGGACTATGATGGCACAAGCTTAATATTTCTGTGATCATCAAACTCGGGCAGATGGGTTTATGGACTGTTTAATTGCCTGAGGAAGTGCGGAGGGGAAGCAGATGCAGTGACCACAGAAATACACTTGATGCTACCTTCTTATTTATAGAACCTGTTTTAACTTGTGTCTAGTTTAATTTTCTTTTCTATCATGGCATGAAGATATTTCTTCTGTTAATATTATATAAACATCCTTTTTCAGCTCTATTAGATTTACTTTGCCTCTTTTCATCTAATGGCCAGTTTTTTATATTTTTGTTATCCTTTCACAGTATGTTGCTGTACAGCTTAGGACATGTCTCTGTAGATTATATCCATTCTTTCCTTTTCCTGTTCTTTTCTGTCTTCTTTCACTAATGATCATCCTTAATATAAGTTAATATAATGGAAGTTGAGTGATTTTTGGTTGGATTTTTTTTGCTGTAATGGTAATATTGATAGCATTACAAAAGTGCTGAAACCCATATAAGGTTGCTGAAGCCACTGCAACCAGAGAGAGAGAATAATAGCCAAAAACTTGCTAAATGACAACCTGTTTTCAAACCTTGTTTGGTATTTAAATTTGGGGATGGGGGGGGGGTGGTGTTTGTTAGAACTAAATGTTCATATCACAACTGTTTTAAGAAACTGATTTCACTTTCCCTAGTTTTGTTGGAGATCTGGCTTTTTATTTTTTCCAGAACACTTTTGCTTAAACAGATGGGGGTTGGAGAGAGGTGAATAGAAGTGCTGTTCTCATTATAGTTTTTGGTATTTAAAAAGTAGAGCATATTTTAGTAAGTGGAGATTTTATTCAGGTAAAAATTACAATTATTTTTGCTCTTTCTGTCCAAAAGTCAAGCTGGAACCCAGTGTTAGGAGTTTGGGTTTTTTTGAAAGCCAGTTAGTGTTTTTATGTGCAATATAGGCAGAAATTCCAGAATTACCCATAACATATGATACATGTTTAGAGAGCAAGTATATATCAGGATGCCTTGAAACTCTTTTGAATCAAGAACTTAATACCTGTCTGGTTTTGATAGACATTCTTTTAATAATCCCTTCTTGAATTTTTGTTTCAGCTATGGTACATCTTTTTGCCAATTGTTTGTTCCAGTTTCAAAGACTAAGAATTCAGATCTTACAAAGTGTAAATTTATCTACTTGGATCCTTCTCAAAATTGAGTATGACTTCAAAAGGCTTTGAAATTTTGAGCCTCAAAGATTTTCTCATTATTAATTACTTTCCTGAAGCCATGTATTCAATTAAGTGGGAGATGTTACATGTGAAAACTTTTACATCAAGAGAGTGGTCTTACTTTAGATTGGAGATTTTCATCCCAACATGTGGGATCTCTGTATTCTATTTTCTGTTTAGTTTCTTTTGTCTGTAGACTAGGGTTGTTTTTCCCCATCCTTGTATCCAGAAGATATGGGAGATGATCGTGACCTGGCAGAAGCATATAGGTGCAGTTTTAAGCTAAGTATAAGCCTCAAGTAAGGGCTTTGGTTGCAAAGGTTAAAGTACCATTCTCACAGCCGTAGTTTATAGCTGTGACTGAAGAATGGTTTTTTTAGTTAAGCATTAATCCAGAAGGGACAGTATATTGCAAAATAGTAGTGAAAGCTGTTGACCTATTCTAGACAACGTTAGAAATCCTCTCTCCTTCCCCTGCCCCTTTGTGTAGTGGTACTTGCTTTCTGCCCCTGCAGGAGCTAGGGGCAGCTTGCAAATACTTTGTTATTTTGACAGTAATGCCATGTTGGGTTACAGAAATCTGTCACTGCTACCCTTAAATACAGTAACAGAGAAAGAGAAATTAAGCTTGGACAGTGACTAAAGGAGTAGTGAAAGTAGAAGAGCGACACTTAATTTCTATCGATAGTAAGTAAAAGCAGGAGGGAAACATAGAAGAGTTCCAATTTTGTATTCTGTATAAATGCTGCAGCTAAAATCCTGAACAAGAGTATGTTTAGATTTTTTTATATTTTTATCTTTTTTCTGAATGTTATTTCAGCCTTTAGATAGAAAATTTGGACTTGTTGACTCCAGATACTTTTTTTTTTTTTTTTTTTTTTTAATGGGGACTTTTTTCAAATGCCGTTTTTCTTTGTGGCAATAAGAAAGGAGTCACTTTAGCATTAATTTATATCCTGTGTGAAAGGATTTGGAAACAGTACAGCCTAACAAAAGAGTATGTACATCTGTCAACTTCAGTAAATGAAAGTATTGAGAAAATGTATCAATATTGGGGGGGGGGGGACAGGAATTAGGAAATGAACTGCAGTGTCAGAATTGAAATAGCATGACTGCTATTTTACTGTAAATAACATTCCTGAGCAGAATGCATTTGATTGCTAATTTACCAGAATGTCTCAAGTTTCTGAATCCTGAATTTTGGTGCATATTCATACTAGAATGAAGATTTTAAAAAAATTTGGAAAAGAACATTTTATATTCTTTTAAGATTTTATAATTTCAGAAATGAAAATCGCTGCAAAGAGGCACACTGTTCTGTGCATACTTAAATGTTAGTATTCATCTTGGAATTCAGAAAAATGAGACTTCATGTTTTAGCAGTTACTTTTCTGTGCAAGTCTTGCATCACCTCCTCTGTTATCTCTACATTCTCACTAAAGCTTCTCGACAGCTAAAAAGAAGAATCTGCAGAGTCACTTTGAATCTGTCCTTGTTTTTCATAAATAACCAGTGATGTCTCCTTTATTTAAAAGGAGACTTTTTTACAATCTATAAATTCTGGACTGATTCAGCAAGTAAAACTGAGTGGTTTTCTTAGGTGAGAATACACCATTGTTTGGGGTTATCTTACCAGAAAGGTTAAAACCCCAATAATCTTACTGTTGCCCACTGAAACCTTGCTGATATCCATTCCATTTTCAGCTTTGTTCTTCGTTTGTTTGTTTGATTTTGTTTTTGCCTTATGTTCATGCTTTCTTTTCTTTTACAGGATTATTTGCAATCAAATTGAAATGGAAATATTTTTAAGGTCACTCAGTATTAAAAATAGAACCTAATTCTTCTGTATTCACTACATTGCCTTGTAGACTTTTCTGCAGATGCCTGTACACTTGAACACATGCTGTTTCTTACAAGAGTTTTAAAAATGATCTGTCTTGAAGCTGGATACCTGTAACTTTAATGGCATCTATTACTCTAGTCTGAAAAAAAAAAAAAAACAACCAAAAAATCCCTGACTTTTCTGGGCATACAGATAAGCCTGTGTTGCCTTATCCCCTCCATTTACTATCCATCTGAACTTGAGAGTTAGCTAGGATTTTAAGGGGGAAAAGGGCAGTACAAATAGTTGTTAATGTTTTTTTGAAGTTGGGGAGGGCGGGTGTCATTGTGTGGGAAGGTGCAGTAGTGTCCCAGTTTTCTGTGGTAAGAAATGCTTATTCTCCATTTCATCTGGGCTGTATGCCCAGTCATATAACACAAGCCTGTATAATAACAGGCCTGTTTTGCAGCATCTTTCAGTTACAGTAAGCACATAATTCTCCTTCCCGTTTTTCTGTAGTTCTGCTTTCTATGGTTAAGGTGCCACTTAAATGTGTTTTTTTCCAGATTCTGATTTTTTTTTTTTTTTTGTCAGAGACAAGCCACTTCTTGGGAAAACTAGTTATACTGGGGTTTGGCTTTTTAATTTCTAAAGAACTTCCTGGTTCTTCATATGGGGTATCTATTCATTTTAGTCTGTACTAAATACTGGAGAGGCTTTTTTATTCTTACCCTCAATTTCCTCTCTCTAGGAATATTTCTGATATTGCTGCATATTCTAATATTAAATGTGTAAAATTTTCTGGTTCCTAATTCGAACGCATTCCTGCTGTCATTTTATGTTGTGCCCTCATAATATTTTGTTTCATTTCTGATTACTAAAAAGTTAATGCTAAGCACAGTGCTTGACAGAACTGCATTTCCCACCCAGTTATTCAGAAATATTTGTAAAGAATAGCATACTGTTGTCCTTAATGTACATAGTAAGTTCAATGCTGATTTTCTTTTTTTTTCTTTTCTTGGTGTTTTATTAGATGATGCTTCAGCTCCAGAGCAGCCTCAGATGACCATTTCTAGTCAGACGATGTTGACTGATGAAACTCTTTCAGCTCTCTCAAAGTCTAGCAAGAATGCTGTAAAGAATAGTGACACAGAAACAGCAAACCTTTCTCCTAGCCTGATTCCTGCACAGCAGCCCACAATATCGTTAATAACAGATGACAATACGGATGCACTTAGTGTAGAGTCACTCACACTGGTGCCACCAGTTGATCCACACAGCATTCGAAAATTCAGCTGCATTCCTCAGTCCTCTTTGCAATCTGAAGCTGAAGTATGCAAGGTAAAAGAGGTGGAGGAAGAATCTGACTAAAGCCAACCTGCAGACTGTGATAAGCAGTGAGCAAATGCAACCAAATTCTTTGTTGTTTTTCCTTTGGGAGTGCACATACTTCATGAAGCCTCAGGGGCAGTCTGGTCCACCAGAAGAGACCCATCATGAAAGAGAATATGGGCAGCTTTTAGAGTAAACGTCAGATATTCAGCATATTTAAACAGGAGAAGAAAAAAGCTCAGCTTTTAAATCTGGACTAGTTATTTCCTACTAATTTGTGTTATACAAGAACATGTATTTCAGAGCACCTACTTTCTTTCTAGTGTAGAGTTCCAGCTGCAGGAACTAAGTTAATTCTAAAAGGTCTACAGTATTATGGCAAAATGAAGACATTTTTGGATAATTTTGGATAATAATGAAGATATTTTGGCTTTGGGATATTGTATCATTACTTCTCTGAAACTGGAGATATACCACTGACCAGAAAAAAAATATATATTGTAGTACAGACATAACATTTCCATTTGAGAGGTGTGTTTTTTAGCTTGGGTTGTTTTGTTGTATCTCAAAATCCTGATCTCATTCATTTTGTGGAGGCCTGCACGATGCCAGCAGGATTGGCCACTTTCAGTATTGTCTTTGTTAGGACTCCAGTCTTTAGTATTTGTGTTTTCCATGTATAATATTTATTTCCAGGTTTGATCCAAAGCAAGATATATATCAAATGATTATTTTTTTTTTAAGGTAAAAGCCTAAAATTTAATGACAAATGCTTATACAAATTAACATAAGGGAGTTTTGAGGCTATTTCAGTCTTTGGTTAATCAACTACAGAGAAATGTGAAATATCTTACGAGATTGCTATAACTTGTTTCTTTGCTTCTGACAGTCAAGTTGCTACACTTCTGAGGATTCATGATATCCTTTCTATTAGACAACTTCTAGATAGAAGCAGTTTAAAGAGGTTTTTTAAATTTTTCGTTTTCATGTAGGAAGGAGGTCATCACATCAGACTTATAATTCCTTTACAGGTCTGAAACTTGAAAGGTATTGTGTAGTTCTTTTCCTGTGTGGGATAGTATCAAAGTTAAACAACATTGCTACATAAAAATAACTCTGAGTTTATGCTTCCCTTACTTTGCTGCCTAGATCCTGATACCAAGTTGATATTAAGTATTGATTAATGTTTTAGAATGTTTGGAATGTTCTTTGCTGATTTGATACATAATTTAACATTAATGGAATTTGAGATTTCTCATCAATTTCCATGTGTGTTAATTAAAATCAGTAGTAAAATGAGCAGACTTTAACTATTTCTCTGCTCCTAACATTGAGTGCTTTCTAGCTGCCAAAGATTGAAGACTACTGTTTACTTGGTATTATGATTTCAGTCATCAGTGCAATGTGTTTCCTCATTCAGTCTCTACTAACATTGATTTCACATCAAGTAGGTGAATCTGGGAAGTTTTAACCTACTTCACAGTCTCTTATTTTACCAGTTCCTGGGCTGTCACATGGAATACTTGACAGGATTTTAAATGTTATATTTATGTATGAGATTGACTGACTAATCCACAAGTGTAACTTTTGTCACTTCTTCAGTCTTTTCCTTCGCTTAATAATCCTTGTAAAATGTATATACAAGGTGTCTTCTATTGAACACCAGCAGGATTTTTTTCTTCCCTTACCAATTTTTGCATGCAATTCTGCTGATTTCTAGTTTTCTGTGACTTCTACTTCGTCTCAAATTGGTTTAACCGATATTCCAACCATTCCAGAGTGACCCATATTCTAAATGAATTCTGAGAGTTGGGTGTCCACAGCACTGCTATGGATATGGGAAGAGAATTTGAAAATGCTGGAGTAAGAACCTACTTCTATTTTTCATCATATGCTTAGGGTGAGTTTACACCTGCAGTCACTGTTGCAGCTAGTGTGTATGTACCTGAATTAGCTTAGACATCAGTAGTAATTTGGGCACAAGGACCACATAAATTTTTGTTAGCTGAACTGGTTACAGTCTAGACTTCTTTCTAGTATGTTGCAGCATTACATTGTAGCCTCAGTAATATTTTGAAGATCATTATAAAAAATGCCTTACTTAATTTGAAGCATTTTACGTTAGTTGTTAACCTTAACTCATGACCTAGATTACACAAAATGCCACTGTGCAGGCTGAGTTCCCTTAAATAGAATTAATTTTAGGCAGGAAAACCTTGATCTTTCTTTATCTAATTTCAAATTAAGTTCTAGCAAGATTAGGACCATGCACAAGGAGTCTTTATGATGGTGTGTATAATCTTACCTGTGAGCCATACTGCACATGAAATGAGATGAAGGAAGAGAAAGCTGACTGTGCTTTTCGTTGCCTTTGAGTGGCTTTTAAATCCCATGACCAGTTATCTGCCAAGAGCTTCACAGGAAATGACTGAGATAGATACTAGTTTTAGGAAAATAGAAGACTTGTCTACTGTCTAGTCCATTGCTGGCAGAGCCTTGCTGTTCAAGGGGTGGTAACGTAGGATCTCTTTTAGGAGGTCTATCCAAAAGCTCCCTGCAAAGATGAAGTTACACTAGAAAAGCTCTGATTGCACCAGCTCTACCACTGTTGTTTTATAAACACAACTGGTACAGACCAAACCTATATCTCTGGTTATGACACAGAAGCAACTGATTTTTTTTTTTTCCCTGTTATTTGCTTTTTATACTAAGGCATATGATATGACTGTTGCTTCATGCTGCATTAGGAGACTTCAGAATGTAGAAGGTCTGGAGATGCTGAAGTAATCTGTCATCACCAGTCTGTTATCTCTGCAAGTACTGTGTTACTCGTCCGCAGTTCCTTGAAGAGTATTGTGTGTGTCTCATCCTTATCAGAAAAACTCTAGGGCTGTTTCCTTATCCCCCTTTCACTGTAAAAAGGAAATTCAACCAAGAAAGCATGAGCACATCAGCCACAAATGTAATTTTTTTCTAAACAAAAGTTGATGTCAGTCAGTGTAACATCCCTCTTTTTAACCAAATCTAAATACCAAGTTGCAAATGGGAGTAGCAGTTAAGCAACTGGCTTTTCAAAAGGCTCACTATTTTGGTGTAATACTGCAGAGGGAGGTAGAATCACTCTAAAATAAATATAGCAGTGCTCCAGAGAAAAATGCCAAAAATTTTGGAGATGCTAAATTCTCAGTGTTTGTTTGTAGAGTCTATGCCTGTCTTCAGCCATATTCTCTTAACATAAAACAGCTCTATTTTTCTTTTCCTTTTGAGAAGAGAAGGCAAAGAAGCTAAGGCACGCTAAACATTACTTTGCTATTTTATGGTCTCTGTGGCTCATTTTATCAAATTTTACTAAAATATCACTTGTTTAAGACAACTATGTGTTGCCTTCACTGTTAGGTCTCACTGCCTCTTGCTGGTTCCTTGGCTTTTCTGTCATGCAGTGTTAATGACAATGAACAAGGCTCAAGCTTTTTGTCTGTGAAATTGTAATGGCAGCATACACTTGGTAATTTGGTAAAGAAGGGGAGGGAAGAAACATTATTTTCCATTTCTGATGTCCGTTTCACCATGGAAGTAATGCTTACAGTGTGAAACCTGTGTGTAAAAATTGTTTTGCAGAAGTTCTTTGATGTAGGAAGAAACCAAAGTTTAAGCTTCCTGTGTTCCATTTTACAAGCTGTGTGGATTAAACCAATTTAATTAGAACTGTGCTCACATTTATTAATACTGAAAGCTGTATTTTGTGTGTGAAATAATGAATTATATATAAGGACTGAGGTGTTTTGTATTCCCCACTGCTAATTGATGATAAACTAAAATTCTGACTTCTCTTCCTTAAATTAAGCTGAGTTGAATAAATAAGTAAATACAAAGTGACACCTGTTAAAGAAGCTCCTCAGTGTTCTTCGCTTCACAGCGCAGTTGGAATTTTCCTTGAGGTCACTTGGTAAGGAAAATTTGGGAACATCGTCCAGAATTAATTTATCCTTATCCAGTATTGTTGCTAAAGAACAGGTATGTGACATTTAAAAACTCTTCTTCCATGTCCAGAATTTAAGACTCAAAGCTAGATCACTATTCGGAGTTTAAGTCAATGTCCAGCAATTCCTATGACCCTTTTGTCTAACAGAGGTAGAATATAGGGGGAAATAATGGGGGTTTCTTGTAGATTTGAAGTATTTTTGTGTGTAGAATTTGAAAACTGGTGGTTAAAATTATTTGTTTTTAGCAAAACCAGCAACTTTTAAGACTGAAATTACTGGTGAGGGGTTTTTTTCTAATTAAGCAGTAACTATAATTTCCACGCTTCCTGCACATGGCCTGGGATGATTACTTTAAACAATCTAAGAATTCAGTATTTTTCCTGCAGTTGAGTGTCATTTTGCTAGTAGTAAATTAAACTTCAAGCAATATGCTTGAAGACATAGGTGAACTATCAGACAAGCAAGGCATACTGTATGTATAAGTACAAAGCCACTTTGTGAAAGTAAACACTTTAATACCACGGGCTGCCAGTGCTCTGGTGTAATCAGTCACTCCTTTTGCTGCATGCGGTATAGGTAATGACTACAGAATAGCCTAATGCATAGTTTCAGTAACCTGCACGTAGTACTCTTAAAAAACCCCTAAAATACAAGGCTAAACATTCTGATGTTGTCTTCATCAACCAGCTAAAGTTAAAAGGGGAGTTGCTTTTAAAAGAGCATTGCACAGGCAGCTGCTATATAGGGAACTGTTAGTCAATTGAGTCAAAGGAGCATCACACGGCCATCAGTATCAGTGAAATCTAGACATTGTGCCTCAAAGATAATGAGTCTCCTTGATGAGTCTTCTTATTTTTAGGCAACCTTATGTTAGGCATCTAAATGGAAGTTGAAGATCCTCTTTCTGTCTATTAACTCTTCTTGAAGCAGTTTCTTGATATGTCACTGTTTAACCATCACTGGCTTACCCTAGGATGTCACTAACCTGGGCACTGCTCTTCTGTTTTCTAGAAGTCTTCAGAGTGTTTCTCCTGTGCTTGCCTGCTCTATTGCTCTGACCTTTCCCAACATTTGCAGCATGCATTAGAAAGAAATACAATAATTTTTGCTGTCTCTGAACCAATAACTCTTTCTTACTGTCTCCTATTGGCTTCTGAAAAGCAGATAGTGATCCAAGCAGGGCTTGTGGGGGTGGAATGTTTTTAGGGATGGGTGGGGGGAAAGTGCTTGAGTTTTTTCCTGCTGCTCAGGACTTTCTGAGCAGCAATGAAGACATGGGAGATGCAGTTCTGGACTGTTAAACAGAAGGTTCTTTCATATGGAAACATATTTTTATATTACATTTGTATAGAGTTTTCCCTATTTTGATCTCCCAAATTTTTAGACTTGTGCATTGCTCAGATTTGATTTCTTTTGCGAGTTGTTATAAAATATCTATTTTGTTTGCTAATGTATTATAAATGTAAAACTGCATTTACTTGTGTAATAAATGTGCACTGTGGTGGTATCTAGTTTATTGTTTTGCTAATTTGAATTCATTCTTAATATGAAAAGGCAAAACTTGAGTCATTGTTAGCATAAATGTGTGGAGTGCATTTACTAAAAAGGGCTTAAGAAGCAGGTAATGACTAAGGATACTTGTTGATAACAAAAGTTAGAGTTCAGTAAGGTGCAGACTAGTATATAGCATTCCCAGGATTCTATTAGATTGCAGTCTTAAGATATGCGAGGGTTGTTTTTTTCATCCTCTTCCCCATTACTTTTTGGTTATGGGTACTCATACTAAAGTGAGTTTAAGACACAATAAGTACTGTCTTATAGCCAAAGTATGTATGAGCAGATGAGGTCTGAGATTTTTGTGTTCGGATGTGTTTAAGAACTAAGTGCGGCAGAAATATGTACAAGGAGCATGAAGATCATTTTGAAAAGGATTGAGAATAGATTCATGGGTGCAGATTTAGAGACACTTAGAATTTCTCCAAGCTTTGTTTGCCCGGTGATAGCACTGACCAATACATTGTTACAGCTCTAGGGGACCTGCTAGAAGCATTTTAGGGGATAACTTGAAGCATCTCCACTTGTGAATAGGTGTATGAATAATTTTGTTGCAGACTTTTTACTTCATTTTGAGCTGGTTTGTAAGTTTGATTGTTTTAAGTGCAAAGAGGAGGAAATGTATTTTTCTAGAAGAATGAATGCATCTGGGATTTAAACACTACATAAAGCATTTAATGAGCATGAAGGACTGTCTTCCTATGGAATGTATTTCAGTGAAGTTGTGTCCAAAATTTACTTCATTTGAAAAAAAGTCCTGAACAGGCACTTACATTGACATTGAAAAAAGCCTAGACACAGGGTGAATTGAAATCTGAAATGTCTTTCTACAGGCAATAAGTGTAAATTATTTAGTGTAAGTTATGTTAGACATTTAGAGCAAATGTGACAATATCTTATGTTAAGTTAAAGAAAAATGTAAATAAGTATCTGAGAAGGGAGCGAAATTAGAAAATACTGCTGTATGTTTCTGATACCCAGATTTCTATAGCTGAGTCTGTATTTGCTGGCATTAATCATGTGTTGTGGCTATTGAAAACCCGGGCAAGAATGAAAAATAGACCTTTCTTTGTAAATGGAACTTGGCAATAAAAATGGTGTTACTAAGAAAACTTCCTTCCCTTTCATATTCTGTTGCTGGATTTGATGCGCAAGGACATTCAATAACAGTGCAAATGTGCAGAAGTTTGCTTTTGTTAAGAGTGATGCACATTTGTGAATGTCAGGCATTTTCATCTTTAAGCTGAAAACTGAAATAGCTAAGGCATCTTTGCATTGTGTGTGCAGGAAAGACATAGCATGGGAAAAGAAGCCTGCAGAGGTGATGGAAACTAGATGGGACTAAGAATTAACAGTGTCTGGGCAACATCTAAAATGTCTGTGAACCACTTTGAAAGGGCCTGTCATGTGTGATTTCTTCCCCAAATATATCCTTGCACCCTCTGCCTCCTCCTCCTGGTGTATGTTGCCAGTTCAGTATATGGATTGAGTCCAACCAAGTTATTAGTTGGATTTTTGTTAATTAGCCTCTCCATCTATAGGAATTAATAGTCAATGTACATTCCTTGTGAAATGTTATTTCTCAAACTAGGCATTGCTCCAGAAGCTTTCTTAGGAAGAGATTAAATCACATTGTACTATGAAATAAGCAAGCTAGGTATCATAGGTAAGAGACAATACTGTGATTGACTATAAGATGGAAACGTTCAAACATGGTGTACTGGAGAAAAGGAGCATAAATCTGCCCCTGCAGTTGGTCTATCCACGTCATGCCAGTAATACTGATTTAAGCATAACAATTTTATCACTTGTGGCCAGGAAATTCCCTTCTGTTTGAAACTGTGGTTTGTCTATCCTTCTGGTGCATTAGAACAAGTACTAATTGGGAAATTGTGAATAAGGTGAGAACTTCAACAGTTTTTGCAAATATCTGATGATGAGTAGATTTACGTTCTGCTTTTATGAAGTTCAAAATGGGGGGGGGGCTTGCTGGGGAATAAAAAAAAAAATCACCAATACAGTTGATTTTTTTGAACCAATAGGCCACTATTTCCCATTATTATTTCTTAGCCTATCTTTTATTGACCACACTAAGTAAAGGATTTATTTTTTCTTCATGATGTTGCTTCATCTGTATGTTAGTCGGAGTCTAGGAGTGTTGTGAATCACTGTTGATTCAGTGTGTGAAATGGTTTGGAATTTTGCTTTTGTTACAGGTTTCTTTTTAAGATCTTTAGCCTCTCTTTCTGAGGACTGAGAATGCAGCATTGCAGATGTAGGTAACTGTTTTTGAGGTGTGCTTTGGCTGGCATGCTCTGCAGTGGAGTGGATTAACTGTTATCCAGGCCTGCATACACATCCTGGGACAGGAGAAATAGCACAAGTGGTTGTTCTAGCACATCTGGTGAGAGGGGTTGCCCATGATTAAGAACAAAAACATGAATAAAAAGACTGAAAAGTAGATTCAGAATTGTGCTGGTCTACTGCCCAAATGTTTCTGATTTGGAGAGACTCCTGGCTTTGTAGCCCTAACGGGAGGCTTAGGATCACATCAGGAAGGAGTTACCTTTGGCCAGGTGTTCATAGAGAACAGTACTGGAGAGCCTTGAAGTGGAGTTATTCTCCTAGAAAGAAACTGGATATTTCTGTTGACAGTGTTGTCTACTCAGGTTGAACTGAGTTTGAAAAGTCTTAGTTTACTACACAGGTCTGGTGTGATTGGGTGGTGTAATAGGACCCACTGCATCTGGTCTGTGATGAAGCTCTCTGCAGGTTCATCTGTCTTGTCCTTGTAAGAGTTTACAAAGCACCAAAGCAATCATGCATAGTTTAAAATAAACTTTAATGTCCTATTCAGGGGAAATTTTCAGGTCAGATAGTAATAATTTTAATATAACTAATTTTATATACTTTACCTAAGACCTAAATGGTTCTTGCCCAGTGATTCATTGTTGCTAGTGATATGTGTTGAGATCCATTTAAATGTTTTGGAGCGATTTCAGACTTTATACCAAAAATTTTGGCTACTTGATGTGTAATTTTGGTAAAATGGAAGAGCCTGATGGAAAATTTGAAGTTAATTTCTTTGGATCGTCTTTTCTGTATAACCAGCCCAGGAGGTTTCTACATACAGTTCTAGTGGATGAGAGTTAAAAATTTTCTTATGCTTAAAAATAAAAGCTCATAGAATAATAGAATAATTTCCAGAATCTTTAGCAACAGACACTTGGCATTGCTTACGTGCTTACAATCTTTTGAATGTTTAGGACATCTCTCAAAACAGAGCTGTTTTCTCCAGTATGCTTAGAAATGCATTTTTCACAGTATGTCATAATTTAAAATGAAGTTACAGAATCATAGAATAGTTAGGGTTGGAAAGGACTTTAAGATCATCAAGTTCCAACCCCCCTGCCATGGGCAGGGACACCTCACACTAAACCATATCACCCAAGGCCTTGTCCAGCCTGGCCTTGAACACTGCCAGGGATGGAGCATTTACAACCTCCCTGGGCAACCCATTCCAGTGCCTCACCACCCTAACAAGAAAGAATTTCCTCCTTATATCCAATCTAAACTTCTCCTGTTTTAAGTTTTAACCCATTATCACTTTGCTTTGACTGGTGACAGGCTTTGCTGTTCCATTTCACAAACCATTCCACAAGCCAGGTTGAACAGGGCTTCAAGGAGCCTGGTCTAGTGGAAGGTGTCCCTGCCCGTAGCAGGGGGTTGGAACTGGATGAGCCTTAAGGTCCCTTCCAGTCCAAACCATTCCATGATTATTTGATTTTGGCTTCTCTCTGATAAGAAATTTCATACCCTTATTTAGCTTTCACATAACTAGGTCTTGTTTCAGGTATTAAAATTTTGAAGCTTTTGAAGAGAAGACTTCCAAGTCATACAAAGAATGAAAATAGTAGCTAATTTGGCAGTACAGTCCGAGAGAGAAGAAATAGTATGTAGCATATTATATGTTATCTTAACCTGTATTCTGGGTATCAGTTACTCAACTGATACTATTAAAAAAAAAACCCAAACCAAAACAACAACAGTCTGTAAGAATATCAGATTTAATCGTCCAGAGACACACTTGCATTTAAGGGATGCTCTTTCTACACCACATACATATTATCCTATGCAAACCCTGTTGCCGATATGAGAATGGTACAACTTAATTCCAGAGTTCTTGGGAACAAGATGTGAGTGGCTTGGCTTTGCTGTTTCTCCATCATGCAGTTCACTTGAATTTTCTTATCACAGTTCATCAGCTTCAAGGCTTTCCTGTGAAAGTGTTGTTTGCAACCACTGTCTGATAGGTAACTTGTAATTCTCACACAGAGGCCAAAATGATTTGGAGGGAAAGTGTCTTGCTTGGCTAAATTTTGGCTAAAATAGGTCTTGCAAGCTTATTTGTGGGTTTCTGAACAGATCTTTGTATTAGGTGTTTTGTGAGGGAGGGAAAATTGTCAGGTCGTTTTGAAACCACAAATCTCTGAGCCAGTCTTGGAGCTAAGCTCCTCTGTGTTTTTTGTTGAATCTGAAAAATGCAGGGAAATCAGACCTGACTCTTCATTTCAGAGACCTGTCAAATCAGACCTGAATTTAGATGAGTTCACATGGAGTGCACAATCCGTGTTGTTATCCTGCTGTCAGCAGGCTTCACCTTTGCTTTAGCATAACAGGACTTTGGCCAGTTCATCAACCGATCTTTTCGTTTACCCTTTTCAAATATATCAAATAATTAATGGGGCACTTGTGAAATGCTATTCATGTTTATAAAGCACTTTGATGTTGATGTTAAGCATTATTTTTTTAACTCTTTGTCGTAAAAGAATGTTAAAATTACCATTTCAGTCTCAGTGCTTGCACCAGGTAACGTAGTTCCTGGTAAGTACCTGTAACTTTGAAAGTCACCACAAAATACTTGTGTGTCTTTGTTTGCATCATAACTCTTGAGTAATCTGAACAAATTCCAGATGTTAAGGAAAAAAGCCTTTCTCCAAGCTTCTAGAATTCTTTGACTTAAGTTTTGGTCATAATGTGCAATGGTTTACTATTGTCCAACCTAATTAATTCATGGAAAGAGTTTTGATCTTTGAGAAAAAGCCTGTTTTTATTTTAAAAAGGAGAAAAAAAAAAAAATCAGTACTTCTAGAATCTTGTCCAACCTTCCTGCTTCGTAGTACTGATAATAAGGAAATGATTTATCCTCTAAGAAGTCAAACTGAATGTGTGAGTCAGTCTTAGGATGTTGAAACTGTTTTAAGAGTCTGTCTGTATATAGGCTAAAAGAAATACAAGACTTAATAAAGAAAAAGAGATTCATAAGGAAAGCAAAATATCGTGGAAAATTTGCCTTAAATTCACCCCTAGCAGCGTGATGTACAGGCCATCTATGCACAAGCCTTGGGTATTAGTTCCACACACACACACACACACACACACACACACACACACAAAATTTGCAAAACTGACACAGTTTAGGACAGCACGGAAGCAGAGTTGCTGGAAAGAAAACTGGGAACACTTATCTGCTTCAAGTGGCAGTCAGGTGTCTTAGCTGCAACTGATGGCAGGTGTATTCCGAAATAATATGTAAGGGTTGGTGTAGGTGAGCAGCTCTCGGCCCCTTTTGCTGTCTCCAAGTTGGGACTGTGACAAAATTTGCTTTAGTAGGGCAAAGCAAGAACATGTTAGGTGTTAGTAACCATGAAGAAATCTTGAGACTGCTCAGGCTTGATCAGTAACAGCGTTGAAAATATGGCATTCAAGAGCATAAGAACCCACAGCAAAGGTCAAATACAATATATAACTGTTCATCAGAGTAACTGAACAATCCCATTTGATGGGTCTGTTGCACTGAGTATCTGCCAAAAACCATGGAAAGTTTTGTTTACGTACAGTTTTTCAAGTGGAACCTTGTCTTTTAGAAAAAGATTTCTGAGGAAGTAGCTGAGAATAACTGAAGTGGGAATAGAAAGTGTATACAGAAAGAAAGAAGTAATTCCTTGTAAAGCGTTTTTAGATATTGCAAAATGAAGAACCAGAAGTGGCCAGCAGTCCAGGTCCTAATAAGGCACCATTAGCAATGAGACTTAATCAAGACTCATTCATTATGTATTCCTTAGACCAGTAATTTAAACATTATACTGAGTGAATGAAGTGAATGCTTCTGAGGGATTCTACTCTCTTGATTTGCAGCTTTTTCAAGAAAACAAACCCCAGTTCTCCATAGTCTGGTGTTAGAATGTACCCTTGTCTGTTCACAGGTTTTCCTCATCTCCCTTTTTGATAATGTACCATTCCTTCTGGAAGCTGAAATTTCTGGTTAATTCCATGACCAACCTTACTAATGTGAAACCTGTGGTGCTGTATTCTTTCTTAATTCCTTAGTGACTGTGAGCTGAATGACCAGAAGCTGATTCAAGAACTTCTCATTCTTCACCACTGTATTGCACAGATGTCCCTCATCACACTGAAACTGAAATAGTGTTGTACTAGGTGCTGTACAGACATGAATTAAACCCTGTTACAAAGAGTTCTGCAGTGGTGACATGTGTAGGCTAGTGTGTGTGACTGTAAGGTAATGGCATCATTTCCTTATTAAAGATACAAAAAACGCATCACAGGCTGATTGCTCAAAATCGTACATAAAGTCTGTGGATGACTCAAGAACTGAAACCAAAGGACCTGCCTTTGCTGATGACTGTTTTGTGTTTCAAGCGGTAAGAGAGATTATATGTAATAACTGAAGTTAAAATAAATCTTCTAGACAAGTTTTTTTTTTCTAGTATGTATGAGGCAACTTTTCCATGTAATGGTATTTCTTAGCATTGTCGTTTAGGGATGAGTTAATAGATGATTTAAAAAAGGTAATAGGACAAACCCAGAATAATTGTTTAGTCAGTCTTCATGAGGATCATCTGGAATATTGCCTCAACTGCCAGTAGGAGCTGATGGAAGAGCAGTTTCCCATTTCCTCTCTTACCTGAGGATTCTGCAGATCCTTATGGGAATAGTAGCTGGGAAGTCTTCATACCTTTATGATCTGCATACCTTAATGAATGTTTGCATCTCTTCTTCCCTGTGTAGACTATTTATTTCATGTCATACAGTGTGTTACAGGGAATGGTACTGTGGCCTGAGGGGGCTTATAGGTAAACTTCAAACATGACTCATGGTTTGGTTGCATATTAAGTATCTAAACCAACAAACTATAGGGAGCAGTTATTGAACAAAATCTCTGATTTCAAGTTTTTTGATGGAGAAAATGGAAATGGAGAAGTGGGCATTTCAGAGTTTTCTAACAAGGCAGTTTTCCTTTTTAAGTGTATTAAGCAACTTTCTTGCAAGCCTTCTTTAGCCAAAATTACTAGAAATCTTGCAAGAAGTTAGCTCTTCTACCCAGCCAGACCTGAGGCACAAGGTGCCTTTCAGAGTTCAGTAGGATACACTTTTCCTCTAAAGAGAGCCATTTGAGAGGCAAAGGCAGGCAGACATACAGATAGATTCAGTTCAGGCTAGGAACACATTAGCTCTTGTTATTCTGTTTTACACATGGAACTGTTATGGCTCTGAATTGCTTCTAGATTAGGGAAACAGTAGGAAAGAAAACCACAGTATTTCTCAACTTTGAGAAATAAAATATAGTTAGTTTGGCAAAGACAATTTTCAGACATTGCAGTACAAATAAAATCAGCTGCTTTTCACAGTGTTTGACATGCTGCTTGGGTTTGAGTTCCAGGTCAGTTTTTAGTTTACTGTTGAGATATTAATCTTTTTTTGGTTGGTTGGTTGGTTGGTTTGGGGATTTTTGTTTAGAATGGTAGTTAGGGTTGGAAAGGACCTTATGATCATCTAGTTCTAACCCCCCTGCATTGCAGGGACACCTCACACTAAACCATGTCACCCAAAGCTCTGTCCGACCTGGCCTTGAACACTGCCAGGGATGGAGCATTCACAGCTTCCTTGGGCAACCCACTCCAGTGCATCACCACCCCCACGGTAAAGAACTTCTTCCTTATATCCAATCTAAACCTCCCCTGTTTAAGTTTTAAGCTGTTACCCCTTTTGTTGCAGCCCAGGATGCGGTTGGCTTTCCGGGCTGCAAGCGCACACTGCCAGCTCACGTTCATTTTCTCGTTGACCAACACCCCCAATTCCTTCTCCGCAGGTCTGCTCTGAATCTCTCTGCCCAGGCTATAGCTGTGTCTGGGATTGCTCCGACCCAAGTGTAGGACCTTGGCACTTGGCATGGTTAAACTTCATGAGGTTGGCATCAGCCCACCTCACAAGCATGTCAGGGTCCCTCTGGATGGCATTCCTTCCCTCCAGCGTATCAACCGAACCACACAGCTTGGTGTCATCAGCAAACTTGCTGAGGACGTACTCAATCCCACTGTCCATGTCAGTGACAAAGATGTTAAACAAGACTTGTCCCAACACTGATCCCTAAGGGACACCACTCATTACTGGTCTCCAGCCGGACACTGAGCCATTGACCACAACTCTTTGTGTGTGACCATCCAGCCAGTTCTTTATCCACCGAGTGGTGCATTCATGAAATTGATGTCTCTCCAATTTAGAGACAAGGATGTCATGTGGGACAGTGTTGAACGCTTTACACAAATCCAGGTAGATGACATCAACTGCTCTACTGCTGTCCATCATAAAAGGCCACCAAATTGGTCAAGGCAGGATTTCCCCTTAGTGAAGCCATGCTGGCTGTCACCAAGCACCTTGTTGATTTTCATGTGCCTTAGCATGCCTTCCAGGAGAATCTGCTCCAAGATTTTGCCAGGCACAGAGGTGAGACTGACTGGTCTGTAATTCCCCAGGTCATCCATTTTCCCCTTCTGAAAATGGGGGTTAGATTTCCTTTTTTCCACTTGTTGGGAACTTCACGTGACTGCCATGATTTTTCAAATATGATGGCCAGCAGCTTAGCAACTTCATTTGCCAGCTCCTTCAGGCCCCGCGGATGGATTTCATCAGGACCCATGCACTTGTGCACGTTCAGATTTTTAAGATGGTCTTGAACCAGTTCCCTCCTACAGTGGGCCCAAGACCTTCATTCTCACTGTCCCTGCATCTGCCTTCCAAGACTTGGGTGATGCGGTCAGAGCCTTTGCTATTGAAGACCGAGGCAAAGAAGTCATTCAGAACCTCAGCCTTCTCCAAATCCTGTGTAGCTAGTTCTCCCGAGAGCTTCCTGAGGGGGCCTACGTTCTCCCTAGTCTGTTTTTTATTTGCTGTGTACCTGTAGAATCCCTTCCTGTTATCCTTAATATCCCTAGCCAAGTTTAATTCTAAAATTTAAATTTAGATTTATAGATTTATAGTTTTAGATATATAGATTTATAATTTTAGATTTATATCCCTAGCCAAGTTTAATTCTAAATTTAGAGACAAGGATGTCATGTGGGACAGCATCAGACACTTTGCACAAGTCCAGGTAGATGACATCAACTGCTCTACCCCTGTCCATCAGTTCCATAGCCCCATCAGACTACCACCAAATTAGTCAGGCAGGATTTCCCCTTAGTGAAGCCATTCTGGCTGTCACCAAGCCCCTTTTTGTTTATCATGTGCCTTAGCATGCCTTCCAGGAGAAGGATGCTTTCCAGGAGAATGCCTTTTCCAGGCTGAACAGCCCCAACTTTCTCAGCCTATCTTCATACAGGAGGTGCTCCAGTCCCCTGATCATCCTCGTGGCCCTCCTCTGGACTTGTTCCAACAGTTCCATGTCCTTTTTTATGTTGAGGACACCAGAACTGCACACAGTACTCCAAGTGAGGTCTCACAAGAGCAGAATAAAGGGGCAGGATCACCTCCTTCGACCTGCTGGTCACGCTCCTTTTGATGCAGCCCAGGATACAGTTGGCTTTCTGGCCTGCAAGGTCACACTGCTGGCTCATGTTCAGTTTCTCATCAGCCTGGTTTTGTTTCTATGTAAGAAAGAAAAATGCAAAACAGAATCCACTCCACCTGAAACCAGAAGGCTGGGACATGTTTCTACAAGCTCTGAGCTGGGCCTTTGTAAAGATACACTTACATGCTTGCACTGGGATTCAGATCTGCAGCTGTATGCAGCTTCAGTCCATACAGAGAAGTAAACTTGTACTTCCTCACTCAGACACACCTTTGACTGAGAGAGAGCAAGCCAGCTTTTTGAGGGCTTTTGGCTTGCAGTGTGGAGGGTTCCTCTGGGGGGAATTCCAAATGTATCAGTAGCATGTTTCTGTAAGATGTTTTGGTTTATTTTTAGGTGGTAGATCTAATAATCACTTCCGCATGGTGAACCGAGGATATCTAGCAACTCTAACTTGGCAAGTAGGAGTAGCTGCACCTCACCTCTTTTGTTAGCTTTTCTCCTCCATTTCAGGAGACTTGGGAGGATGGATCCTCAGCTCAGTATGCAATGTGAAATTATATTAAAGCATTATTTAATATAATATTTATTTTATATTTAGTTATTATATTAAAGCGGGCAGTGAAGGAACTAAATAAAGTGGGAATCTGTAATTCAACCTGCTTAAGCAAAGACAGAAAACAAAAACCTGTTGTATGTACAGGACATAAAATAAGTATGTGGCCCTCAATGAACTTTGCAGTGTTGGAGCAAACAAAGCAGCTTGTTGCTCCATGCTGCTTCCAAAGTCAGTCTAGAACATGCAGTATTTGGAAGGTAATGGGAGCTGTATATTATAAACCGTATGCAGTAGAGATGGTTTGTAAAATAAGTGGGGATTATCTTCTTATGAATGAGTACCATAGTGCTGAGCAGCAGTTAGGCAGAGGCATCCTGCATTGTACTATCTACTGTGCCAGCAAACTCCTGGACTTATTTGCTGCCTCTTAGGCTTTGAATCTGCAGAGCATTCTAGCTTTGTGGTTAACAGCTGAGTTTATGTATAGCCCCACTGATTACATGACCTAGCTGTGTAAAAAGCTTTCAATATTTCTGTCATTCACTTTGAGAGGATTTGTTGCCTGTCACAGAGGACCAAGTGACAACAGTGTGGTTTGTTTTGGTATGGTTCAAAGTGGTCCGACCATACCAGAACTGCAGGACCGCATTCCAGCTTCTGCAGTGTGGTTGCTGACCTCTACTGTAAGATCCAGGTGTAAGATTTATGGGGACAGTAATTTTGACATGTTTATTAATAGAGGCTATTTATTTGTGTTTATACTAGTGAACTAGCTTTACTAACACTTTTTTTTTTTTCCTTGGGGTAGTGTCACTTGGTGCACAAGATTACAACTTGAAGTGAAATCTGCACAGCTTCTTAAAGTAAAAATACTGGGGTTTTTGAAAGAAGTAGATTAATAGGATGATGATAAGTGCACATGTACATCCACAAGTACATACAGACTCAGGAACGTTCCTTGTGTATCTCTGACTTCATGTAAGTCAACAAAAGCTAAAGTAGAAACCCAAGAGAGGAAGCATAGCATTACCTATCTTAGACATTGGATACAGAACAGCACTGACTTCAGTGGAGTGGTTCTAATTTTTACTGCAGAAGGGAGACCTGCAGGGCTGCTCAGTGAGCCTGTTCTGCCTGAACAGACTGTTCAGTTTCCCTTTTTTTTCTTTTCCAGCTCCTCTAGGATGTGGTTAATTCTACAATGTTGCAGTATGGCTACAGGAGCAATTATTGTTTGTATGAAACTGGAGAGAAATGGGTGGTTAAGTCTGCTTCAGATGTAATTAAGCCTGAAATGCCTCAGTGGTCACATTAGAAGCACAAATTTTAAGCTCTCTTAGGTTTAGCCCATAGCCATTTGTTACAAAAAAAGGCAAAGGTTGGTTTGTTGTTGTTTTTCTTTTTTTTTTTTCCTCTCTTTCAAATGATTTTCTGTGGGAATATGAAAAAAAAAAAAAAAAGTTTTTTAAAGCATCAAGGCAGTGATACCCACTACAGCCTCCCTGTCCTGCCAAAATAAATGAGCTAAGAAACCCCAAGCCATTTTTTTGAATGGAAAAAGTATCTAATCATCCTTTTTTGTTTGTTGGTGAAAAAAAACATGAAGTTTATCCTGTGGGTGCCTGTTTCACTATTTGTGTTCCAGAGATTGACTTCTAATACCAAAGTAGTCATGCAGAAGCTTAAATTTAAATTACACTCAGGAGTGTGTTGTTTCCTTGCAGGAAATGGTTTAAGAAGTCGTTCGCTCTTGCCTTTACTTTGCACATTTCTATGTCCATGTAGAAATTCATGCAACTCATTTCAGATTGTGTGTGTTGCAACCAGTTTTCATTAAATGAGATGGATTTGAAAGTACTAAAAGAGATGAGAGGGAAAAAAAGTGGAAGTATCTCGTATGGAATTCTTGGTAGGAGTATTTTTGCCATGCTTGATCCACCAGTGAGACAAAATGTAACACTAGATACAAATTTAGCTTAGATAAATGGATCTGTGTCCAGAATTAAAATACTGGAACATCTGTATTTTGAAGTAGCTGGGGAGAAGTCTGTTTTATGCATTCCCTGCCAGTGACCTTGGGACACAGTACTTATGCCATGGAATTTTGCTGGTTCCTATCACAAAATACATGGTTTGGGCTGTTTCAGCAAAGGCAGAATGTGTATAAAGACATTTAAAGCTGACCCACTACACTGAACAATTGCTGTGAAGGAATGGCCTTGCACCTGCTGATCCACTGCTAACAAGAATAAATGCAGGTGGTAAATGTTCTTGCTTTTCTTGAGGAACCTGGGAATGTTTGTGGAAATGTTTCCAAACTGAAGGATTCTTAAACATTCCTTGACAGAATGCCCAAAACTAAGAGTGAAGAGGCTATTGCTGGGAAATAGAAACGGAGCTTCTCCCTCAGCAGCTGAACCCAGAGAATGAAAAGTGAAACTACCACTAACACCTCAGGGATTGTGACAAATTAAGTTGGTGGTAAACAGCAATTTGAAGTTTTACCTGATTTTGAACTCAGAACTGGCTCAACTCCTACAAATTGTTATTCTGCTCACCAACCATCTAGCTTTCTGCTGGTGCAGCTACAGCAGCTCATGACTCAAAACACCGGAGTGTGGCGAAAAGCCTGTCTGCAGACTGTGCTGCTGCATGCCCAGCACTGAAATAGGTATGTAATCTCAAGGTTATTTCAGTTCAGAGTTGCCTTTTTTTTTAAGTAAACCACCTATGAAAAATGTATTAAAACATGTATTATTTTTTTTAATGCAGTGTTTGAATTCCCAACAAACTAGAGAACTTTTATATTAGCTAGCTTTGGGCCTGTATAGGTCATGCTGCTGCTAACTTTAATGACACTAAATGCATAATTTCCCCTGCCTTGCAGCCTTCACAGAAGTTACTTTAATCTTTGTATGACACTAGATGCTGATGTGGTTATACCAAGATGTTCACTCAACACAGATTATGGAATTAAGCCTAAGTATCATCAACAGAATTGAGTTTATAATATTCCATCTGATAGAAAGACAGCCCTACAAAGGTGTCTTTAGAAGCCAGTCCTGTAATCTTGCAAATACCATGAAGAGATGAATCACTCAGCCTCCAAGTGGTGGTGGCTTCTGTTTCCATTCTATCCCCTGGCAAAACTGAGTACACCACTGAATATATTTCTAAGAAGGTAGCACTACCAAAAGAATATGAGTGAGATAGCAAGTAAAATGAATGATAAATAACTGGAAAGGCATAAGAGGCATAATCAATACTAGAAAAAGTCAGGAACTGACTATATCTAGAAAGTCAGCCCTGGGGTTTGTTCATTTCCGGAATGTTCTGCACATGTGTGCTGTTGCTTCTTAGCAGTCCCCTGCAGTTCCCTTGTACGGTTTCTCAAAAGTTCTGACAAGTTTGAGTGACAAGACAGGGCATGGGGCTTTTTGCTTTGTTTTCTCCCACCCCATCTCCACAGTGTTAAGTTCCTGAATTTGATGCAGCAGAAGCAAAGACTTAACAGAAGGAAGGAAATGAGTGCCTTTTTTTTTTCTTTTCTTTTTTCCTGGAAATCAGAAATATCCCTGCAAATGTCTGCCATCAGATTACTGACTGAGTATCCATTTAGCTGGTAAGTCAAAATAAAGATGTCATCAGTGTAATCTCCAGAAGCTGAGAAGGGCATTTTTACTTGGTGAGAGAGCTTAGATTACAAAGGTCTGAGGAATCTAGGAGCCAGGTATTCCACCATTCATTCAGGATCTTCCCCTTTCTAGCAGCACAAGGCTTTTTGAAAAATGAAACAGCAAAGCAAAGGAGGCCAACTGAAGTCTGAAGAGCAGCTGCTGAGGCTTTTTGGAAAACAGTCCACTGATGCCACTGAGTTGCTTTCTGAAGCTTTCATGCTAATCACCATCTCCTTTTAGCTGTTTGGTCTTCTTGCTTTCTCACTCCAACCTTTTGTTTAGGTAACGTACTTTGACATGGTTTCCCAGAGAGGATTTAATTCTAAAACCAAAAAGTATTTAGAGCACATGGCACCATCACACTGGTGTAGATCTGCTTGTCTTTTGTCCCTTCCCCAGCCCGGGTCTGTACTGCCTGCTTAGGTCAGTTACTACTTGTACAGCATCTAGGAGTAACCCATATTGGTTTTTGGGTCTCAGACCTTGTCTAAGAAACAATGCTCTGAGTGATCAAGTGGGAGGGGTAGGATGGAGTGGAGAAGACTGAAACTTTCTTTTCTTGCAGGTTTGTGGGTATGAATTGATGGCGTGGAGCAGTAATGCAGGAAGGGGAGAGGGCAGAGCTGTGGACTTCAGGGCAAAGGAAGCAGAACAGTAGGAGAAAAAGGACAATGTCTTATTTAGATATAGCAGCCAGAATATGCAGGTTAGTGTTGAAAGCATCCTACATGCTCAGTGTGCCCAGAAAAATAGATACAGATATTTATGCCAGACATACACTTCTCTGAGCCCAACTCACTCAGATTATTTAATATATTGTCTTCCAGTCACTGAAGATAGGTCACAGAATTCTGGGGAGAGTAGAGTAACATGCATCAGATGTTCAACTTTTGGCACTGAAAGGGAAGCCTCTGTAACACTGGGAGTAGTTAAACATATTAAATAATTTTCTAGGAGTAGAATCGTTCAGCTTCTTACCCAGGAAATGTCCGTTTATGCTGTTTGCTCAGGCAGGCACCTCCTGAGGGCACAGTTTCAGCTGACCCATGTAAGCAGTCACATGCCATTCTCTGACAGCTCTTGTTCTTTATCAGCCCATTAGGCATGGGCTTTTAGCCAGTGAAAACATCAGATATTTGGCAAAGCATTTATAATTAGTAAGTGTTGTGGCAGAATAATGGAATCTGAGGTCTCAGAAACCATCAAGTGTCCTCTTCCAGCTGATAATCCCGTGGGGACAACAAAATGGAAAGTAAAGAATACCAAACTGAAGAAGGCAGTATGCCGTGTTTGGATTTACTGCAGAGTTTCTTGCAGCAGTCTGATTTTTTCCAAAGTGTGATACTCAGTGCCTGAAGACCTTGCAGAAAAGGAGATTTTCTCCCCCTGCTTTGCCTGTGTTTCACAGGCATTACTGTGCCATCTTGCCTGTACCATTTATTCCTGTCCTGTTCAGAAAGCTTTCTGTGTTTTGACAGATGTGCATTTAGGAAACATGTTCTCATAGTCTTGGATTTGTTTGATGTTGAGGATGCAGTCATATTGTCAGGAGGAGTCAGACACAGGCTTGTATTATGCTTTCTCTAGGTATGGCTGAGCAGGTTTCCACTCAGTCACAACATTTATAATAGTGGGAATCTCCTCCATTTGTTTTTGCTGATGATGTAGGACCTTTCTTGACAGCCATCAGCCACTTTCTGCTCTCAGGCATGAGATATCAAGACATGGCCACTTTCTGTCAACCATGGTTTTGTTTTTCCCTCTCTTAGCATGCATTTGACAAACTTGCTTTGGTATTATCCATGACTCACAGCCTGGCTTCCAAGCTTTTGACATTCTCTGGCTAGATGTCATCTTCCCATAGCAGAAATTCTTCTCCCCTCACATCCCTATCCATTTGGTATTGAGAGTTAGCCTGTACAGCTCAGATGGAAAGCTTTCCTGCACTTAAGAGTCTGAAGACAGAGTGTTCCAGTGGTTCTGTCTGTTAAGGCAGTCCTGCCTCTGTTGGGCCAAGTGGGTTGTCAGTGTTTGAGATTTATTTTATGCTTTTTCCAGAAGGGTGTGAAGGACTTTGTATGTGAACTTATTTACTAGCAATGTTCAGTATCTCCATTCTGTGAATAAAGAATCAAGTAACAGCAGCGTGATTTCACATAAGCTTCAGCTGGTTGCCTGTGGGTCCTGGCACCTCTTTCTCCTGGCATCCACTGTACAGCACTATTTCTCCTCTCTTTTGTGTTCATAATATAGCTCCTGTGACTGTGATGAGGGACCTAATCTGCCTGAACTCTAACTGAAACGGAAAAAAAATCCAAAATAATGTATTTCTTCTTCCTTTGCCAGACCTTTTCATTATAGAGGAACATAAACTTTACTGCTGGCACAGCAGAGAGATGGGAAGGTAGGGACAGGCACAGGACTACAGCATCTTGGCTGAGATACACCTAAACTTCTGTGAAATCTTACTCAAACCTCTCAGCATGTCCCAAGCACTGAGTGCCAGGCATGTGCTTTCTCTGAGCCCGTGGTCTTAACTATTACTGCTGCTGCTTTCTGCTGCCTCTTTATCTCTAGAATTAAACCTATCATTCATTTTGTGACTACTGCATCATTATCCAGTTTAAAGGAAACCCTTAAGAGCTATGATTGTGTCCTTGTCAGGACTTGGTATGTGTAACAGTACTGTGGACTATAGCTTTCCCTTGTTTTTATCAATCATACACATATCTGCATACAAAGGGACAGGATTACTTCTGTTAGTATGAAATACTGAGTGAAAGGTGCTGAGCAGATCTGTGGGGTTTGCACTGGCTAGGGATCAAAGCTGTACTTGCAAACAGTCTTTAATGGCATGATGACAGTATCCTTCCCATTCAAAATAAGGGTGCAAATAATATAGAACAGATTTATTCTAAATGACTAGATAGGGAGGAAAGACAGAGAAAAGCAGAACACCTTATATTTGAGACACTGTATCCAGCAGTCTTTACTCTTCTGCTGCTTGGTTTGGTTTGGTTTGTTCTTGGGAGCATGAGTGACAGTCTAGAGGGGGAAGACAATGGCTCAACAGATACAGAATATGTGGTCCAGGGGCTTAGTGCCAAAATTATTATTTCTTATATGCTTGTTTCTGCACTAACACAACAGACATGACTGGGCTGTGCAATTAAATTTAGCCTTTTCCCGTTGAAGTCTGGACATTGTCTCCATCGCTGTGCTGCCCACAGAATCCAGGTCCATGTAAAGCATACTGAGGTACAGCGCACTCTTGAGTCTATGCTCCACAGTAGCACATAAGTTAGAGTGCTGGAGGAGATGTCTGGCTGGTCATATGAATATTTTGCAAAACTTTAAATGTAGGAGCAGCAGCATGGCCTGAATACAACTGTGCCCATAAACTGCACTTTTTTCTTACAAATGGGGTGAAGCTCTTCTCCCTGTTGAGTATTTAGCCTAGTCCTAGATGTTAGAGTAACCTGCTACAGAGCAAGCCCAGTTGTGATCTGTAGTGCTGTTCTATTTTCAGGACTGGTGGGAGGGTTGGCATTAGTACCGTCAAAGGGAAGGTGTCATTGGACAGGAATTGTAAGGGTTTTTAGCAGGGTAATGTCAGTACTGGCTGGTGCTGTAGCCTGGATATAATTAAGCCAGCAGAAAACTAGGCTTATTTATTTTCCTTGCTGAGCTTGTAGCTGTACCACGCTAACCTTGATATAACCAACAGAGCCTTGTCAGGGCACTGCAGCTGTAGTGACAAGCCTCCTTTTACGCAGTCTGGGTTTTAACCATATCAATGTATACTTGCAAGACTGTGACTTTGGTGCAGATGAAGTGATCTCAGGATGGGAGACTTGTTCATCCAAACTTTTGTCCTATTATCCCTTGGCACCAAGCAAGGCTGCTTCTAGCACAGAAGCTTTCCCCAAAACTGATAGGAGAGTTATTTTTCCACTGAATGATTTCTTGCTTACTTGCCGATTGGTTGATTTAAGGCATTCCTTTGTGTCATATAATCAGAATGGTTTGTGTTGGAAGAGACCTGAAAGCTCATCCAGTTCCAACCCCCTGCCACAGGCAGGGACACCTTCCACTAGACTGGGTTGCTGGAAGCCACATCCAAACTGATCTCGAATACTGCCACTTGAGTGTCACTACTGAACTGTTTTATAGCAGCTTTTGGGGTGGGAAGCCATGTGAGTTTTTCTGCAGCTGTTTTGAACATGTCCGGCTGTTGAAACCACTGTGACTGTGTTCTAGTAAATGCCTCAGTTTCTGTTCATCAGTTCCCAAGACTCTGTAGCTCAGGGAGTCAGTTATCTTTTTATGAAACAGCAGGTTTCACTTTTGGGTTCTTGCATTTGCTGCATTTCCCTGATGCAGGGTAGGGTGGGGCACTTGTTTAAATAGAACTTTTCTGCTCAAGTTTTAAACCAGAAATAGTAATTTAAAATTGTTCTGGCTTGGTCAAATAAATAAAAACTTGCTTTCATGAAATAAAAAGATGGACCTCTCCTGATTTTAACATGCACATTTTATTATTTTTCTTTTTTAAAGACAGTCATTTAGAAATATCTACTGCTGTGACATTTTGCACTTGACTCACAATTTAAGCTAACTTTTATAGACTTTTATTTCTCAGTGAGAAACCTCTGAGCAAACCTTGGTTTGTCCCAGGGTGGTCTCTTTGTCTTTCCCCTCACGGCTCATAGGTATAACCTGATTCATTCTCTTTGAGCGAGTGGATGGAAATACTGATGTCTTCATAATTGCAGGAGGAAGCAGATGGAGAAAACGGGTAAAAGCAGAGGCAACTTCATTAAGAGAAAACAGTAGATAAGCTTTGGGATAAATAATGAAGTAAAAGTGATCAGGTAGGATAAGGGGCAAAGGTCTTACTTGAATATGGACAACCTTCTTCTGGAAAATGGCTGATGAAGAGAGGAGGTCACAGGAGACCAAATGCTGCAGAGAAATATACCCACTGGTGCTTAACTATAAACATTCTACCTCTGCCACACTGAGCCATAATTCAGAACTCTGTTATAATCCCACCCTTGGAATCAGACCCAAAGCCAACATGCTGTCTGGAGAGCTGCTCAGCTCAACACACAGTATTTAGAATCTGTAGAAGTAAAGCCAAAAGCAATCTCTGGAGTGAGGAGCATTTTCAGGGCAGAACAATTGTTGAGCAGAATTGCACATTCATGATCATAGTTTTGAATTTAGGAATCTTAATTCTGCCATAATCTCACTCCATAAAACTGTATTTCTTGCTCCATATGCTGTTTTTTAAAAATGTCTTATGAGAATGGAAACATCATCCTGTGAAAGACATATGTGAACATAATTCATGTCTTACTGATTGTATAAGCTACGAAAGAGCAAGTATGCATAATACATGCAGAGAGGAAGAAAGATACTATTACTACCCATCCCCATGCTTTAGTTTGTCTTAATTTTAATGCTCTTTGGAACAAGATGAAATAAATATCTGTGTAACGTGTAGTTGTAGCTGAAGGACTGCAAGCAAGTAGCTAGAGAACCTTATACTGTAATGCACCATCAACAGCAAGCAGGAAAGGCAATTGTGAATTTGCTTTGTATTCTGTTTTTTCCTCTCCATAAATTCTTTGTAAATCAATCCCTGGTAAAGAGAGGAACTACAAAATGAGGCAGTCTTTTGAAACTGTACTATGCTTCTGGAAGTGGTGCATCAGTATTTGTTCAGGAATTATTTTACCAGAAGTAGGGGTTTGGGAGGGACGGATACATGCCCATATTACTCCCTCGAGGAAAAGAAAAATCAATCCATTCTCATAAATAATATACAAAATTCTCAGCAAGATCTAAATTCAATACACTTAAGATGTCACAGGGTTCTAGGACTGACTGGCCAAAGAGCTGGCTGGGGAAAGGCTTTATTCAATTCAATTGCTGGCAAAAGCTGGGTAAACATGATCACCCTCACTATCTATTGCAGCCTCTGGAGAGAGAACAGTTTTACTCTCTGGACAGCTGAACAATCAATCAGTAGCTGCAGTAGGACTTGTGGGGGGGGGGCAGAGGGTTGCTCCTGCCTACTCTAGGAGATTAAGCAAAACAGCCAGGTGAATAGACTCTAATGGAAGGTTTTCTGCCTTCAACTGAAAGAATGCTAGACTTGCATAAACACATAAATTATCCAGTTTAATTCCAAAGCTGATATGCAGTGGTTTAACACTAGAAGTTTAATTGGCCAAAAGCTTTAGTGTTCAAATTAAAAATTACAGCAGGCCTTGTTTACTGGGGTTGGGAGGTTTTAACCTGCAAATCTGTTAATTGTACCATTTACTACCTGCCTTGCCACTTTTCCACTGTATGTGCAGAGCAAGATGACTGGGCTACAGGTTGTTATGAAAAGCCCATATACAATACCAATGTATTTAGTTGTTTTCTGGATAACTGGCTAAATCAAAACTTGAGTACATGCAAAATGTTGGCTTTTTAGCCCCTCTTGGCCTTCAGTGCCTTTATCAGAAATTTCATTGATAGCTCCATAGCCTTGTTTCTGATGTTTGTTTTTAATTTATGTCTTATAATGTTGTAAAAGTATGGGAATTTAAATCTAGCAGCATAAGCAAAGTCAGTAGATCTTAGGTTTTCCACCAAGTGTAGCTAATTTTTCTGTAGATTCTCAGCCTAATTGTCTGTGGTGGCAAACTAGGAACACATGGGCTACTTAAATGGGTATGTTCAGGTGTTCCTCAGTGACCCTCCTTTGAGTGCTATTGTTGGACTTTGGTGTTTTGGGGGGTTTTATGATTACTGAAGTAAGCCTGTTGCTATTGGTGCTGGTCCATTTGTGGTTAATCTATTGTTTATCAACATAAATTGTAATAGGGCAAGATAAAGTGATCCTTAATATTCCAGGGCTAATTAAGAAAGAGTCAGGGCACTCTGCCTCTTGGACAGCTACATCTCCCTGTGATTTTATCCTGCATTTCTGAGCTCTGCCTCAAGTCTTGTGTAAACTGCTACACTGATGTACTTCTAGCTCCCTCCCTGTCTCAGTGTGTAGTGGCCTAGCATCCTACTATTGTCATGCATATGTGTGCATGCACATACATACGTATGCCAAGAAAGCCATCCAAACACAACCCCACGGCACTCTCCACCATCTTCACCTACCTTTATTTAGCTTGCTCACAGAGCAGGGAGCGGTATGTCCTATGGATGGTTAAGAGCTAAGTAGATGCTGGCTATTGCCTCATATATATGAGGCAGGCCATTGCAGACAAATCTAAGTTGAGCTATTTCTACTTTTTCCTTTGGGATTAGGTGGGTAGAGAAGAATGGTTTCTCCTCTCTTCACATCTGCAGGTCTTCAAAGGAATGGAGACAGCAGGTAACTCAGGCATTTCGAGCTTTGTAGCAAGATGGAATTAACCAATTCATTGAAGCCTTTGTGGCAGGAACAGGGGAATAGGAAGCAGAAGAGACAGTGCAATAACATGAATTTAATTTTCTTTAAAAATCAAGACCATAAACCAGTACGCTTTAGCAAAATCCTGCTGTGTGTGTAAGCAGCTGCCTAATTTAAAGCGAAGGAGCAGTTCCACTGAAATTTCCTGGCTGTCCTATGGAACTGTAATTCTGCCTCTACTGGATTTCTCCTCCAGCTGTTTTTCTGTCCTAGACAGTCCTTCTATAGTAAGCTAACACTTTCTCCACTTTCTTCCCCCCCCAGTCATAGAAATTACTATGTTGCAGGTGGTTTTAATACCAAGTGTCCTTTTGTTCAGAAATTAAAGCCTCTCCCTTATCCCTAGGCTGCCAGATCTGTGAATAATGGACTTTCTTTCCCTATACTAGAAACTTGTTTTAAAGCTACTCAAAGAGTCTTTGGCAAATATTTCTCTGTCAGGCAGTCATTGAATAAGGACTGAAATTGTTTTCCCCCTGAGTTTTTTATCTCCATTGCTTTTTGCCTATAAATAACACAGAGATAGCTAGAAAGGAAAACCTTTTTAGAGAGCAGCTATTGTCATCTGGCAGCTTCCCAGGAAGGCCCTATTGGCTGTAAGTCATTGCTGAGCTTCCCAAAGAAAAAGTTGATGTTAATTTAAAAAAATAAAAAATTAAAAAGAAACACAAAACCAAAACCCCAACAAAACAACCCAAAACCTATCTTGTGTTTGCTGTTTAAAGGGGAAGGAGCAGAGAACGTTTTATTGGCTTGTATAAGCAGGCATGGACAGACTTTAATGCTGCAGCTGAAAGCACTTTTCAATCCCTTTTATCACTGGAGATTATGAAGAGCTGGGGGTGATACTGTCAGATAGACAACAGCCATGCAAATGGGAAGCCAAAGAACAAAGAACAGCTACAAGGTTTTTGCCTGTGCAGTGAGTTCCAAGTGCTGGCAACAGAAACTTCACGGAATCACAGACTGGTTTGAGTTGGAAGAGACCCTAAAGCTCGTTCAGTTCCAGCCCCCTGCTACAGGCAGGGTCACTTTCCACTAGACCAGGTTGCTCCAAGCCCCATCCAACCCGGCCTTAAGCACTGTCAGGAATGGGGCAGCCACAGCTTCTCTGGGCTACCTGTGCCAGCACCTCAGCACCCTCACAGGGAAGAATTTATTCTTTATACATAATTTAAATTTCCCATCATTCCCCCTTGTCCTGTCAAATTTACTCTGTGCATCTGCATGAGTCTGCCTGTCCCTTGACCTGTGCTTCAGCTGCAATGCTGCAGTTAAAATGAGAGTCCCAGTAGATCAGAAAGTTATTATGTTTTTCATGTTACTGACACTGCCTCTGTGCTCAAAAATAATACAGCAGAAAACTTATGGGCCTATATGCAGACCACAAAATACAAATTAGCGCTGATGTAATAGTTGAAAGCAGCAGGTCAGCTTAATGCCAGTAGTTACTTTTACTTGCCCATGCCTAACAACTGAAGTTGCACAATAATCTCTTCTGGCCAGCTAGGCATCCAAAACACACTGACTACTTCTCTCACATCTTGTGCTGTTGTTTTCTTAGTTACTGTTTTCTGAAATCATAGAATCATAGAATAGTTAGGCTTGGAAAGGGCCTTAAGATCATCAAGTTCCAACCCCCCTGCCATGGGCAGGGACACCTCGCTCTAAACCATATCACCCAAGGCCTCGTCCAACCTGGCCTTGAACACTGCCAGGGATGGAGCATTCACAACCTCCCTGGGCAGCCCATTCCAGTGCCTCACCGCCCTTACAGTAAAGAACTTCCTTACGTCCAATCTAAACTTCCCCTGTTTAAGTTTTAACCCATTACCCCTTGTCCTACCACTACAGTCCCTAATGAAGAGTCCATCCCCAGCATCCCTATAGGCCCCCTTCAGATACTGGAAGGCTGCTATGAGGTCTCCACGCAGCCTTCTCTTCTCCAGGTTGAACAGCCCCAACTTTCTCAGCCTATCTTCATATGGGAGGTGCTTCAGTCCCCTGATCATTCTCATGGCCCTCCTCTGAACTTGTTCCAATAGATCCATGGCCTTTTTATGTTGAGGACACCAGAACTGTACACAATACTCCAAGTGAGGTCTCATGAGAGCAGAGTAGAGGGGCAGGATCACCTCCTTCGACCTGCTGGTCACACTCCTTTTGATGCAGCCCAGGATACGGTTGGCTTTCTGGGCTGCAAGCACACTGAAGCCGGCTCATGTTCATTTTCTCATCGACCAACACCCCCAAGTCCTTCTCCGCGGGGCTGCTCTGAATCTCTTCTCTGTCCAGCCTGTAGCTGTAATTTTTAATTTGTAAGAATCAAAAGGAGAAGGCAGCAAGAAGCCAGAGGGGAGTAGGATTGGGCACAGTGATCATGAGACCATGAAGCTCAGAAAGCTACTGAGAGTAACCAAATAATCTCAAATAATTTAAATTTGAAGTACAGCCTCAGCTAGTAGTTTGGGATAAATAGTTAAGACTAGAGTGAGAGGCATGAGAACATTCCTTAGAGAAGATCTTGTAAAACTGTTTGTATGTGTCTGCAGTCTGTTAGGTAAGATTGTTTTTCCCCATCGTATAATGTGTAAAGTTTATATAGTGTCTTGAGAACTGGAGACCTTTGGTTCAGGCAAGCACAGATTAGAAAGTTATCAGCCAGAACTGTTAAAAAGTCTTTGACTTTTCACCTAGTTCTACTCTTCTTAACATTCTTTCTTCAGTAGATTCACTGAAAAGAATTGAGCTGCTTCTGGTAATCTCTTGAGTAGAAACTGGTGCACACAAACTGCTAAGCAAAGTTAGAAGGCAGCTTGTTGCAGACAATCTTGTATGTGAACTTGATATTCTGTACTATGTGAACTCAGGAAGGAACCTTCCAGCGTGGCAGCAGAGGTCTAGCTGCTTCTGTTAAAATCCACTGAAAATATCCCACTTAGCTTTGATTTCACGTATGCCAAACACTGTTATGGTATCTGAGGGAAGTCCTGTAAAACCAACAGGACTTACTTCCTCCTGACTTACTGGGATCTATTGCATCTTGTTAAAGAAATCAATGCAAACTGTGTAGTTCCTGCTAAATTAAGGTTTATCTGGTTTGAACTGATCTGTGCTGACCATAGTGTATCACCACACCGCTGAACACTAGAGCCTGTGCTGATGTTGGGTTCAGCACCCTCCACAGCACATAGTTTCTCTACCGCTTGATGATGCTCTGACTGCTGTCTCTTATGCTATAGCTAGTCTATTAACTTCCCTTAAACCAGCCAGTCTGTGGCCATAAGATTAAGCCTGTGGCCATTGGTTAAAAAGTTAGGATGCTGTTCAGACAATTGGAAAAAGCCCTTGTTAATAAAGTGGTGATCATGCAGCACTTGAATCAGAAAGTGTCCCAAGGAGATAAGTAGATGTTACATCCCTAGCCAGCTGCTGCCTCACTTCTTCCTGCTGCTGTACATGCTGTAATGGATCTCTCCATTCCCAAGGACCTTTTTTTTTTTTCTTGCAGAGATCTTTTCATGTTAAAGGTATTAGCAGCTGGATGAAATTCCCCTGGAAACTAGTACAGGCTTGTTATCCAAACATTTTTAGATACCTTTCAGATATATCCATTTACACTTTTTTTTTTCTTCTCAGGCTGGGCAGTGCCTGTAAGTTAATTTTAAAGATAATTACAATTCTTGGCTCTCTAAACTTTCTTCGGGAGTAGAACAGTTTCCTGGGAAGTTTGATAGAAAGTTTAGCACCACAGGATATGAAACACTTTGTATGTGGTCTAATTATGGTGTGTGTCAGTGCTTCCAAGCATCTACTCTGCTGGGATTGTGTTGTGTAGGCATTATCATCCTGTTTAAATACTGCCCAGATCAAGCTATTTACAGGTGCTTTTTATTGGAATTAGCAGTGTTTTGTCATATTTATCCTTATATGTTACAGAGAGCAAGGTATGCTACCAGGAAACCTGTCATGAATGCTATAGAACGGAATAGAGAAGCAAAATGGATGTGATACAACTCTTAAGATCCAGAGCTAAAATTCTGTACCAAGCAAGATCAGGGAGAGGAAAGGTCTGTGAAATCTGGGGAGGTTAAAGAAAAAAGTAAATAAATAAATAATTATAAGACAGCCAATAAGCTGGTGCTGAAAAACGACTGTGTGGAACCACCCCCAGGATTCAGGATGCTCAGCAATGTCAGATTGAAAGTAAGTAGCAGATGACCCACCAAAACAAGTCCAAACCCTCACTGACTAGCACTTGAAAGAAATACAAACTATAACATATAGAAACATTTGTGCTCTATCATTGCTGGAAGTATTTGTTATATAGCAACAAGGAGTTGGTTCCTCACAGTCTGTCTCTGGTAAGAGAGAACTCTACCTATAGTAAGTCTGGAGGTGTGTAGCACTCTCAAGTACTTCCTATTAGATCCACCTTTACTGATTTTCTCAAAGTAACTTTGCCTCAGGCAAGCTTTTTTCATTCTTATCATCTTTCTTACTTCTTTACAGTTCCTTGTATCACTGGAATGAGTTCTCATCTCCTGGGAAGAACGAATTTCACTGCAATTCAAGACATCTTCATAACATCATAGTGTATGTCAGATTCAGAGGTGCTGTGTCCTACCAACTCAAAAGACTTCAACCAGTTAAGTGTGTTTCTTGTTCCATACTGCACTGTCAGTGGTGTGAAACATGACTCACCAGGTTTTTTTATGTCTGCTGAGCGCCTGCTGGATACTGCCATCTTGTTGAATCAGTTGCCTTTCTGAATTCTGCTTTCATCCACTTCCATTAGAATTCACACAACATGGGAGTTTCTGGTTGTAAAACGGTCTGTTGCGATGAGAATTACAAAGTCTACCAGTCCCAGTCATGGCATTCACCCACAGATCTTTCTGTTCTTTGTCTTTTAGGATTAGGTTTGATACTGTGCTACACAAAAAGGTGATTGTTATGGTTGACAAAGGAAATATGTGTGTGTGTGTGTGTGTGTGTGTATAAAGACATTTACAGGTGAATGGGAAATTTGTTTCAGTTTCTATTTCTTTGTGCTTTTGTATCCTGCCCTTTCCAGGAATTAAGTCTTTAAATACTTAATTGAAAACAGAGTTCAAATTGCTATTCTTTTGTTTATGGAATTCTTCTTATACATGAAAGTTAGCTTTTTAAGTTCATGGAGATACAGTTCCGCTACTTGGTTCCAGCTAAAACAGAAATTTGTTCAGCCTTGATGGAATTTGAATGAAAAATTCTTTACTTAGCATATGCTCAGATGTGACTGTTAGTTAGGCTTACAAGTGTTGATAAGCAGAGTAGGCATAGGAATGTTTGCACTGGGTGATATTGTTACCGCAGAGTCAGAATTGTTACTACAGTTGGGGTTGGAAGGGACCTTTTGGAGTCACCTGCTCAAACAGGGCCATTTAGAGCTGGGTGCCCAAGGCCATGTTCAGACAGTTTTTGAGTCACCTCCAGGGTTATAGACTCCACAGCCTCTCTGGGCAGCCTGTGCTGGGTCACCCTTCCACTAAGAAGGTGCTTCCTGAGATTCAGAGGGAACATCCTGTGCTTCGGTTTGTATCCATTGCCTGTGGCATGCCACTGGCCACCCCTGAAAAGGGCCTGTCAGCTTTGCACCCTCCCTTGGAGTATTTATATACATTGATAGCATCCTCCTGAGCCTTATCTTCTCCAGGCTGAACAGCTTTTCCTCATAGGAGACATGCTCCAGTTCCTTAATTATCTTTGTGGCCCTTCACTGGGGTCTATCCAGCATGTGCATGTCTTTCTTGTAGAACTGGACACAGTGCTCCAGACGTGTCCTCACATGTGCTGATCAGAGAGGAAGAAACCACTCACTTCATCTCCTGGCAGTGCTTTCTCTAACACAGCCCAGGATACCATTCATCTTCCTCACAAGCGCATGTTCCTGGCTCTTGTTCAATTTGGTGTCCACCAGGACCTCCAGGGCCCTTCCCAGCTTTGCAGCTGGATGGCCCCAGCATATATCTGTGCATGGGGCTGTTCCTGTCCAGGTGGAGGACTTTGCACTTCTGTCCTTGTTGAACTGCATGAGGTTCCTGTCAGCCAAATCCTCCAGCCTGTCAAGGTTCCTCTGATTGGCAGCAGAAAATATATTATGGCTGTATCCTCAAATTGAGGAAACAGACTCCAATTGTTTAGAATCCTATGGGAATCAGAGAGCCGTTGACTTGCTTTCCTGTAGGATTTTTCTCCTCTTGGTGCAGCAACAGGAGAGGTGTTTTGTGTCCAGCTTTTCTGCATTAGCAATCACTGCTGAATGTCAGTGCCTGCCACATTGCCACCTGTGCAGCCACAGCATACCCCTTCACCCTGGTCTCTTCATCTTCCACTTCCTCTTTCCCTGCTGCTTGCTCATCACATCAGAGAGCTTCAGCCTCAGTCAAATATTAAGAAGATGACCACATTTCTATTCAAACCACTGTTGGTTTTAAGATGTGCTTAAAGGAACCATAGAAAATTCTGATCACTTCTCGGAAATGAGGCTGAATTGTAGAAATGCTGTCAGTGGAATGGTTTACTGGTGTACTCAGCATCAGTGCAGCCACCCCAGTTATGCAGGGATCCAAGTCAGAGCATTGCATAGCTGTGGGAGGGAACATCACATTGTATGGAGTTCACCACACAAAATATCTTACAAGGCTACTTGTTATGATTTTCTTACACAGCTCAAATGTGTAACCTGAAATATTTGTTCTATTAATTAAATTGTCTGAAGGAAAATACAAGAAATCTTTTAATGTCCTACTCCCAAAACCTAAGTTCTCTGCATCAAAACAGCTTATAAAGCAAGGTATAGAGACATTTAGATATATCTCGTGGTTTATTGTGGTGTGTGTAGGATAAGCCATGATGTCTGTGTGTATCAGAAATTACTGGTGGCCTATGACTGAGCCTTCCACCTTCAGAAACAGGGGATTGATCTTAACTGAGAAATTAATCATGCTGGTAGAGGTGAAATCCTGGGATGGTGACCACAGGCTCTGGATAAAAAGGCTGAACCAAGGACAAATCTGGGACTTTAATCGCGAGTTCCCTCTGTGATTGGTAGAATGAAGGGTCTTAAGGAGCAAGTCTGATGATTCATCAAATTACTGACTGGCGTGGGGTGTCTTTGGCTTGCAATGTAATAGTAACTTGGGATGTAGTGCACAAGAGTGCATTAACCCCCTCCCTACTGCCTTCCCTTCAGTAAAAACAAAGCCAGCAAAGTCAGTCTTGCTAAGAGAAGCTGCAAAGCATGAGTAACAAGTATTAAAAGACATGTGTTTAAAAGACTACATGGAGAGTCCTTTGATTATTTTCTGCTGCTTCTTTCAAAATGTAACTACACGTAAAGGTCAGAGCAAAAGACAACTTGCTGCTCAAGAAACCAGCCGTGCAAGGACTGTGGGCCCCCTCCTGCTGTGTGACAGGGGACCAGGGCTGACTCAGCCCCTCTCAGAGAGCTGAGATTGATTGCACCTATGTCAGGCCAGCACCAGGTCTGGCTGCTTCCGTCTGGGAACATCATCCAAGCATGAATGCTGGAGCTGTATTGGTCTTGCAGGCCTGTGAGTTAGATTTATGCCTGCTTTGATCTGCTTGCACTTACTGGAGTTACTCAAGGACAAGTGTGACATCAGTATACATGGCAGAGCTGAACATCAGATGTGAGGATGGGGGAATAGGGAAGTGTGGGAAGAAGGAGGGAAGGCTGGAAAGGAGCCTCTTTCCTCTATGTTATCAGGCAGACAGTGATCCCTTCCCCAGATACAGTGGATCAAGGACTGCTAAGATTAATGATGCTTCCCTTCCTCTACACCTCACAAGTTAAGGCTTTCATTTTGAGGGCTTTACACATAACAGTATGTGTTGTTTTTCCTCATCTTACTAACTGTTCTCACTGGTTCAAAGCTTTGACACCTATTGGCACCTGTTCTAAATAAAGGCAGGCATTGGCCTTGACTGCCGGGGCAGAGCAGCCACAGTTCCTTTGGAATTGGGCAGAGTGGATGGTCCTGGTTTCACTCTATGTTGGCTGCAATCTGCAGGGAACGGTTCCCTTGTGGCAGACGCAGAAAAGACCATAAACTTCCTCCTCCTATTTCAAATTAAAAATCCAGCTCTGGGTTTTTTTGGGAGGTTTGGTTTTGGTTTTTTTCCTGAATCCAAGCCCAGAAATGAAGAATTCTGGCCAAGATGCTGATTTTACCCACTGACCACAAATAACATTAGGAACAATGCACTAGTGGTCCTCACTCTCAAAAGACTCTGGCCTCTTCCTTATTTTTAACAAGCATATTTATGTGCTCCAAACCTCATCCACAGGAATGAAAACAGCTTAAATTCAGGTGGTGTGAGCATGAATGACTTCATCTGAAAAAAACCCAATATGTGCTTAGTTTTCTAAGTATGCCATACCAGTCAGCTAAATAAACCTTTCTTGTAGGGGAAAGAGGGGACTTCAACACTCCCTGCCCCCAGCACAGGCACAGATCTCCTGTCATGTGAATTAAATAGGCTTGATGCCCTGGTGATAGAGATCCCGGCTGTTTCAGGATTTTCTCTTGGCTGGGAAGAGACTTGCAAAGCAGTCATGTTTGTGCAGGGATGTATTATGTCAAGAGCAGGGAAAAGAACTCAAGTGTTTGTTCTGGCTTAACAGTGACTTGGAATGGGCTCAGTTCTGCTCAGCGGCTTCATTTCTGGGGCCAACCTATAAGCTCAGGAGAAAAATATCTGATCAGCTGGCCCAACTGCTGTAGGGCGGTTTCTTTTTAAAACTGCCGTCAAGTTCTAACATGTGATTTATCTTCTAATGAAATAACATCTCCACCCTTAAATCTTCATTTAAGGACACAGAGACTCTTATGAGCCTTTTATAAATAAGATTCATAAAATCATTTACATGTGCCTTATGACTGTGTTGCAGGTTGCTAAGGCATTACTCTTCTCTTGAGAGGAAGAGACAGCATTTGAGTGTGCATGTGGGTAATATGACACATACATACATTTATTGTATCCCAGCCACCTGAGCTGAAACTCTCCCAAAGCTTTGAGCGCTGTCTGTCCAGCACTCTTTTTGTTTTACTTATTTCCTTTTTCAATTAAAAAAGAAGATAAATAAAGTAGAACTGAAGAGATAACTGACATTGCAAACACTGAATTAGCAACAATGGGGAAAGCAGGAGTGCCAGCTATGCAGAGCAGAGAGCAGAATATAACACAGCAAACAAGCTTGGAAAGGAGTCAAGGAATAGGAGGTTTACAACATTCTCTCTGTCTTGCTTAAGCCTGCCTGTACATGTGACCAGTGAAGGTAACTTATGACTATGAGCAGTGTGCTACAGGACATTATCTTTCTGCTCATTATTGAAATGGTGTCCTTTGCTGACAGAGTGCCAGCCATGGAGTCACTCGTGTCATGTTTTGCTGACTGTGTTCCAGCAGTGTTGAAGGAAGATTTCCTTGCAGAGCACTTACAGCTGTGCTGCTATATCAGTTGTGCTGCTCCCCACTCATTTGTGGCTTATTTCTAGGCCTCCTCTTGGGGCCCAATGTCGTCATAATTGATGCATGACTCAGACCTCAAGGTTTAAGAAAAAGGGAACTGAATTTCTCATACCAGACTTAAGTTTTAATCACCACAGAAACAAAATATTCTTCCCTCCTCCCCAAAATATGAAGATTAGCTGCAGCATAAAGCACATAATACGTCAACTGGGGAGCTGAGCTGATCACCCGAAGGGATAGTCGTTGTATACCAGCTGCAGCAGAAAGCAGGTGGCTCTGTGTATACCTGTTAATGGCTTTCCAAGGAAAACAGGGGATCATCAGTATTTGGAGGAGCCACCTAAGGAGCAGGATGAGCTTGGAAAACTTCTCAGAAGAGAGGGCAGTGTTAGGAATAGCAGTTTACCTTGAAAGTAAATTCATATATAAATTACATGTTCTAACACAAAAACTGAAGCAAACTATATGTCTCTCATACCCATGTTTTTCTTCTTCATCTTGGTTCCATTGTTTTTTAGAGACAAGTTTTCCCCAGGCTACTTTCTGTTAGCTTTTTCCTTCAATATAATAGATTCTTTTTTTTCTTCTCAAAAACTTCTTCCCTCTTCCTATCCCTTTGCTTTTGTTCTTACTCCTTTTCTCCTTCTCAAGAAGTGCAGCTGAAACAGCTGGCACCACCACACAGTGCCTGCTTCTGGGGTAGGATGCAGGGGAGCAGAAGTGGGATTCCGCTCCCTAGCCATGAACTATTTACACCGTAGACTTGTGCACCCTAAGTTCTCTTTATAGCCAGCAGAGAGAAATGAGAATTTTGAGGGCACAAATGCCCCAATGTGTGTTAGGTGCTGCCAGATTATGCTTTAGGTTCAGATGAAAAGCACCTGGTCTGTAGACTGTCTGTGTGCAGATCAATCAGGGTTGTGACTATACTTACTCAATACCTCACTCTCAGAGTCTGCTATTGACCTAGTGGATGACTTGGGCAAGTCACTTACCAACCTCCGAAGTGGAATAAAGTTGTGATTTTACAAAAGTCTATAACTTGGTTAAGTTTTACTTTGGCTAATGCAGGATTTGGCTGTGTGCAGTGCTGTTATCCCATGTTACTTTTGCCTTCTTTTTTAACCTTTGGACTCTTTTGCAATAGGAAGTGGTGTCATTTCTTTGATTGGCAAGGGCTGGCCCAACATCTGCAGTCACAGAGAGCAGAGCTAGAGTTTAAGACCCCTCTCTTTATAGGCTATGTCTTCCTTCATCCAGAGAGCAGCTAACCCCTCTCTTCCCAGAGGGCTACTGCTATGCCGGGGAAGAGAGTGACAGTGGTTGTCAAGTACTTTCCTCTTTGCTTACCAGCAGTTTCGTATCCTCGCTACCGGAGGATACTAGAAAGGTTCACTGCATCAAAACAGCCCCCCAGACTGGGGCAGGTAGGAGAGGTGGTGGGCAGCAAACTGGCCAGGGTTTCCATGGGGGAAGGTGAGGGTAGGTCAGCTGGAAGCATCAATAGGTCTCATAGTGTCCAGAGCACTGCAGCTGGGCAAGAGTACCTGAACTCAGTCAAAGCACAAGGCACGGAAGAAGGGCTTAGCAGAAAACTTGCCTGATGCAGTGGTTTTGGCAATGTTACCAGGTCTCTGTTACATTATGGATTCATAATATTTAGTGCTATAAAATTTTCAGTCTGTTCTCAAAACCAAACAAATTCCCCAAACAAAACCAAGTTTTTGTCAAGGAGAAAAAGCTGCAATTACAAATCATAAAGTCTGAGACTCCAGACCAAAAAAACATTGTTTGTCAGCAGGATCCAAATTTAACTATAAAGTTTCACAATTTTAGTCCATTATATAAATTTCGAGAGTCCAATTCAGAGATTCTGAGCATTCTTCTCTTCTGTTTTGTTGAGTGTTAAGACACATCAAGGTCTCCTCATGATATTTTCTTCTCCTTGCTTTATCCCGTTTTATAATTGCATCTCAAATTTGAGGTCAGCAGATGCAGCTGTGCTTGGTTTTGCACAATTAATGAACTGCAGATTAGCATGATAGAAACCATTCTGCTATTTTTATCCATGCTGACTTTTACCCAACAACAGTTATATTCTTATTTTTTAATTCTCCCAGCTTTACCAAATTCTTCCTTACCATGCAGCTCCCCACTAGGATGGATCAGACCGTGCATGATTTCACCACAGGAACATCCTGACTTCTAAAGGGAAGGACTCTTCATCCTCCACCTCAGTGATTGATTGGGTTTACAGCCTTTGTAAGTTCCCACAGGTTCAGTTCCATGCAGGACAAATGAAATAACAGGATATCTGGTTATTAGTTTTCTTACACACTTCCGGCTCTTGGTACAGGATGTACCCTAGGAAAAGATTCTGCTCAGTAATCATTATGGTGACAGCTTTGTACATCTGCTCAAGTGGAGGCATTTCCAAGGAATCCCTGCTTTTTGACCTCTGCACAGTGTAAGTGTCCACAGTTGGCTGGCACTGTGCTGTTTGAGCAAAGTGCAATCTAGCTCATGGACGTTAAGACCACAGGCATGGCAACAGCCTGCACCTTACAGAGTGTCAGCATTTGAATAAGACACAATGGTTCTGATGTTGGCAGTATGCTGTGGGACATAGCATTTCTAAACTTGTCAGTTAGGTCTGCAGGAACTTTTGATCCTTGTTAGCCTGAAGATTTACAACTTTCAAAGCACACTGCTGAAAACATCTCATGATGAAAGAGAAATCATGAGAAAGAACAGTTTCTCAATAACCCATTCGGTTATTCTCTTCTTCCTTCCCATCACCTGAGCAAAAAGCAAACACAGAACAGCAAGGACCACAAAAGCAACAGTAGTGCAAAGAAGCTGCTTATACTTATGTCATGGTTTAATCCCAGCTGGCAGCTAAGCCCCACACAGCCACTCACTTCCTCCCTCACAGTGAGATGGGGGAGAGAATTTGAAAACTAAAAGTGATAAAATCTGTGGGTTGAGGTGAAGGCAGTTTAACAGGGAAAGCAAAATCCATGCATGCAAGCAAAGCAAACCAAGGAATTCAGTCACCACTTCCCATGGTCAGGCAGAGGTTCAGCCAGCTCCAGGACAGGCTGGCTCCATCAGATGTAACGGTTGCTTGGAGACAAATGCCGTCACTCTGAACATCCCCCTTCATCCTTCTTCCCCAGCTTTATATGCTGAGCAAGATGCCATATGGTATGGGATGTCCCTTGGGTCAATTGGAATCAGTTGTCCTGGCTGTGTCCCCTCCCACCTCCTTGTGCACCCCAGCCTTCTCACTGGTGGGGTGGTATGAGAAGCAGAAAAGGCCTTGACTCTGCATACACACTCCTCAGCAGTAACTAAAACATCCCTCGCAGCAACACTGTCTCCAGCACAAATGCAAAACATAGCCCCATACAAGCTACTATGGAAAAAATTAACTCTATCCCAGCCAAAATCAGCAGCTCAGCTGACTGGTTCAGTTCTTCCTACTGGTGCATTCAAGCTAAAGGAGAAGCTGATGGCAGAAGGTATGTTTTCTATATCCTCAGATTTTTGGCAGTTGCGTGCACTAAAAATACATAGAAGAGGACATAGTCTGAAATCAGCAAGAACTGCCTAAATTTGAAGTTGCAAAGTGATTGTTTTCCTTTATCATTCCGGAGTGGACACCAGGGCAGGCTGTGTCTGTTAGAATGCTTTCTTCAGTTATGTTTGAGCTTGTGTGTTCAGTTTTGATTCCTAGTAGTTAGCCCTGCTTGCAGAATTTACTCTGCTCCTACTTACAAATGCCTTTCCTCTATAGAGTTCTTTAATTATGTGGAAACACACTCCAAATATGAATATAAGTTAACTCCTACTCTTTGTGCTACTAGGAAAGCTGCAGCTGGCATATGGAGCTGCCTAGCCTTGAAGTGTTCTGTATCACCAGCTAATTTTCCCAAGAAACATACCTGGAAAAGAATACATCAACAATTTCCTGCAAGACATTTGACTAAATCATTTAACATATGCGATCTTTAACCTTATCTCTTCGAGTGCGGTAACATCTAGTAATCTGCTGTTGCCTGCACAGAGTGTACTTTTCCAGCTGAAGTTCTTGTTAGTACCAGCTGAGCTGTACCTAGAGCGGAAACAATCTGTGTTTCCTGTAGGTCACACTCTGCTGCGTTTGCCACAAAGGCACTTAGGCACTGGAAAATCTATCCTACTAGGACAGCTGGTGGCTACCCCATGCTTTTTAGGTTCTGTGATTTTCTCGATCACCTTGAAAGAAGGTATATGGAACGCTGTTGTAAACAGATGTATAAGCAGCTTTGATTTGTTACCATATGCCTTCAGGAGAAAGATCAGTTCCATGCTGATGCAGATACGCAACCCTGCAGGCAGTAAAGAAAAGGTTCTGTGAATGAAAGTCTGCACCACAGTTAGGAGTGGGGCACAGGAGTGAGAATCATTGAGAAAATTTGGGGGTTCAGGTTGAAGCTAGCCAATTAAAACAAGGTATGTTCACAGAATGGTTGAGTATGAAAATGAAGTACAAGAAAGGTCATTAATAACATGAAAAGGATCTTGCAGCTTTCCCAGGATCCAGGAAAATAAATGTGGGAATTTCTTTCTAAATGTCATAGCTCATTTTTAATTGTGTGTGTATAAAACCCTTGCTCTGCAGTTTAAACAAATTGGTACCAAAAGTTAAAAGGAAAAGGCTGTTCTCAAGCAGAAACATACTTATATAAGAAGTATGAAGCTTTTAGTTTCTGTATCTTGCTCTATAATAGACAGCAGTGCATCTAAAGGCAGAAGTCCTTGTTCATGATTATAAGGTTATAGTGAAGGGATTCCAGCAGCATCAGAGGATGAGAAAGGCACTGAGCTGGAGGTGCCTTAGGCTGGAACAGTTAATTCCAACTGGAGTGGAGAGTGGACTCCTTATTGGGGCATATACTGGTGTGAGTATTTTAACACAGTAATTGTAGCTGTGTGAAACCAGCCTTGATTAGCCGCAAAAATAGTGTGGAAATTCATTAGTCGCAGGTAACCTTATAGAACAGTTTGTGCTTCAACTCTGGGTTCCTACACAGTTGTCTTTCTGAATTGTCACCTTGTAAGGCTAGAAGTCAAAGACTTAGAAGACAAAAAGAACTTAATGTAGGCAGTCTTTTGATGTACTCTTATCTTTGAAACAACTAAAATGGTTTAAATGTTTTCTTGCTATTTTTCCCCTCAAGGCACAGGGTGGATTTTAGTTTCTTGCTGTGTTAGGACCAGTTTAAAGCCATGGGATAGGAATGAGATATGACACTGTTAGGAGGCAAGGCTGAGAGCAGTAAGCTGAAGAAGAAAGAGTGTCCCATATGAATGATAAGTTTGTGCTGAAGTCTTTCTCTTTTCACCCACAACCAAATCTCTGACTTGTCCTTTGCTAATTGTCAGCCTTGTGATTAAAGAAGCAGTTTGGCTCAAGGATAAGATTTAAGGTCCTAGGATAGATGAAGCCTTTCACAAGTTTGATTTCACTGTGGGAGGGCTAATGCCTACTTTCAGCACCTAATATCAAGAAAAGAGTAAAAGTTTTATAGACAGTGGATTGTTTGCTTTAGTTTTAGCCTAAAACAATGGCCCTTAGCAGATTTGAAGATATGAATACAGGATTATCTTTATTGACACACAGATATGTGTGTCCCTGAAACAAACAGCTGCTGCCTGTGTGCTCACTGGTACCATTTATGATGTCCACTAACGGGTCTGTAGTCAACCTCTTACTTGTTTAATTGCAGAGCATGTTCAGCAGATGTCACGGAGTCAACCTCAGCAGTCTATTGTGTGAAATTATGCTTCAGAGTCCTCCTAGATGTATACACATTGTCTTCTGATACAGTTAAGAACAACATAGCATTCCAGAAATCCATTTTAATGCACTCTGATATTCCATAATATTTTCTGTACCAGATTCCTTTAAATGTCACTTACCAGTAACCAGCCCAAATTTTGGGCTGTTTGAGTACCTGTGCCCTTTTAAGTTTCACCCCCAGTGACAGAAAAGTTCTGTTAACCTTCTCTGCAGCATACATTCTTATTTTATACTAAAATAAACAAAAAAAATCTTTAGAATAATAAAATAAGAAAATGTTTATACTAAAATAACTGCAGAAGAATGGGAATCCTAGTAGGGTTCATAGTTCGGGCATCTTACTGAGTGTTTTCAAATTAACATTGGATTCCTTCTCATCACAGACCAAACTGTAGTAAAAATGCCAAAGTAAACTAGGGATAATAGCTTTACAATGGCTGTGCTCCTGGAAGCCACTTTTTCCTTATTTGTGTACTTTATTTTTTTTCTGCACCTTCTCAGTTATTTCTTTCTCATCCCTATTTTGACCATATCTGGATGATACTCTCTTTCAGTCCCCTCTAGCTTTCTGCTCTGGGGTTCACTGCAGACACTCCAAACTCAGATCTTTCCTTTTTCATATAATCACTCTCTTCAAATTTTTTTTTTTTTTTTTTTTTTTTTTGCTTCTCTGGGCCTATGTGCATTTCCCCTGCTCTTAAAATATTAAAGTAGTGTCCTTTTAGTTATAAGTTAGCTGAAAGTACTATATATTAGTTTAATTGACTATGTTCTATAAAAAGCCGTCATAAACACAGCTTTTTCCAAAGGAAGTATAAGCAAGCTAAGAAATTAAGATCTGTCAGATATAGGTATAAATATCCATCTATATTAAACATACACAGGAAGCTGTGAATAGGAGTATTTACCATGTGAGTCATTTAAGTTTGTGATTTACTAAAGCTAGACTTTGTGCAGGTTTTCTGCTGAACGTGATCTTGATATTAACTGAAGATGTGTGTGTTTTGTCAGGAGTGAGTGGCACAGAGTGCAACCTAGAGTGAAAACAGAAGTGATGTTCAACTTGTCTATGGCATAGCAGCAGGATTTCCCCTTCTCTCCAGCAAGCTTCCTGCTGCTTTTTCCAGTAATTTTAACTACCAGATAAGGGTTATTCCTCTGGGACGTTTTCCCAAGCTAGTTAAACATTAAATTCAGTGCTAATTAAGTATTTATAACTTTGGTGATGTTGAATTCTTCTTTGATTACTTTTCTATTGCTCTTAATCTCTCCGCCAGACCAGTTGTCTTGATCATTGGTTAGTATTTACTGCCTCAGGAGGATTTGTTCAGGAGAGGTAGGGTCTCTGTAATCAAGAGGAGTTTCAACACACAACCGGTAGATACACATCTGAATGAGCAGCCAACCAGAATTAGCACCAATTAGCATACCCTCCCCACCTTGCCAGCAACCTGGCTTGGCTGAGTGGCCACTGTGTGGTTTAAGTATCCACCTGGCTAAAGAACTTGAATGGCAGACAGGATGTTTGTGCATGAGGTATAGTTTGAGGTAAATAACTTCATGTTCCAAAATAGATGAGTGCATGAGCACTAGGGCATGACAGCAATACATTTCTGATTATTCCTGGTAACAGGGCTTGAATGCTCTGTCCTCTACCAATGAATAAAGTATTTCCTTCCTCCTATACTCAAAGAACATGTAAGCATGTAATCTACCTTTGAACTTCGTTATCTGTTACTAAGATGTGGATCGTGTATCTAGCTGCTGCCAATTTCTGTAATTCCTATTGCAGCAGTGAAATAGCATGTCAGGGAACAACCTGAGAAGAATAATACTATCTTCTGCCACTTTTCATCACTGAATCAGTACCGTAGAGGATATGTTCTTCCCGTGTACCTTTTTTTTGGTCATAAACCAAACCCTTGTTCCATTACTGACTAGTTCTGGTGCTTAGGTCCAGAGTTCCCTCTCTCAAACTAGTGAACATACAGATCTCAAAAAATGGGTAAGATTTAACTGAAAATGGTGATTAGATCAGGGCATTTGAATACAGAAGAAAAGTAGAATGTAAGTCAGATGTAAACTACTTTGGAATATTAGTGAAGGTGACACTCAACATGCTTGGACTTTGAAGTGCACTCAATAGAATCATTAGGTGAGGTATGAATTCTGGATGTGGAGTGAAAATAGGTGAGTTTGGAGAAAGCTAGGCTCAAGTCCTGGTTAAAGACTTCAGTTTAGAATCCGTATCTTAAAAGCTTCCATCAAAAAAAGCATTTCAGCAACTCTGCCCCAGTAAGGCTAGGCTGCAGAACTCTATAGTATGTTTGTTACTGAGTTGTGTTTATCTCCTGAATGGAGGGGGGGTGGAGGGGATTCTCATCATGTTGGTACTTTGCAATGAATTATTGCTTAAATGAAATGTTCATATGTCTGGATGTGCTTCAGAATCCCCCTGCATTTTTGAGGAAGAATAGTATTTGTTCAGAGGAGGATCACAAAAATGATCGGAGGGATGGAGTACCTCTCCTATGAGGAAAGTCTGAGAGAGTTGGGGTTGTTCAGCCTGGAGCAGAGAAGACTCTGGGGAGACCTTACTGTAGCCTTTCAGTTCTTAAAAGGGGCCTATGAGAAAGACTTTTTAGCAGGGACAGTTGCAAAAGGATTGCAAGAAGACAAGGAGTGATGGTTTTAAACTAAAAGAGGGGAGATTCAGGCTGGATGTGAGGAAGAAATTCTTTACAATAAGGGTGATAAAACACTGGCAAAGGTTGCCCAGAGAGGTGGTGAATGCACCATCCTGGCAGACATTCAAGGCCAGACTGGACGTGGTTCTGGGCAACCTGATCTAGTTCAAGATCTCCCTGCTCATTGCATGGGGGTTGGACTAGATGAGCTTTGAAGACCACTTCCAACCCAAACTATTCTATGATTCTGTTTGTATCAATCACTGCTCCTTCAATAATCATCACAGTTCTAGAAAGCTGCCAGATGAAGTGGCTTTAGAGTCCTGTGTTCTGCAGAAATTGGCACCGAGAGAGATGCTCACTTTAGATTACTGAGCTTTAATGGAGCTACAGGGCCACGAGGATGATAGGGAACTGGAGCATCTCCCGTATGAAGACAGGCTGAGAAAGCTGGGGCTGTTCAGCCTGGAGAAGAGAAGGCTGCATGGAGACCTCATAGCAGCCTTCCAGTACCTGAAGGGGGCTTATAAGGATGCTGGGGAGGGACTCTTCATTAGGGACTGTAGTGGTAGGACAAGGGGTAATGGGTTAAAACTTAAACAGGGAAGTTTAGATTGGATGTAAGGAAGTTTTTTACTGTAAGGGTGGTGAGGCACTGGAATGGGTTGCCCAGGGAGGTTGTGAATGCTCCATCCCTGCCAGTGTTCAAGGCCAGGTTGGACGGAGCCTTGCGTGACATGGTTTAGTGTGAGGTGTCTCTGCCCATGGCAGGGGAGTTGGAGCTAGATGATCTTAAGGTCTTTTCCAACCCTAACTATTCAATGATTCTATTCTGGGACCTGGAACTCCTGCTTATCAGCCACATACTTCTGGGCTAAATCATTTTCTCACCAGATTGTTTTCAATTAAGTTATCCTGTCTTTAATGGATTGTGGGCATTGCAGACTAATTCTGGTTTGAATGAACAGACACCCAGCTAAGTGACTTATAGCTACATAGATCTCCAGCTCTATGTGTATTTCTGGTATCAGATCATATGATCAGCCTACATGTAGACTAAAGAGAAGTTTGCTGTTTCTTTCTCATGTTCTCAAGCCTACTGCCTGAACCCCCTCTCATCTGCTTTTAAAAATGAGATGAAGTGGCTGTACTCACCCTGGACACCATATCTGGAATACAGACTTGTTTCTCTGCACTTAGAGAAATACTACTACAGTAGTAAAGGCACTTTTGAGTCATATTAGCCTGCTTTTGGTCTGTCATTTCTTCCCATAGAAGACACTGAAAGCCACAGAAAATAGCAGGTATTATCTAGGCGGTGAAGCAGCATCCTAATAGGATGTAACCTCAACAGAGATCCAGGGTGCTTGTGGCTGGCAAAGGGAAGGATGGAGGGAAGAAGGAAGGAAATGTAGTCCAGGTAGTGTGATCATAGCTGTGACTGTTTGTGAGTTGGTATCTCCGAGCAGCAGTGCCAATGTGATGAGGGCATCTGCTTGCACATTTCAAAAAAGCAGATGAGATAAGTTTTCATTTAAAACAAGACCCAAGACAAAGCAATTGCTACAGTTGGCTTTGCTGCAGTCCTTTGCCCACAACCTCCTCCCTCAGCCCTGGCACCGTGTTTCTAAGAATATGCCACTTTCAGCTTTGCAAGTGTCACGTACACTGTGAACTCCTTAGGAAGTTTTATACACAAATCAACTTCTTCACAGTGCTAACAGGAATCTCGCTTGTCTCTGAGGGCATTCAATGTTTCAAGTAATTTGAATTACGAAAACTATCAGCCGTCACACATTCACTTTCGGTGCTGAGTTCTTTGAAGTCATGCTGTGTGATTCCAGGGAAGGATCAGGCCACCCAGCTGCACAGCTGTGGTTGCATCAGTGAAACTGCCCCGAGTCTTCACAGAGTGAGGCACTGGCCCTATCTACTGAGTGAATTTGTTAAACCATGTCCAGGCTTTTGCAAGGCCAGCTCTGCCTCACGAACCTGAGACTTCTCAGGGAAGAGGGAGGGGGGTTTCCTGGGGCTTGTCATGTATCTGTCATGATGACAAGTTTCTTTAAAAATGCAGTAGGATTACTATAACTTGTTTACAAGCCTGTTAACAGTAAAACAGAAACTGAAATTATACATGCAGTTCTGCTAATGAGAGGTTTGAGGCTGTTTTGTTTTAATTCAATGGCCATTTGACAGGAATAAAATCCACTGACTCAGAAGATCTGATTATTTAGAGACTCAGAACAAAAAAACCCTGAGTTTTTTTTACCCATGCCACTAGCATGTCACTTGAATCACTTAATGAAAACCTAGTGTTGATCTAAACTAATGTTACAAGGCAGCTACTTTCCTGGAAACTCTTCATCCAAGGGCTAGTTCTGCTGCAGGACTCCAAGCAGCTGCTGTGCAATATGACATGATTATCTGAAAGGCTGTACCTTGGAGTAAGAGGAATGCTATTGATTTTCATTTTGAAGAGTTACTGAAACCTAGGAGGAAAGGGAGGGATTGTTAAGTCCCAGGTAAAGTAAAACAGAGGTAATGATAACTGCATGGAAGGCAAGTGGATGGGCAGCCAAAATGTCTGGCTGCCTTTAAAGCTTCGTAATTCTGTACCAGCAAACTTCGGGGAAAGAGTCAGGTTTGTTTTCCAGGAAGAGATAATGTAGAAACCTCTTTCTTGTGGCTTTCTTTAATCACATTTAGGGGTAGTGTTAAAAGCCAAACACGCCCAGAGAGATGCTCCCTTTGAACTACAAAAGCCCAACACATCCCAGGCTCAGTTCACTGAATGGATGCTTTACAGAAAGTTCCAGTCATCTCTGGTGTTGAGCTGACCTGCTGGACCTTTCTCAAAAACAACTCTTTCAGCAGCTTTTGCTGTTACACCACTGTCAGAACAACTCAAGAAAATACGTCACTGGAACTGCCATCAACATGCATGTGCCATGTTGGGTATTTCTCTTCAAACATTTTTGAACACATTTGACAATAGCTGTACAAATCCAGTTAAAATATTTTTCCCTAGCTGAGTAGTCATTTCTCCAGAACCGTGCCTGGGAACATTTTGCTGATATACCATAGTATCCTATTTCGTTTCAGATGTGTAGGTCGCCACTTGTTTCTAGTACAGATTGAGCTGTCATTTTTTGCAAATGAATGTGCACGCATAAACCCCTATCTTGCATCCCTTCAGTGTTTCCTAGGAGGTCTGAGCTGTTTGGTGCTTTGTGTGCTACATCTGTGAAGCACCTTTAGAAAGCAGAGGTATAGCAAGTTCTGCTGCAAGCAGAAACATAGGAACACATCTCTGATCCTAGCAGGGATTTTTGTGTCACAGCAGTTCACTGCTACTCAGTGGAACAGTGAAGAAGTTAATTTGCTTTAGCTCAGCCTGTCAAGGGGTGATTCAATTGCACTGAGATCAGGTAGGGCTGTATGGTGACAGAGCAGTTGCTTTGTGAAGTTAACATGGGGAATGGGTTGCAGCCTGTTTTGTTTCCTTACTTAAATCTATGCTATCTTCTTCAGCTGGAAGGAGTAGCCGAAGCACAGCAGACTGTAGCGCACAGCCTGTCAACACCTCCCCGCTGCTTTCCTACCTGGGGAAAAACATTCTCCAGTAACTACTGCCCTGCAGGGTTCCTCTCACAGGTGCTACTCTCTTACCTCAGGTATGTGCCAAATACTGAGAAAGCTGAGTGTCCTGCAGCAAGACAAAAGGACTTAACAGCTCCTGTGAAAGAAAGTAAGAGTATGCTGGCCTAAAGCCCACTCTTTCTTTTTAGGGAATTACCACCAAGGAGATTACAACTATCATTTTCCAAATTATAGGAACCAACCACATATTCTGTGAAGATGACCTTGGATTCCAGTAAATGCAAAAAGTTACTGTTATTTCTTCCCCCCTCCTTTTTCCTTCCCATTTTTCCAAGAACTCAGTATTGTCTTGTATGCCTGCTTTGAACCAGTGATGGTCTGTGTGTACAAGTCTTCTGAACGAAGCTTTGTGGTAATCCCTGCATATGCCTGCAGGGATTAAAACCAAAAGGTTTTAATTCTTCATGCTCTGAGATCAGAGAAGACTGCTGTTTCTTCCTGTTCTGAGGTCTAAACCTCCACAGATCATTGGAAACTTTCTCTCCGTTGTCAGTGGCCTTTGGATCAGAAGCTCAGGCTCTTATTCGGCCGCAACCCTTTCCCTGAGGAGAATTTAGTTTTTGGAAAGCTAACCTCTGGTGGCCCTACCCATGAAATCACAAATCTGATCTCATGTAGAAGAAGTAACTAGGCAAATAAAATAGGCTGGTTTTCTCCAACCTCTCGCTACTTTTTGTGCAAAAGAGGTTTCTTACATTTTAGCAAAAACTCAAATCCTTTTGAATTTAGTTTTGCGATCACTGTCAACTTTCTGCAGCAAATCTGAGAGGAACAAAGGCTTTAATTCTGTATTGCTTGCTAATGCTGTTCACCATAAATCTGAAATGTCCTTGGATCAGTCAGTGGCATTTTTTTTCTTTGTCAGTCTTTTATTTTACTCCGGAAATATTCAACTTTGATTGCAGCTATTTTGGTTTGGGTTTAGGTTGTTAGGTGATTTCTGGTTTTGTTTTGTTGCACTTGGGGTTTTAGGTTGGGGTTTTTTTTTCCTCTAATGAAATCTAAATGTAGCATTTAAATTTTTAACTTATCCTTCCTGGAGAATTAATGGAGTCAAAGTTCTGTACTCAACTTTCTTCAGCAGTCTTTTAGTATCAGTAAGGCCATTTCCTTTTTGTGACAATAGCAAAGTCAATCACTTTACCTGTTTGGACCTCACCTGCCACATTGTTAATAGATTCTGAATGATTTCTCTCAGCTATTGTGTACATGCTTTCAGTTCAACATTTTATTTCCAGTATGGTCTGCAATAGCTGTTCAGTAACTCTGGTCTAGATTGAGGAATTTGTCTTTTATTGACATTCTGAATGACTGATTCACTACATCTGGTAAGCAAACAGAAGCTGGTACATCCTAGAAGCTCCTCCTTGAAGATCTGACTTGTTCTGTAGTACACAAGGGAGTTTCTTAATTACAGCAGTGTGGAGATTAAGACAAATATTGGAACAACCAGAAATCCTAAAGTGAAAAAGAATTCTAATCTAGCCCAGCCATATACTCCTGCTGCTGTTTTGCACTGGTTCTGACACTTCTTCGATGCTTTTTCTAGCCGTTTTAGCTCCTTAATGTGAAATGACTGTTGTGTTTTGGGTTTATTTTTTTTGTCCCTAAGATAGCAAATTATCTTGACTCTGGAAAGGTTCAAGAGCTACCACAGAGGACGAGGTGTAATTCTACAACCCAGAAACAGAGATGGAGAAAGAGAAAGGCCAAGTTGTGGGGGAAGGTGCTGGATTGTCTCAGCTATCTGTGACACCCCGCTCTTGAGCTGTTTAAGTAACTGTTTCTATCACAGGATATATAGAGCCAGCAGCTTTCTAGTTACTAGCTTGCAGGAAAGAGCTAAAAGTATTTAGAAAAAAACCACTTTTAGGAATGCAAAATATAGATTGGGACTGATTTTACTTACCAGCCTTGACCAACATGCTAAGAGAGAATATGTTTTGATTTAGAGCAACTCATAGAAAGGTTATACTGGCCATGCTGTTGAGGCTCAAGCTGGTTAGAATAAATCATTCAGGTTACTTTTAACACTTCAGTGTGGGGCTACATAAGCAGTATGGATTAGCCTGCTTTTTCAGAGAATGTCTTTTTGCATGCTTATCAGTTTGGAGGATCAACCACTCAGAACAATATATGTATTACAGGAATGTACTGAAGGCACTGTAATGTTTATGTAACTCTAGGATGGAAGTGTAAAGAATTATCTAATATAGGTAGAAAGAGGAGTAGCATCTGCCATGTATGAATGGTTAAGGGAGCTCCTCAGTTGAAATTAGATCCTTTTTCACTTCCCCTGAATAAATGCCTTGCCAAGTAAGGACTTCAAAGTGTATCAAATCACTTTTTTTAAGGAAAATCATGAAAATTTCACACAGCAACATCATAATGAGTGAAGCAACAATCATAATGAGTGAATGGGTGCCCCTTTCCCGATGCTAATATTTCCATTATTACTTTCAAACAGCTCCAGCAATCTCTGCTTTGTCTCTCACTTACCTGAGTATACTCCCATTACTTCACCAGATATGGGAAGAGTCACCAGCCTACCATGTGTCTATGTGTGCCTACACACACCATCTTCACCTCCTCTCATTTGTTTTCTCCCAGTCTCTGGCAGCATATGTTTTAGCTGGTATGGGTGCATGGGACTCCTGCTGTCAGAAGTTATGTCCCTGGCAGGTAGATTCAAGCTTGCCAACTACCAGCTGGATGGGTGTATTTAGACTATTATCAAGCCAAAATGACTAATGCCTGCTGAAAGCCAGAGTAGGGTGGCTAAGAGCCAGCTCTTCCTGTACTACATAACTTCTTACAGATGCAGTACAGACACAGGGGGAGGAAGACTACCTACCTCTGTCCTTTGCTATCACCCAGTTCTAGCAAGCCTGTACTTGCTCAGTTCCCCTCTGAAAGGACAGGGCAAATTTCACAACTTCTGTAACAACAATTTTGGAAAGCCAACAGGAGGAGACACACAGATAGGGAAATGACACAACTGTTTCCTTATAGATTTCTCCTTGGGAAGCTGGTGGAAATCCCCTACTCCCTCCTTCCAGTTCTCTACAAAGCCTTGTTTATCCACATACAGGGACTGAGCCCCTTCCCATAGGAGCTGGTAGTGTGTCTCCATGATAAGGAAGAAGTTGTTTACTGTGAGGATGGTGAGGAGCCCAAAGAAGCTGTGGCTGCGTCATCCCTGGCAGTGTTCAAGGCCAGGTTGGATGGGGCTTGGATAACATGGCCTAGTGTGAGGCGTCCTGCCCATTGCAGGGGCAGTGGAACGAGATGATCTAAAGGTTCTTTCCAGCTCTAACCATTCTATGATTCTGTGATCCACAACAGACCAGATTGTTTGCACAATCAGTAGCAATGTATGAGACCACAGAGCAGAAATAAGTCTACATGGAGCAGCATAAAAGAATGATGCATTTTGGGGGGGGGGATTAACTAACAAGAACTTCAGAGAAGGGGCCTTATCTTCAGCATGGGAGGCTTAGTTGTTGTTTCTTAAGTCATATGGCAAAGCGGTCATCCTAATGACCATGCATACCTAACCGTGAAGCTCCTTGTGCATTAAGGAGGGTGTATATGAACTGAAGAATTAAAGGATAAAAATCATGTCAGAGCCTTCTGGGAAACAGAAGAAGGGAAGAAGGGAAGGAAAAAACTCAATAACACTAACAAAAGCATGTTCAAACAATACTATTCCCAGGCAAATCATCTTTCCAAGAGAATGAATAATCAGATGTGAAAATCCTGAGCCAGATATGACTATGGCTTTTAGCCATGTCCTTTGGGGTTTTAAAAATAAAGGAAAGAGCAAAATCCTGAAATGAGATCTCAGTGTTACTCATATAACATGCTAAAAGCAGAACAGAGCATCTAAATACTTGAGCACTCAGAAGCTGCTGAAGTACAAGAGCAACCAAATTCAAGTTTATCATTGATGAGGTGGCAAATAGAAGACTAATATCCTGATCTGCACTCTGATTCTCTTAATTTAGGTCATAAACTTTCTGCCTGTGCAAAGCCAAAAGTTGGTGAGGAAGCATTTCTGGCTTTCTTGTACTCTTTAACACCTGAACTTCCTGTCAACTATCGACATCCTGTTTGTGCTACTGTCAGAGCTATGCAGGCACTTTACAGTCATATCTGATTAGTACGGGCCGGGCAGTGTTGTTTGATGGGTCATACAGTGAGTAAGCCTTTCTACTGAAATCAAGGCTCTTGACTAGTCCCTAGGAGGAAGTATACCTGTTGTGTCAGGCTGATACATGCACAGTCTAGTTCAGCTCTCGCTGCCTCTACAATCAATAGCAAAACTCCAACTTCAGTAAAGACTCATGACAGTATTTAGTTCTTGAAAAGTTCTCATTTTTATACTTTTGCTATTGGAAGATGGTTCTGTTAGGTATGGTCTCTGTCTTCCACAGCATTCTACAATCAAACATGAGAATCCTCAGGTAGCTCTATTTGCCAAGAAACATTTTGGCTTGGTTTGGGTTGGTGGTTTTTGGTTTTTTTCCCAATAGCCTAGTAGCCAGAGCACTCGCTTCCAAGAAGATTCAGTCTGAGAGAGAACTGGGTTTAAGTCCTTGTTGCCTCTCTTAGAGGCAAAGGTCCTGTACTGCATAGGCTTTTGTGGAGGAGGCGAAGGCACTTTGACCTGTGGAGGCTGTACCAAGAGTAGTGCATCTCTCTGGGCTGAGCAGAGAGCAGGGGAGGTCTGCTTCAATTGCTCCCTGTGCCTGAGAAATCCTGTGATTTAGTCATACTCCAGAACTATTTCTGGATTTTAGTTATTCAATGTTAAATCCTTATTTGTTCTCCTATGCACACTTAAGTGTCCAGATGCTTAATTCCTTTCCCTGGACTTGCTCCTGGGTTACCAGCTCAGTTTCTGAAAGTGGCTGAAGCAGAAGTCACAGACTGGAGTATTTCCAGAGCACAACTAGTATTTGCAAGTCTGAGCTTCAGGGTATTTCTTTCATTTAGGCTTACAGTAAAATTAACAAAACTGGACCAAATTTGTAATATTGACTAGCTTGTTCCCCTTAAACCTTTTAATACTGGAGCATACAGAACAGAAAACCTGAACTGACTTGTAAAGCAAAGACTGAGTTCAGTGAAAAGCTGGTTATTCCCCTCCTCCACTATCAGTAACATTTGTAACCATTATTTGGTGCTGCTCTTTTCTTCTTCTGATCCTTGAATTTCCTAAAGGATCATATCTGACCAGCAATTGTAGAGGACTGTGACATATATTCTTTTAGCTGCAGTGGTTCTGGTGTAATTTGTTTTACAGTAAAATGCCCTGTTTTTTGCACACCCTGCATGGCACAGACCACTGGCTGTTCTGTTCAGATATGTAAGCATTATGTCTCTTTAAAATGACATTAATAGCAAGCAGCATTACCACATGCAATTTAGCTGCTTACTAAGAGCAGATAATATTTATGCCAGCATTTTCATGACAGGTCAATTATTTTGTTAGCACAGGCAACAGTCTATTTGTATTGTGCAACTCTTCCTAGGAACTGAACTGTGCTGGAGGACAGGAAATCATGGGAATCAGGATGGACTTGAAATAAAATGAAGGGATTTGTTTTTCTTGTGTTTGGATGCCGGTGCCTGTTGAGCTAGAGTGACATACTGTACAATCTGTGCTTCTCATTATACAGCTAAGCAAAAGGAGGACCTGCAAGAGATTAAAGTAAAAGTGAGTAGACTGTAGTTGTAATGATGTTCAATTTAGTTTCTTTTCCCTTGATCTGTTTTCACGTGGTGACACGTGGTCTCCACAGGTCAAACCTCCAGATTCTTGAGCAGTTTTGAAAGGTGCTATTTCACAGAACTTCCTGAGCTGCACCTGGCCAATTCTGTCCTAATTTAAATGTATAAATGACCACCTAACCCAGTGGACAGTATTTCAAATTCAGCCACTTCTGTACGGTTTATAGCTAGTGATGCCACACTACTTTCATAATCTGCCTGCTACATGAAGACTTTATGACTCAGACTGGGGAGTTTCAAGAATCCTTTGCTCAGTTATGTAAAAAGGACACAGTCTTATGAAGGTGTTTAATAGATGTCTCTTCCCCCTCCTTTTTTTCTTCTACAGTCAGCACATTATCTTAATTGTGCATTTAATGTGGGTTAAGTTTGAATAAAAGAGAATGCATTCATTTCAGCTCAAGCACTAGAGGCTACTAAAAGTGACCTGCAATAAGTTCAGGCTTTAAAAACTGGGGCAACAGTAGCATAATCTGTATGACTATTTAAGTGGCTTCCCCAAGTCCTCAAGGGCTCAGGCCTTCACTGCTGCCTGTGGGAACTGAGCAGTTTTTGGGCTATGCTGGATTATGTACCATCTCTGAATCTTGGGGTAAAAAGCTCTGAGCTAACTGTATGATCATTGTACACTTGGGACTCTTTTTCTGTAACAGAGATTCCATCTGGCAAGAGAAGCTGTGAGAACCACCTCTCTGCCCTTGCAGCTGCTATTCCCCCTGTGCAATTCTTTCAAAACCCGGCTCATATTTTCTGTGGCTCTCTCAAATGCATTACCTCCTTCCAAAAGTTCTCAGCGTTCCAGGATGCTTTCCTCTGACATGCTACAGTCTTCCCAGATTTCACACAGAATTTTCCTGTAGAGAGAAAACATTCTCTCAAGGTTAGTTTCGAGCTCAGTTCTGCTGACCTGAGCTCTAGAAATCGAATTAGACTACGTAAGAAGACCGCTGGCCATTAGTTAAACCTGGCATTTGCTTCAAGCTGACCCTGCAGTGATTTCTTTTGTTCCACCAAAGGCCAGCATTCAAGATAGTGGAATTACACATGCACTCATAAATTCACTCAAAGCCTATTTATACCAGCTTGGAGTATGCCTATGGATTGTGCTTAGCATGTATATGCAATTGCCTTTGGGCTTCACCTGGGCTTCTATACAAAATTAGCAGGTAACAGTTTGTGTACAGTATAACTACAGCAGGCTGTATGCAACAGTCAGCTTTTCCTTTCATTTGGGTCAGAAGTTCAGGTCTGGCAGATAAACTGTGGTATTTTAAAATTCAAGGTGTCAGAAGAGATTATGCTTCCCCAGTAGCAATGCCACTGCTAAAACCTATCTATCTGGACTTCCAGTCCTAAAACATACTTTGGACTGATGTGAAATGTGCTGCATTTTAAAATCACTATTGTCTTGAAACTCTATTGAAATTATAGAATAAATAAGATATGTAGGAGAGCAAGGGGAAAATAATATATGGTTGGCCAAGAAAGGCAGCCCTAGAATGTGTAGTCCTCACATTATACCTAGTATACAGATATAGCCTAAATTGTGAGTCTCTTAATGCAGATTTGCAAGTCCTAAAATATTTCAGTATCTGTGATTGAAATTGTCATCATATTCACCTTGGCAATGAGCTTGTATATGGTTAGGCATACAGTGCCTAAACACTTGTGAGGAAGAAAGATTACCACGGTTTTATTAGTTCTGAAGTATAATAAAAAAATACACAGAACAGGTTGTGCAGCTCACACGGACAACTTCTTCAATCATATTTATTTGAAAAGTACATATAAAATAATAGACATGTGAGAAAATACTCATAAGAGCAAATACTTCCTTATACCTAGGCCTTTGTACTTCTATTCCCAAGTTAAAGACTTTTCCTAAACACGTGTTTGTATTACAGTAAATCTTCCAGGACTAGAGCATAATACCCATTGAACAAGTAAAGGAATGAAGGCATGGGGAGGTTAATAGAGTCCGAGTTTGAACCAAGAGACTTTTATCCTATTGTCAGAAAGATGTGGCATTTGTTGTGGTTTCAGCAGGACAGCTGTAAAAAGACTAGAAAGAATGAACTAAAAAAAGAGAAACCTCTCTTTACTGAATACTCTGTTACTGAAAACCTTGCAGTGTTGCCTAATGGTCTAGAAAAGATGATACAAGCTCTGTTATGTGCTGTGAAAAATCAGTCTAAATTAACCATACAGGTAAAAGCTGGGTGGGGGATTGCAAAGTAGTAGGATTTATAGAATAATTTGTTGGCAGAGGCCAGAATGAAACTAGGGGTTCCTGATGCCTTGGAAAGGGCTCTGTCCATGAACCTGAGCTGTAATAGTTTCACTCAAACTGTTTATGAATAGGTATTTTGTACAAATTATGTAATGCAAGATTAGAGAATCATAGGGCAGGAGATAATTTCCTTGTTTGGAGTTAAGAGCTGTAAGTCTCATTTCAGCAGCACTTCACCCAAAGGCTGATTTTTTTTTCCTTTATATATTCATTTCCTATCCCAAGTACTTCTGTACCTAACTGGAGCATCTTTTGTGCTTTACAGCTTCAGTAGGCCCTGCTGTTTCATGCTCCTCCTCATTCTGTGCTCCTGAAACAAAAGTATTCTCCTTTATTTGAAAGTAGACTCAAGAGAAAATCCCTCTGACCAGTATGTACATGGCTTCTATTCAATGCTAGATGGGTATGTGGGCCACTTACTTAGCTTTGAATATTAGATTTGAAGTGTTGCCAGTGTGTTCTGTACTAAGCTTAAAGTCTTCAAAACTGTGTGTCCCTGGCAGAAAGTTGAAGACATTTAAACTCTTACAAGTGCTAGAGACCTTTACAACTGCAACACACAAATCAGGTGAGATATTCTTATTTAATTCCCAAGTAGAAATCTGCAGCCTGTTGAAAAAGCCATCCTTTTACAACATCCCTTAATTACCAATCTGACCTGGACTGCCCTTGTGACATTCAGTTTGGGCCTAAAGACAAATAGGCTGGCTGGGAAGCTCATCCCACCATCCATTAAATGCTTCCTGTGTCTGGCTTCTCAGGCTTTAGAGAAAGATGGAGAAACCCAGAAATCACTGTCCCTGTGTGCAAACACTCATGTCATCGCTGAGCCACCTTCTAGACTCCTGCTGCTTCAGCTATCCACTCCAGAAAAGAGTTAACTGCTCTTTAGAGTGAGCAGATGAATTCCAGCAGCAGATTTACATAGACTGTTTTTGGAAATGCATGCAAATCCAGTACTGAATGCTATAAACCAGTTTGTGCCTATGGCTTGAGATGGTTTAGACAGCTCTGTCCTCTGGGCCAGTAATGAATGCCCTGTAAGGTCTAAGATTTCTCTTATTGCAGCCTTCTTTTTCTTTTCTTTACTGAATGGAAACTTAAAGGAATCATTTGGCATAACTGTCAAATTATGAGAACAATATTTGTTGTAAATGCCAACCTGGCATCTTTGTAATTAATGTCCATAGAGAGGAAAACTATAGTAAACTGAAAGTGAACAGCAGGTTGAACATATGCTCTATTATCACAGCACAGCCAATCACTAGCTTTTTCTGTGCAGCAACAGTAATAAGAAAATTGAAGTACTGAACTGTAGTTTCATTTTGTTTTAAAGAGAAAGTAACTGCTATGTAATACTTGTAAAGCTTTCATGGCTCACTAAATTTTACCTTGTATAGCTGGCCTTGTTGGGAACCAGGAAGAAACAGGGGGAAGGGTTCACACAATGTCTTTTAGGCACCTCATTTGCAGAGCTAACTGCCCCCCTGGCAGTTAGGCATATCTCTCTGAAAGCTTATTATTTGCACCTAACTCAGCTGTTTAAAGTAGCTGGTGTGAACTGGTACAAGCAAATAGGAGTGTAAGGGGGACAGAAAACCTAAAATAATCTCTGAAGCATTTGTCAAAACTATTTCTGAACAGATTGTGTATGTAGAATACATGCCAGAAGAGTCAAACAAGAAGGTTTACCAATTTTTAATCTGGGGAGAACTAAGAAAGTAGTTGGTAGCCTTACTCCTTGTGAAGCATTTAACATACTCATCTGCAATTACATTGGTAACTTTTCACTCTATCCTGACTTAACCTGGGAGCATTGTAACCAAATTAAAGGATGGCTTTATAGCTACATGAAAAGTACAGACTTTGAGATTTGATCCCACTTGTGTCTCTGTTCTCAAGCTTTCTCCCTGTCCCCTGACACCACCACTGAATGTCCCAGCATTCATCACAGCAAAGCCACCCTTTACCACTATCTCCTCTGCAAATTTGCTGATTATTTTTCCATTTTTTTCTTGGTTGCTACCAAGAGTTCATTCTTCTCCTTTCTCATCATTAACATGCTCACCTATTATGTGTCTTGACTATTGAAACCACTGATCTCTTTCCTGCTTCTCAAAGTCCAGAGTAGAGTATCAGGAGTCCAGTAAGTAGTCAAATAAGAAAGGGACAAATAGTTTTCTTTTTCAACAGAGCCAGGATTTCCATTTATACTATGAAAAGCAACTAGAACAGAACACAGAAATTCAAAGAGATACGACAGTTTCTAGGTGAATGCCTAAACTACCTATCCTACTTCCCTATCCAGCTGGGTGCATCTATCCAGGTCTTTCTTTGTGTGGCCTGTACATCTTATTTTAGTACAGTAGTTACAGTTTCTTCATTATCTGCATTTCAGCAGCCTAAGAGAGGGAGGAGCTTGATTTATAAGAACTTCAGATTCCTCTCCTTTCCCAAGGTGTTCAACTAAGACTGATGATCAAGACTTTAGTCTTTCTGCCCTTGTTACCAAGCTCAGTAAGTCCAGGTGCCAAATAGCTCACATTACATAAAAGAAGGTAGCCCAGTCCTATTCGGTCAGATAAAGAGAAAAAATGTCCAGCCATCTACTTTAGGGCTTTATTCCCTCTCCACCTGCATTCATGCCATGGTGCTGTTGGAATCTCAAATGGAAAGAGAACTGTGACTGGCTGGACATGCTGATGGTTGGAAAACATAAGTTGCATTGTAATGCAGCCAGTGTGTTAACCGGTAGAACACATGGAAGAGCACAGTAAATTCTTTAGTGCTTGACGTCCTTCAGTTGTGATTGGATGTCTGCCTAAACCCTCTACTAAGTTTAATTGCACATAACTGGCTTTGATAATGTTCTCTGACGCAGCAGGCATAGCTATGCACTTTGCAGGAATAACTCTGCACTGCAGAAAATTCCTGGTAAAACTTCTGAAGCCTTTATTTGTGTATAGAAAGTCAAACTAGACGAAGGTATCAGTAAAATATAAGCAAAGGGGCTTTGCGGAACTAATGTCCACTGATGATCACTAGATCTGGTCCACAAGTTGCATTAAGCTAACAACACTCTGTGTCCATCCTGAGCATATGCAGTACTACGAGTGCAAGGCTGATCAGGTCAGAGTGTCCTCTCAGGATTCCCAGCACCATTCTGAATCTCCTCGTGGAGTATCTCACTGTAAACCTGAACTACAGGCTGTAGAATTTAGAATCATGTGTAAACAAGGTACTATAAGATTAAACCAACTAACCCTTTCCTGTAACAAATACAGAACTAAAAAGGAATTAAATATGCTGGAAGAAAGAGGCATTTAATGGGTATTTCTGTGGAAGAAGCAATAAGTGTTTGGCAATAGATAAGTGTGTAAGAAGCCTCTGATTAAAACCATACTAATCGTTCCTTTTTTTTGCCACTCAGTCAGCTTTTTACTTCCATAGCCATGTCTAGAGATTATGACATCTAAAAACACAGCACAGAGGCCAGTGGATCTTATGTAGTAAAAATTGAGTAAATCTTCACAGTTGCTTTATTTCAGTTAGCAGTAGGGAACAAAAAAGCCCTAAACTCTGTTAGTGAAGATGAACCTTTGTGCTCACAAGCAGAAGCAAGTCATAATGTAATAATTCACAGGAGGAGACAGAACTCTGAGTGATGACTATATTTATCATTCTTCTACATGGCTGGGAACTACAAAAAATATACTTATAACCAAGATTAAAATGACAACAGAAAGGTAATTCTACTTTGTCTTGCTAATAGTATCAAGAGGAGTAGATTGAAGGATGCTGAGGAAATGTGGCTTGTGGCAAGGCTGCTTATTTTCTCTATTCTTTTTGACGGCTATTGCGTCCTTACGATATCTGCTCCTCTCATAGCTGAAGATTATAGGGTAATTGCTTTGCTATGCAATAGCATCATCTCTGTCATTCTTGTCCTTGATAACCACAGCCAAAGCATGTCACTGAGGTCCAGACACAGGGGAAATGTTTTTGGCATGTGGCTGACTCGCCCATCTGGCAGTCAGAAGTTTATAGTCTGACTTTTTGGCCTTTGCTGTTTTGCCATGCTTGAGCAGTGGTTACACGCTGAGGTATGTGGGAGAATTTGGGCTTTTCTTTATGCTCCCTGCTGGCCTGTGGTTCTGTTATTTCATGGTGATACAAAGAGCAAACTGGATCCACATACAGCAAACTTGCTATGTTGGGAAACAGCTGTGGAGGAAAAAGAAAGACAGTGACAGAATTTGAGTACTGTGCAGCAGTATGACAACAGGCAAGTGATTGGTGATGAGAAGTCCTGAACAGCACTTCTTGGCAACTGGGAGAAACATCCTGGGAACCTACTGCACATGCAGTTGTTAGCTTACATTTTGTGCAGAAAATAATGCAGAGTCTGGGTTAAATTGCTGTTACACAGCTTTTGTCTCAAAGCTGGAATTTATGAATAAATGCATTGCTCACATGCTGTTAGCACCATGAATGGAGGGGTGGAGGGAGACCCAGGGACTGAATGACAGCCCAGCACAATGGAAAAGCTGACACTGGATCTGAAGGAGAAGGTTCAGGAGGTGGATACACTGTTCAATAGAGGTTTAAGTACAAGCTGGGTGAAAAGTATTGATGGCTAGATACAGTGTGTTGCCCTAGGGGACACTTTTTTCTTGACTGTTGAAAATAGCATCAGTGCTGACTGCAGCTGAAGCATCATTTCTTGTAAATGACTTCAATCATAACAGAATTAGTGTAACCACAGCTTCACAGTGGGTAAGGTTATGTGTGTCATTCAGGAGGCTCCTCCTGAGCATTCAGTAACTCTTCATGCTTAAATTAACCACGTTCTCTGAACATTTACAGTTCTGTGAATCAGCTCTATTCATTAGCAAGTGTTTTGCAGCTGCAGCAGGGTAAATAAATTAACCTACTCTGAAAGTGACCATGTGTTTCAGTCTTTAAGAAGAGAGGAAGCCTCAGTCTTGCTGCCTGTGGTCATAGGAGTGTTGCGCTGGAGCAGGGCTGGCTAGTGTCCCAGAAGGACCCTGCTGCACAGTTCCCACCCTGGGACAGAGTCCCCCAGGATCCTGTGGGTGACACAGCCATGCTGCAAATGATACCATTTTAAAGCTATCTGTTCCCACTAACCAAATACTGCAGTCTCTTCAGAAAAGAGACTTAGGTCTGCTCAGCTCTGCTCCTGAGCATGGCTCAAATTCTTCTGTAATCCTTTATCGGATTGACTATTTACTTCACTTTCCAGCCACAGGCAGGAGTGAAAAGGTCACAGGAAAGAGCTGGGAAGCGGGGGAGGGACTGGAAACACCACTCTTCACATACTGTTTAGCACGGAGGATTAAAATCACTGCACTGTTATGTTTCTATTGATTTAGGTGCAGAATCCCGCAGATTCCCTATTTGACCTTGCTGGTACTTTATTAAACAGAGGATGAGAGATTTCACAGCTAGAATTACTGTAGAAATCTTCAGGAGACTTCTAATATGGCCCTTAGATGTGACAGAGTCCTTAAGTCAGTGCATACAGGTAAGCAAACATTTTAGAGAACCCTTCATTACCTCTTACAGAGGGCAAGTCAGAGTGACATCGTGAACACACATACTGTGGGTAGGGATTTCTTAACTGCTTTGGACCAAGCTACATACACCTGCTAGAGAAAGAATCTGCCTGGCCACTGCATTATTGTATTGGGGGGGGGGGGGGAAGGGGGGGAGAAAAGCTGAGAAGGAAAGGAAGGAGAAGAAGAATAAGGCAGGTGAAAAAATACATAGCTTAAAATACAAGCCTGTTTTGTCTCCTGTTTCCTGAAGAGACGTTTTATACAATTCTGATGTTCTTGTCCTTATTTACAGTTTTGATTATATATTTTTCCGAGCTAGCCCACATTTACATTTCATATGAAAGACAACATGAAGGCATTTAGGAGGGAGTATATGGATTATTTCTGCTAAACTTACTCTAAAGCAATAAAAGGGAGAAAGAAACTAGGTTTGTTTCTGCCAGGAAGAAAATGAAATGGGCTCAATCCTTATGCCTTTCATTCCCTGCCTCTCAGATAGAAGCCCCTTACTGCATATCTAGGTCTAGTTTTGTTTGGTTTTGCCAGGGGTAGCGGAGAGCTTTCTAAGCTACGTTGTGCTTGTTCTACTACTAATGTGGTAAAGTGGACACTCATTTATACAGCAAGGCAAGAGTCATTAGTTTGGGGCCTAAAGGATTTAAAGGTACTACAGTGTGGGGCTGGGAAAAGAGGACAGGGAAAGGTGTAACAATCTCTGCTGACAGCAGTTTGGCAGCCTTCAATCTACAAAGACACTTTTTTTCCCCCAGTTTAACTTCTTAAAGCTATTCACATTCAGGTAATTTTGCTCTTTGCTCCTCTTTCTTATCTGCTACTTAACACAGCGTTCACTGCTTCCCCAGTTTATATCCTTGCAGCTGCTGTGGGAAAATGCATAATTCAGCAACTAATTCCAGCTTTAGAATGAAGCAGAAATGCTGTCCGCTAATCTCAGCCAGGGATGGCTGACAAGGGAATGGAGACTGCTAGGCAAAGCCAATCCAAAGAACATTTTCAGGGAAGCATGACAGTAAAGGATCATGTGATACTGTCTGTATGTTCTTTCTTTTTCCCTTTCTCACAGTGTCGAGTGCACTGTGAGTGATCCTTAGTCATGTTTGAGGAGGTAGCCTATTTATTCAAAGGAAACATCAACTACCTAAGAGCTGATTCTATAAATGACTTAACAAATTATTCAGGGAGGAACACTATATAACACGTACTCAGTGTTTTGTAAAAGTGGATTTAGCTTAAAAGGAATGTGAATTACAGCCAAGGGGGAGACCTTTTATCTTCCAAACTCTAAAGATGACTTCATTTACTGCTTACAGTTACTGTAAGCACTGTAGATCTGTGCTGATAGAGTACATTTCTGTGAAAGACTCTGCCTTCTTTTAAGTGATTTGGTTCAGCTGGTTTTCTAAGTTTTTCATGGATTTCAGGAAATGCTTGAGGGAGGGCAGAACCACTTAATCATAATACAGGTGATATTTTGCCACATTGGGCATCTCAGTCATTTACAGTTACAGCGTTGTGGGGCACAGATTTTGCCTTTTGTGAGCAGTTGGAAACCCAGTAGTGCCTTCACTATCTTCTACAAACAGCAGTTAAAAACAGTCTGATACTTTAACTTCATTTGAATGAAGTTTAGCCATTAGAAATTATAGCTACAAGTCTATAGGCTTATGCTTTCTCGATATTGTCACAGATTCTTTCAAAACATCACATCTACGCTCTGTAGATCACCAGGAATCTGGGACTTCTTTCTGAAGTCTAAAGTTGCCTGCACCTTTGCCATTTTGTATATGCCGATGTAAAGAGAGAACTAAGCCATCCTTCCCCCAGTGCATCATAGTGACACGGTGTTCACAGACCTTTCAAGTGTGAGAATGGCATTTCTGGACAGTTTTATTTTTCCCTGCTGACATTCATGTGGTTTGTTATGTCCAACAGGAGCCTCTGCTTGCTTACAGCCTTGTGCCTTTTAATAGAAATAAGGCAAGGAGAGTTGGTGCAATTAGCTCAGCCAATGGTTCAATTCTCTTTCAAATACTATGCAGCACTCTATTCTTAACACACTGTTCCTGCTCTCATGGATTTAGAAGAAGAGAGCTAGATTTCTGGGCAGATTCATCCTGAGGACATTTTCTACTCACTTTCATCTTTCTGTTTTAAGCTTTTTGGGCAGGAATCCTCTGTCTGTTTGGACTAGCACAGGCTAGTTCAGTAGGGGAGAAAGCGGGACCACATGGAAATCTGTCTGCACTTACACACTCAGTAAGCAGTTCATCAACAGAATAGGTACCCAGAACCTTTAAAACTAAAACCAGACATGCTACTTTTTTTTAAAACTTTCACAATAAAATTTATTATGTTAATGTCATTAAAAATATTATAAAATAATAAAATATTCTGCTTGGCAGAAAAATTATGCCAGGGTTTTAAAACCCCAGATTTGTGCAAATAGTTTTTGTAAACATAAGAAGTCAAGTGTTCAAGTTCCATCCCAAAATACAGTAAATTGCTACAAAAATAAGTTTGCTCACTGTCAAACATGGTTAAAAACCCAGGAAGCTGGATTTCTTCACGCATCTCTCACACGTCCCTATACAGTTAATGCTGTACTTATATCTGAAATGGGAAGGATTTCAGATAGTCCTTTAAAACAGGATTGAGGGGAATCTGGTTCAAGTTCTCTCTTCCAAAAGTCTTCACAATGCTTTTCCGGCAGAGCTCCTGCAGGGGCTGCATGCGGACTTTGCGCAGGGGGGTAACCAGTACCTTCCTCGGGGAGCTTAGGTAATGTTCCAGCAGCTTAAAAAGACAGTCAAAAGTCTCTTTGCTGCCATCCAGGCTGAAATGCCCAGCCTGAAAGTTTATCCGGATGCTGGTGGGCCCAGTCGCAGTCTTAACACTGATGGCAAAAAAGCAATTCTTCTGTGTGCTGTCCCTGATGAGGAAGGTGCCCTCAGGCTCAGACTTCAGCTTCTCATGGGCAGCACTGACAGTCAGAGGTCCCCAGTAGAAGCCACAGGCTTCCAGTAGGCTGCTGGCTCGAGTGATGCTACTGAAATCCGCTTGCGAGCGAAAGGTTCGGAAGTGAGTGTTGCTCTGTGCCTGCACAGTGCCAGGCCGGCCTGGGCCCTGGTAGCTTCGAGCCTGTGAACGATCCTGTGCTGGAGGGTCAAGTAGACACCTTGGGTCTGCTGCAACTGCATTATCTGCTGACACCTTGCTGTGCGCTACCATCCTACAGCCTAGACCAGCGGATGCGGTCTTCCATAGCGTCAGTGGCTACGGCAGGGCAGCTTTCCAGCAGCCAATCTGAAATACCAAAGAAACACAGTGTGAGATCCCCAGAGAAAAGTGGCTACAATCTCTGAATGACCAAGTCTTCCATTCATATGCCTCCCACCCATTATAAAATAATGAAATATTCATTTGCCAATTCACACTGGGCAAAAAAACTGACAGGAGTAGGAGAGATGGCAAAGTCCAAAGCTCCAAAAATATTTAGCAAGAATCATTAACAGCTACAGAAGATAACACAGTTTCTCTGCTATGAGCCCATGAAAGCGTACTGGGACCTGGAGCGAGTCAAACAACATCAATGAGCAGTTTTCTTGTATACACTATCAGGTTCTCAAGTATTTTAGGTAACAGAGCAAGGTTTTACAACTGAGTTAGCAATTTCTCATCACCTCTCTTTCCCTTCCTCAATATCAACTTGATGTCACAACTCAGTCAACATTGTTATTTGGTGCACTGTGTGAAAAAGAGAAAGCGGGTGAAGGAAATGTAAACTCTGCAGCAGGGTCTGGCCCTGAATAACTGGGGAACAGGATAAGGTGAATAGGTGCCATTGTGTGACTGGAGTGTAATTTGGAAGGGCAGCCTGTACCACTGCCAGTTTACACAGTAATCCTAAAACTACTTTCCTCTCGACTGTTAACCTGAGGCTCAGCCATAAAACGCAATTTCCCATTCCCCTAACTTTCCCTTGGGATGGCAATGCTACAACCTCACTAGCTTACACAAGTCAACCTCTATGAACCCTTAAAGCATTACTCCTCAGTCTCTCTCTCTTTTTTTTGTATTACATGCACTTTAAGTGGCCCAATCTAAATTACTTCCTATTGATATATCTTTCAGCATGAGGGACTAAATTCATCCCTCGTGTTACTTCAAAGGAATTAGCAGTGCTGCACCAGGAATGAGTTTGGCCTGAAATGTCTACCTCTGACAGTGTGGTTCAATACATCTCCGCTGACTGCCTTGACCTTACTGGCAAGCATAGATTTTAGGATTTATCCCTACAGTCAGATATAGATCTGCAGCAGCAGCTTGTTGAGAAACCTTGAAGTGTTCTCAGAAATGAATCCCTCAGCCATCTTACGTTTCAGGGTAACACGCTAATGAGGATTTCAGAGAAAGCACACAGCTGGATTCCTGTCTGTGCTAATTTAACAGCTTAATGTTTGGTTTCATTTAGGTCATCTTACCTCCTGAAACAGCAAAAAGGGCTGTAAAACCCTTATGCTGGCAAATAACTTAGCAGGCTGAAAGCAGCACTGGGCTTTCTTTACACAGCCGAAGGAAACTGATGTCAGTTTTTCCAATTACTGGGCCAGGATTATTACTCACTATTTAAGTTAACAAAAATTAAATTTCATGGCACGCTGGTGAGAAATAACCACAAAACCCGCGATCTCGAACTCGCAGGGCTCCCTAGCGGGAACCGTCCGTAGCCAAGGAGTTTGCAGTGCCTTTCCTAAGGGCACAGAGCAAACTCGGGGCACGCCAGTCTTCAGAGCCTGACAGCCAGCGCCGCTAGGCGATACCGGGGTGCTTCTCTCCTCCGGGGCAGAACCCGGCACGGTGCCCACCCGCCAGCTCGCTCCGGGCCGGGGCTGCGTGGGGCCCTGCTGGGGAGGGTGCGGGTCCTTGGAGAAGGGTGCCGTGCAAAGCTCGCTGCGTGCTCACTTTGGTGTTGTTCTCGCCGTTTTATACCGAGCACGACAGCTCCGTCTTGAACGCGGACATTGAGCCAAAGGGGGGGGGGGGGGGAACAGAACCAAAAAAACCCAAAAAGACACCACCCCCCCCCCCAAAGCCACCAGGCTCGGCACGGCTCCCTGGCCGTGCCTCCGCAGTCCTCCCTCTGTAACCGCGGCGCGGGAGCGCTGGGCTCGCGAGAACCCCGCGGGGAAGAGCTCTCCCTCCCTTACCTTCGCCCGGCGGCTACTCCTGGCCCCGGCGGCCGGCTGAGCATCCTCGGCGCGGGGGCCGTGCCTGGCGCCGCATGAGCCGAGGCTCCCGCGGGCGGGCGGGCGGCACCTCCAGTGCTCTGGGCCCGCTCATCCCTGCCGCTTTGTATTTAACGCGGCGGCGCTTTTCTGCGCGGCGGCTCCTCCCCTGCCTTCTCCGAAAACACGTGGCCGCAGCTTCACTTTCACTTTCCGAGCGAGTTACGGATGAACCGAGCCGAGCTCAGCCCTCCCCTGCCCGCGGCTCCCGGCACCCGAGGAGCTCGCTTAGGGCTGCTAGTGCTGGGGAACGCCGGCGGTAGGGTTGCTGCGCTCGGCTCGGCTCCGCCCCGCCCCGCGTGTCCCCGTCTTCGGTTCACCCCATGTCTTCTGTCCGACTAAACCAGTGGTTGCGCTTTCTTTTCTTTTCCCCAGACAGCGCCAGCAATGCTGTGGTGCGCAAGGCGCCCCTGGGTAGCGGCAGGCAGCTGCTGTAGGGTCAGGCTGGCTCGGCTGCCTGGGAAGCCCAAGCGCAGGAGTGCTCCGAGGCCAAAGGGAGGCGAGGGAACCCTAGAGGTAGGTGATGGACAGGGCTCTGACTTGGCAGCTAGCTCAAAACCTGGGGGGGAAAAAACGGCAAGAAAAGCGAGCAAGTAGGGACGTGGGAACACGTGGGAAGTGTTAACTTGAAGATAGCTGCTGTCCTCAAAGCTAAAAGGTCAGCATGGACAGAACAGGTGAGAGAATCTAATATGTAACTTAAACGTCTGAGAAGGGGAGTAAATTTAGACAGTAATTTTAAAGTGAGAAAAGCATTCAGAGAAATCTGTGGTGCTTCCACAGAGAGGACTGTGCAGACACTACCCTGGGATTTGAGTTCTCAAAGCAGAATTTCCCTGGGGTTTTCTACAGGGTAATCAGATTTAAAAGTAACTGTTCAAATCCCCAGCTGTATTTATAAACTTTGTCAGAAGCTGGTGCAGGAGGCTTGAGATGCTGTTCTGCTCACCCAGAGGGAGGTTTGAAACATCAAATACCAAACTAGTGTCTTATGTCCTCTCTTAAGTGGGTGATTCCTAAAGTAGTAACCAGTATCTGTCTACAACACCAAGAAGTTGTTCTTCCGATTATTCCTTATCTCTTTGGAAGCCAAGTGGCCCTATCAGCGCCTTGCACAGTTAATTCATCTGCTCAGGCATGTGCAAAAATACAGAAACTCCGTGAAGAATCCCACTGACTCTTGCATCTGCAATGACTACACTTATGTACTTCTTCCAGAGCACATGTGGTCAGGGGCATGCAGTATGACATGCGGGTTTTGCAGCTAGAATGCTTCCTTACTGGGAGCAGGGAAAGGATGTTTTTCCCCTTGCAGTCAACAGCGCTTGTGACAAGGAAACGTTTCTGTCAAATTCTGCAGGGGACAGAAGCTGGGAAGCACTTGGGAGTTGTCCTTTGGGATGAAGTTGAGGGAATGTATTTCCTGCTTTGAGACTGAATATTCTTTCCAAAATCCAGTGTGGTCACAGACTGAGTTAACCTGATGGCAATACAGTGCCTTATTGATGTGCAGCCAGTGGACAACAGGTCAACCTGGAAATTCCTGATGATGCTACCAAAATCTATTGCTTATGGTCTGTCATGTGACAGTATAGTTGTCATGAATTTGGAGAAACAGAGCTTGCCATTGATTTTAAGACCTGGCACAGAGATTCACTTTGTACTCAGAATCCTCTTTCAAACAATTTCTGAGCAACTGAGCTTAAGCCAAGGTTTGGCATAAGCAGCTGTGGAAGCTCACCTGCTTTTCTGTGTAAAACAAAAACATGGGGGAATGGTGGAACTGAAACTTGCTTTTGAATTTGAACCTGCAATAGTGGAGAAATGTTTTGCCAGTATTTGCTTTGGCGTAGTGTGCTCCATGCAGCAAGGAGATTCAGTGTCTGTTTTGTATAAGGCATTGTTCTTGTTCAGGCAGGTTGTACAACCAGGCCTTGCCCTTAACAGCTTAAACTGTACTTAGTCAAGACAAAGACTCCTTCCTCCTTGCCACCCCTCCAAAGAAAAGAGATAATAAAGTGCTTAACTGTGTCACAAGAAGGTAAATCTGAGACAAAAGTGCAGCTCAGATCCTCTAACTCCTCACCTAGACTCTGAGGGCCCTGCCAAGCTACCTTCTGCTACTGCTGGCTCCTGCCATCATTGTGGCTTTAAGAAGTGGAGCAGCATGGCTGTAATGCACCACAGTGGTAGGAGTGTTTCTCAGATGAGATGGAGGTTGGCTGCAGCTTGCTGTAGGTGTGCCAGGAAAGCTGTTCCACTCTCACATAGTTTTTAATTCTGTAAGTTCACAGGGGAAAGAAAGATCCTTCAGGTGCACGTGCAGCCTGTCAGCAGTGTGCTGAGCAGTGCAGCTGACAAACAGCCTGTCCAAAAAGTCTTCTTCATTGAGCAGGAATATGGTAATAACACTTAGTTGCAAGACGTCAGAGCTTGGCAGGGCTTGGATGGGTAGGTGAGCTCCCAGCACTGAGGAGAGCATTGCAGTGAGCCTGCCAGCTCACACACCAGCAGCCAAGTGCTGCTGCCTGCAAGAGCTTGATACTGGCTCTATGTGAATCACAGGGAGAGTGGTCCAGTTTAGCCATAAGCTGCTTAAAAAGGCTTGCCCAGAAGAAGTGGTTGTCAGTCATAATATGTGAAGGAGACTTGTACAGTGAGTAAAGATTTTGTGATAGTTAGAGCTGGGGTTTTAGACTTGAGGGTCCCACAAGTTGAGCTTTCTTGGGAAATCTTCAATTTTACCACTGATGTTTACTTTTGCAACCCCCATTCCCATCCTTCTCTTTCCTTTCTTACCTCCTCTCCCTCTACTAAAAATCCCCATAGCCTGGGCCTTGGGAAGAGCTCCATGCCCTCAGGGTTGGGTGACACAAGGTGACCCTAACCATTAGAGGGCAGAGCATAAAGCTGGAGCTGGTGTGGAGCTCTTGGGCAGAGCACCCATCGAAGGGGGACTCTAGGAACAACTGAAGGTGAAAGCTCTGCTGCCAGTTCAGGGGATTCTGTCACTCAGTTTAATGAGTGTTTACTGCTTATTGCAAGGTGAATTAGACTTAGAGTCTGTGTGGTAAGTAAAGCCTTCCTGTGAAATGCCTTTTTCTCTCATCTTTGCAAAGTACCATTTCCCGTGGAGAAACAAACTGTCTTCCCTGCTGATGGTCTTGGAAAAGAAAGGCAAGGTCTGGAGGGAAAGAAAACAGTTGGGAGGCATTATACGGTACCCCCTTCTCCCATGTAAATGATTTGATCTGAAGGGCTGTATCAGTAAATCTCCAAAGCCTAGGATAAAGAACAAACTCAGCTTTTGTTAAAAACAGAAGTCCGTACCTTTATTTTTTAAACATTGGCTTGGAAGATGATGGAAAATTCAGAGGAATCATTAGGCATTTGGGCAGCAGGAGCACAGCTTACTGGCTAGAAAGAGGGCAAAGACTCAAGGGAAACTGTTTAGAGAGAGAACACTGGGAATATGGATGCCAGGAAAGGTCTGCCGGAAGGCAGCAAGGGAAAAAACATGGTTCTGAAGATAGGAGAGTGCTGTATCTGTTGGGGATAAAGGAGGCAATTGCCTGTTGGTTAGTTTGTTTTCCAGAAACCACACTCTTGGTGCTACTAGCAGCAATGTAATGCATGGAGAGCTTCCCTTATGCTCCAAGCCTCTCCTCACCCAGTGAAACCACCAAGAGGGAGGAGGTTGTGATAGCACGTATGGTATTCCCCAGTATAAATTCCCTTATGGGGCACTCCACACCTTGCTGAATTCATTCCACTTGCAGGGACAGTCCTATGGAAACAAATAAATAAATCAAAAATCTTGAGGCTTGACAGTCAGCAGGCGTTCCCCATTTAGCTTTTGCCTGATTTTTGAGAACAGAAGCAGACACTGATTCTGTTATGAACCTGGATTAACTGGCAGGCCAATGTGTCTGTGGAATAGAGCACTGTTTAGAATTTGGTATAGTAAGTGGATGATCAGTGTGGGAATTAATAGGGAATTGCTGTTTCCTTGTAGGAACAGTAAATAAGGTCACATATTTTATTATTAGTGCTTTGAGTTAGAGCCTCTCTTGTGCTGATACTGTAAATGGTAGCTCTTACGTGAAAGTGCTCATTACCTAAAATGAGCAAACCAGCAACACCATCTATAGAGAAGGGGAACTGAAGCACAGAGATTCAGTGATTTGCTTAAGTCAGAGAGTGATACAATCTGCAGAAGGGCTAGGAAGGGAACATAATTCAGGTCTTCAGAGCCCCATACTAGAAACTTAACCACAACACCATCCTTCCTGTTTTAGTGGGTTTTGTTTTCTTCTCCAGAATCTGAATTTTCATTTAAACGAAACCCCTGAAATGGGAATTTTTTTGATTTTGCAAGTAAATTAGACATCACACTGCTTTTGAGTCTGCTTTCAGATGCACTGAAACCAGCAGCACTGAGAGATGTGAACCTCTGTCACCCATTTTAACTAAGGTATTAAGGTCAAAGTCTGAAATATTTAAATAGGAAGTGCCCCAAAGATGTAACTATCATGACTTGACATTTCCTTACACATCTCTTTGTCCATACTATCCACACTATAATTTTCTAAGAGATAATAAAAGTAGACCTGATGAATACAGCTCATCTTATTCTTTTAGTCATTTACTTCCAGGTAAAATGGTTATAAAATGACTCACTTTACACTGATATTAATTACCATTGAAGAATGATGTGTGTATGGCACAGTTATCACAGCATACACAAGTCATGTTGCCAAGAACAAAATCAATTTTGAGATGCCACCAATTTTTAATCAAGTGTTGATAAACATTATGCCTATACCTAGACAAGGGCTAGTCAGTCACTACAGAATTAGTAATTCCTGTCTGAACTGGAATTTGTGCTGTTCTGCAGATAAGGTGCACGTCGGATCCCATCCAGCAAGGATATTTGTGATTTTTATCTTCTAAAAAGGATCTCTTTGAGTATTAGTTGTGAGAAAGTGCATGTCTACTGGCTAGGATGAAAAGCTGTGGTGTTTGGAAGTAGATTAAGCTTATCTGTGTACTAAAACTGAGTAAAAGTTGAGCCTCTCTCTCCCCTGAAGTGCCTTTCATTAGTCCACATTGTTTAAAATATATCTCTGTAAGAGATACAAACTCTTAAAATAAGTAATAACTGTCTGAGGCTGTGAGGAAGGCTTCTTTCTAAACTGGCTATTATGGAATTGTTTATTCTTCTGTCACAGGTAATTCTGGTTTCCTTGAGCCCAGACTAAATGGACCCTGCCTGATGTTCAGTGGAAGTTCTTTTCTTGATATTACTTAAGTCAAATCAAGATTCACATCAGTCTCATTAATTCAAATGCTGAACAATTAAGCATATAAAATGTGGTTTGGGTTTTCTGCATTTCACTAGTTTAGACATCCTTCTTGGTAATTAGTTGAGTGAAAAGAAACAAAAAAGGAAAGCGTGAAATTGTTGGTAAAAGCATTGTGAAAGAGCAGCCTGCTTTCATACGAATGAGGAATCTGTGTTGCTTGGGTAGGGGGATGAGTGTGTGTGTGCGCATACTCTACAACTGATGGAGGAACTTTGGATCCCTAAAAATAATGTTGGTGTTAATTACAGAGGTAGCTGGCTGCCATTCATACAGGGAAACTGCTGCTATAAATACTGAACTGGATATTTTAAAGCAGAACTATATGAAGGTAGTTTGGCTTCCAGATACACTTACTGGACCACAGAGGTTTCACTGCTGGATGGATGAGCATAGACCTTGAATTTCAGAACCAACTGCTAATTTTACTTCAGTCTGGCTACCACAGTACCAGAGTGATCCTTTCCAAACTCAGCCAGGAGAGATCTCTGGTCCCTTTCTATTGCCTCCATCACTGCCCCAGTGGCTCTTTCTCTTGGTGTCACATTCTCTGTTTCTTCAGTTTTCTGTTCTCATGTCTCCAAGCCCATGAAGGAGTGTGGTAACACTGCACAGGGAAAATCAGCCAAGGCACTGAACTGTGCTGTGTGTTTTGGAGTTGAGCTTACTGCTTGCACATGCAGCTAGAGTCCTGATGCAGTTATATAGCCATATAATATGGGAAACAGATGCTGGCTATAAAGAGAGAACAGGGGAGTTCATAAGCTTTGGGGAGCAAAACATAAATTCATAATCCCGAAAGACCTCCAGTGCATCTTTATTACTATTTTAATGGTATCTTTACCCTCTGCTTTTATGGTTTCCTATACTTACAGGCATTTTTTACCACTTCTTTTTGTTTTCAGTGCCTGTTTAGATTGTGTCCTGCATGGTTTACAAGACCTGCATACAAAATCTGCATTTGCTGCTGCAGATGTTGGTGCCTGTTCTGGTGCTCCCACAATTCCATCTATTCAAACCACATGCAAATGCTGAACTTCTGCTGAAGTAATTCAAAGATGGTGAAATCAGTTTTTGATGCATTTCATTCATGGCCATAATCAGCTCATGAGGAGATTGTTATGGTTGGGGTGACTCAAATATTCCCTTGCCTTTGGGTTTTTGTCTACAGAAATGGCTTAAAATTAATTCTTAATATGGTCAAACTGGCCCAGATCTCAGTTGTGTTTCCTTGAATGTAGAAAGACTCAATGGTCCAAGCTAAAGTTTTTCATCTAGATGGACAATCGTATTTCACAATGCACTGAGACACTTGGTTGAGACCCTGAGATGACTTGGTTGGATTTTTAATACTTGAACTTACGGAGCTCAGACCTGGGTAAACTACTATTAATACTCAGCCTTGAGAAAACGTCTTTTGTGGGCACTCCTCCCGCATGATATGCTGACCTCCGTATTCCTACTGTGATTGTAATCTATGTTAACTGACAGATCCTTCTTACAGCTGCTGTCAAATCTCAAAATCATAAACCACCCAAACTCTTATGGTGATGGAATATATTAGGGTCTTGCAGTATCTAATAACTCCTATAACCAACAAATAGAAACTAGTGAATGTGCCTATCTTGTGCCACTGTACGAATAGATTCTATATAGATTTTATTATTCTCTTATGTCCTTGACTACTTAGGTAAAATATGTCTGCAAAGATCTAGGCAAGAAAAGGCTAATATGAATGTTAATTTCTCTGTTTTCGAAGTATTGAGAAATTAGCCAGACCTCTGTTCCTCCCCTGTCCCTGGAGGAAGGATGGGACCTGGTAGGTGGCCCAACAGTCTACTTCTGCATGCAAATATTAATTCCCCTTTTGGCAAGAAAAGGAAAGCAAAAAAAACCCTAACCTACCCACCATAATTGCTTTTGTGGAAAAAGAATTGGATTTTTTCCTTCATTCTCCCTCTCCAGATTTATTGCCAACCTCAGCCAATTTTACATGCGAACTCAAAAAGCTGTGTTCAGAATAGATTAGCTTCACCATATACCAGCTCCAGCAGAATTTCTAGGAATCAGGAGAATAAACTCTCAATTTCTGACACAAGATAGAAGTCCTTTAGATGTAGAATTGTTGGCATCTGTTGTTAAAGTGGTAAATTAGAAACATCATCTGGTGATATTAATGAAGCATTCTCTAATTTTAGAAAGATCTATATTAGTTAGATAAAGACCTCACCACACATGCTTTAGATTAATTAAGAAGAAATATTACATTATGTAAAATCAGTGCAGCTTAGCATGCAGGCCTTGATATCCCCTATCAGTAAATTAGGTAATTGAGAATATGAAAGTGGGAAGAGTGCCCAGCCTGAAGGATTTCCTTCTAGAGTTCTGGAGACATCCGACTGCATTGCTCTTGTTGGAAGGTTTGATGTCTGGGGTGACTCACTTTTTAAGGGTAGCTTTGTCTGCTGACACTGTGAGAAGTCCTGTTGTCTGTTGTCTTAAATTGAAAAGAAATGCCATGCTGTATTTCAATTGCAGATCTATTTCAGTTCATAATAACGTCAAAATACTGTCAAAGTGTCTGATAATGAGTCTAGTGGAAGCATTAGACTTAGTCACATACAGTAATTGAATTGAGCCTGCCACGGTGACCTTCAAAACCCTCTTGAATTTGACATGCAATGACCTCAAACCACATGATATTCTAATGCAAGTTTACTCACAAATAAAACCCTTTTGGTAAGGTGGCTACAGCTATTTGTATATGTAAACAATTTAGATTTGTAAATCTCTTTAGTTCTTTGTTCTCCTGTTTGGCTCTGTCTTATTCCATGATTTGGAGCATGGCCTGAGTAACCTCTCAATTTCTGCAGCAGTACCAGAACTGTCCATGACTTTCTCAGTTTGCTTCTAAACAGAAAGATCTGTATATTCCTGATATTACAGCCCATCCAACATAAATTAATGTGGCCTTAAGGTGATTGCTTATTTTAGTATGTATTTAGGACTGATGTTCCATAATTAGATTTCTCTGATCACCAGTTTAAACATTCAGATTAGTTGGCTGATAACTTGTCAAGAAAAAGTAGCTATAATGCTTCAAGTGTCAAGTATTGGGGATTTTTCCCTTAAGAACTTTTATAGGCAAACAGGTGGAATAAAGCACCTACTACAGTACTACCAAGAAATACCAATAAGCTGCTGACTCTGAATTTAAATACTGTGCCTCTCTCATTATTTCCAATATAAACAGGTTTACATCTCCTCTCCCTGAGTCTATAGGGATGAGTTAAAATACTAACAGGGCGTATGGATTTTCCAGTTAGTACCTTTCTCGTGTTCCTATGGTGCTGTGACTTTACACATGGCAAAGTGAAGCACTTACAGACAAGGTCCTTCATATCCTGAGAGGTTTGCTTGGCTTCAGAAGTCTGCCAAAGACTCATAATTTCTGGGTACATTAAAAATGCTCCAGTAGCTTCTCAAGGGCATGCTTACAGTACATGCTTTGGACAGGAGGAAATCTTTTGTGAGTTTAGGATTTTTTGCTGAAAGTTTGGCAGAAGCTTCATCAGAGCCCTTGAGAAGTTTTCCAGTAATAGCAGTATACAAACACAGTAACAGTACTGTGTTCTTAGGGGGTTTCTCAGGAATTTTGTTCTTTGTTGAGCAAAGTGAACATTTTGTTCTGTAGTATATATTGGTTCTTTAATATGATGGATGTGATACAAGAAATCTGGAGAGAGACTTTTTGCAAGGGCATGTAGTGATAGGAACAGGGAGGATGGTTTTAAGCTGACAGAGAGTAAATTTAGGTTGGATATAAATTCTTCCCTGTGAGGGTGCTGAGTCACTGGCACAGGGTGCCCAGAGAAAGCTGTGGCTGCCCCAACCCTGGCGGTGTTCAAAGTCAGGCTGGATGAGGCTTGGAGCAACCTGGTCTACCGGAAGGTGTCCCTGTGCATGGAACTGGATGAGCTTTAAGGTCCCTTCCAACCCAAACCATTCTATGATTCTATGACATGCTGTGGCTATAGGATGCAAATGGGACTTCATGTTAGACTTGATTTCTGCATCCAAAATGCTGCCAGTGGCAGCTGGGCTAAGATCTCCAAGAGGAGATTTTTTTATCAAGGAGATTTTTTATCAAAGGAGATTTTTATCAAAATGGAAAAGTCGACTTGCACCCAGCATAGAGTGGTGAGGTTCAGACCTCAGCTTTGCCGCTAAAAACAGCTTATTTTTGAAGAAATTAAAACCAAAGACATTTGAAGCTCACTTCTAGATACATTTATGTTACAAATTAGCTGAAAGGATACCCCATAAGTCCCTCCATCTTCCTCCCTTTGTTATGGCTTTTTATTCCTGTTATATTTTGTTCCTTCCTTCCTAGTGTCCCATTTTCCCCAGCACAGTCATTGACCACTGGGCCACAGGCTGGGAAGCCCAGGGCAGGCGTGTGCACTGTGCCTGTGGAGTAATGCAGAGGATCCCTGCACTGAGGCCTTCCAGGTAAAACAGCTTGCCTGCTTCAAGCACTGGAGAAGCCCCCATGTCCTCACTTCTTGCTTGCTCATGGGCTATAGTAAAAATTGCTCACCACTGAGAAGTCTGCAGTGTGGCATTCCAGCAGTAAGGTTTGTAGTGTTCTACACTTTTCTTCCTGTGTTTCTGTATGAAACTAAAGGAAAAACTTAGTCCAACACACACACGCAAGAGAATACATTTACTCTCAGTGGCTGCATTTACCATCAAAGTTGGTAGGCTTTCCTGAAATTGGTTTCTGATCCCCCTAAAAGACTGGGGGGGTTTCTTTTTTGTTTTCTTTTTTTCAGAAAAAAAATAATAAAGGTTAGTTTCAGGGAAACTGAACAACATACATGGAAACTAAAATATCAACTGTGCAAATTCAATGTGGTATCAAAAGTTTAATGCATGTGATCTGCCTCCAGTTCCCTGAATTCCAGTGAATTCCCAGTTTCCACTAGCGGGTGGCAGGCATATCTGAGTGTGGTTATTTTCTGTTCATTTTGTGCCAACATGTGGTTGTGGTGGTGGTAGAAGGGATGTGACTTGGGAGGCAGAGGGAAACACTAGACTTCAGTCTGGGGAGGTAAACTCATTGGTCTTTACGGTGCTGTGCTCACCGAGTTGTTTCAGATCACATATGAATCCTTTTCATGTGACAGACACACTGCATGAAATACCAAGAATGGTACAGCCTGCAAAGCTGTGGTAAACAGATCTTCTCTTGTGATTCATCCAGCATCCTTTCTATGCTTTGCATCTAATGATCTCTCAAACGTGTACTTGAAAGGCATGAATAAAGCTGAATCTGCTTTTAAAAATGAGCCACAGTGTTTTGTGTGGCAAAAAACCCGAAAAGTGATCCTGAGTGTTCAAAGCTGCCAACATGGATTGCCGAAGCAAGAATTAGCATCCTTGCAATTGCTGCTGGATGGAACTGGATATATTTACTGGCTATTTAGAAACAGCTTTGACAGCCTTCCCTCTATTTCATTCACACCTTACCTTTGAGACACGGAGTGTCACTGACAACTTCCCAGAAGTCCTGTGGCTGATTCTAATTTGCATAAATTTTTCTGTGTACTGGTATATGCAGAGAGAAGTGGGTCCAACTGAAGTATCATCTTTTCTTTATGTCTCTTCCCTTATCTCCTCCCAGCCTCCTTTTCCAGGGCTGGGAAAATATGATGGCATGCATGTGCAGGAAGAAGCAGGTTGGGAGGGTCTGTGTTGTGGCATTGTACTTGGGTTTACTATATCCAGGAGCACACCATGAATGGAGCAAGTCCTCATCACTGGGGATGCGGCAGCCATTTCTCTCTGCAAATGGGATTTTCCTGCAGTCATGGGGCTGTGCAGAGGCCCCATCACTGTTCCAGAGAATCCTTACCCTATTTCCTCTTCTGTTCTCCTAAGCAGCAGTTTGCAGTTCAGTACAGCACATACCACAACCTTCCTCCCACCTTGCACACTGCCACGTACGCTGCACTGATGTTATGTGGTTTACAAAGCCCAGAACTGAAAAATTGAACAATATCAGCTTTACATTAGCACATGTAACCTGAAATCTGCCCACTCCCACATTTGTGCACTGAATGACATGGGATTGCTGATGCATGATTTTAAGTCTTGCACAAAACTGGGGCAGAATTTGCAGGAAAAGAGAAGGAATGTCCTGCCTGAATTTTAAGGGCTGGAAATTGCAATTACAATTTTTAACATAGTTTTCTGTAGATAATTCTGTATTTTGCAAAGGAGGAAAGTATAAAAAGAAACTTTGTTATCATTATGGAATGGGGTTTTTTATACAAACTTATTATTGTTTCAATTAATTGCCAGAAAGATAATGTGCTGTATGTGGGAGAGCAGTACCTGTGTCCAGGAGCTGAATGCAGAGCTCACTGAGCTGAGGCAGGATAGGCTGACAGAACTGTGGTTTTCCACACCTTTTCTGCATCTTTGAGCTCCTGCCTTACTTAAGAGTAATGATGAGACACCAGAATTTCCCAAATTTTGAAGACAAGTAGTTTTGTGCTACCGTAAGTGTACACAGGTGTATATTTATTTTTTTTTTGGTAAGGTGTACAGGGGCAGAATGCTAGTTTCTAAACAGATACAGCACATCAACATAAAGCATGCATGCAGGCTCAAGTATGTCACAAATCAGAGTGGATGGAGAAAAGGTACCTTTGTATTGGAGGTAGAAGGGTAGATGGAGTGATATTTCTTCCATCTAAAATGAATATATAGACACCTTGTGAAAAACCATTGCTAAATATACGTGGCCTTTTGGAAAGTGTCCCTGTGCAAATGCATCCACAACATCTAGAGTGATAAAAATCATCTACTGAGCTGAGTCGAGTGGCATAGTTGAAGTGGAGCTGTAAATAAAAATGTAGGCGGTTTCCTGCTAAAACTCCCCTGCATGTCCAAGAACCTTCTGTGACTCAACTGCCAGCAGTCACTGGGAACTCAGTTCAGACACCCTTTACTACTTGGGTATTTTTACTTCTATTTTTGCACTTTATCAAGAGAACTCCATTCATCTCTGGGGGAACCAAACTGACCATATCACCCATCATTTTTTGTTGTCAATGATCTCACAGTAGACCAACAAGACTGTATTTCTTGTTAAGCTGTCTGATTATCAGTGACCTATGCCTGCTAAACAGTCTGCTTGGATCTTTGTTAGACCTTCATGTGAAAGTTTTTGGGACTTATATTAACACACTTTAACTGGGCTCTTACCTGCATCTCTCGGTGGCCTAAAAATTGACTTTTCCTTGTTTTCATTTCATGTGCAAGAAGACTCAGGAGTGACTGGGGAGTTTATTTTAAAGAGTGTGTGTGTGAATATGCGACTATGTATTTGCTTATAGTTTTCTACATTTTCTACTGTACTATTGTGCCTTCAAAGAATTAGCATTTTTGCAAAGATGAACTGAGGTTGAAGAAACTATGGTTTTGTTAAAATACAGAAATAGCAGTCACAGAATCAATCATAGAATGGTTTGTGTTGAAAGGAACCTTAAAGCTCATCCAGTTCCAACCCCCTGCCACAGGCAGGGACACCTTCCACTAGACCAGGTTGCTCCAAGCCCCGTAAAACCTGGCCTTGAACACTGCCAGGGATGGGGCAGCCACAGCTTCTCTGGGCACCCTGTGCCAGTGCCTCAGCACCTTCATATGAAGAAATTTTAGTATGTCTAGTAGTTTTTGGTCAGCAGCATCTAGAGTCTTACCTACCCTAGAATATTTTACGTACAAAGCTGTCAGATGTCATCTTACTCCTCTGGGCTCATAATTTTGGTACATTATTATTGTTATTACAGTAATTCTTTCCCTACTCCATTTTGAACCTGCCTCTCCATGTGAAAAGTTCTGTGCCCACATGGCTTTGAACTTGGCATTGTTAGTTAATAAAGCAGATTTGGGAGATTTCAGGTTCCCATGAGCTGTGTTAGAATGGGCTATTATTTATCTTATGTGACATTTATTCTGTTGCTCCTTTCTTTCCTCTTTCTTCATCTAGTGTGTCTCATCTCTTCCAGTTCACAGTCCTATTGCTTATTTTTTCCATCTGACTGTGCTCCCTCTGTGCTAGTCCTTGATAACTCCTTATTGGCTTCTTCCATTATACTGCTGGAATTTGTCTGCACCTGACCTTTCGCTGTGTGAAGAAATCCCAATGTCCCAGGTTTAAAATTTACTCTGCTCTTTGCTTTTTTTCTGCTTTCCAGCCTGATAATTTCTAACTGCTTCCTGTAATTTCTGTTGAATACCTCTTTTAGTTTCAAGATGCTATCTGTCATTTGCTTTCTTTCTCTCTCTGATATTAAGTATCCTTTGTACAGATTTTATTCTGAGAATTAAAGTCTATCTTCTCCTCCAGAGTTTTCAGTTTAGCATCTGAAAGTTATCTGTGGTTTCTTGTTAGTGAACTTCCTTTCCGGGAAGTTCAGCCTCCTTGTATTTTGACTCAGGTCATAACATCAAAGTAGAAGCTTTTTTTTTTTCTTGCAAATTCCCATAACTGCCCACCTTTCTTCTCTTTTCTCTTCCTCAGTCCTCTCCAGTACTATACAGGGCAGTGCTATGTGGTGCATCAGCTTCATGAAAGCCAAGTTACTTTCCTTTAGACCAGTCCTCTTTTGCTGCTCTTAACAGCTGTGAATGCTGGAAGATTTGTTAGGTTTTGAAATCCTCCATTTGAAAAGCAGGAGACAGAGTTTTTACAAGTGCACCCAAGGAGGGGATACCCAAGGAGCTGGTGCCAGGAAGGAGCTCAGATTATTGCAGAAGCCAAAGGAACCCAGTGGCTGGCACTGGGGGACCTGACACTAGGGAGTGAGGTAAAAGGCAGGGACAGTGCAGGGGGTGCCTGAGTGTTAACGGATCAGAAGATCTGGTGTGATTCCAGGCAGGCAGAAAGGGAAGGTCTAGATAGGATATGTAGCCCAGGGTTGGGTCATGGAAGGGATGCTCTGGTGTGGGAGGCTGGATGTTTTTATTTTGTGAGCAAAAGGCAGCTCTATAGAGAAGGCAGAGGTTTTGAAATGGGTTTGGAGAAGAAGTGGAGTAAAGAATGTGGAGGACTCCAGGTCCAAGGAGTGGAGGGACTGAGAGCAATGGGTGGAAGTGTTGCAGATGTGCTATGGATAAGGGGAATCAAAAACAGGAGGTGCTGGGGATCACCATCTAGCAGAGCTGGTGGACTGAGATCCTGGTTTGGGGACTGAGGACACACAGTGACCCGTCACATCCCTCTCCTCCCAGTGGGCTGCTGTAACCCTCCAAGCCCATCTTTTCTGTCAGAAATACGGTGGTATGTATTACACCAGTACAGTTCCAGGGAGAAGGCTTAACTTTAGGTCTTAACTTTTAGATCTTGTACCGACACTAAATGATAGTTTTATTTCACCAGGTGACCAGAACTCTCCTCCTCCTCCTCACCCACGCACTCTTTTTAGAAGCATATTAGTACTTCAGGAAAATGACTGGGCTACGTGGGAGGCAACTCCTGTACCCCCCAGACAGGGAGTGGCTGCTGAGACCTGACCTTCTGAGAAGAGCTCACCAGAATGACCAGCGAGGTGGGCTAAGAGGCAGGGCCCCAGCTGCTGCAGGGCTGCAGCTGCCAGCATGCCTGCGAGGGGACACTGCTGCATGTGTGACAGCACAACCTTGCTCACGTCAGCCAGGGAAAGTGTTACAGCCCTATTGGTCATGGTGAGTCATTTGCACCTTCTGCTTCATCTGGCATGAACTTCATTTTAAGTTACTCTAGTGCATCATTATTTTCAATATCTCCTACACCAGAAGCTGGAGCCACAGAGGAGAAAATAATTACATTTACCAGAACCTGTCATTAAAATTGGCAGCTAGTTTTATTTCTCACTAGAAATAAAAAATCAGATTTTGAACAGGACTGACAAGCGCCATTCAAGTCCTCACACTAGTAAAACACTATTCATCAAAACTAATAAACAAATATAATTCGCAGGTATTCAAATGCACCTGCCTGCACTTTTCTTCTATGTGAACAAATTGAGCAAGGAAACAGTATCTGGGGGTCAAATTCAATTAACCATGTAAAACAGGAATTTACCAGAAGACTAACCAGCCAGTTTTGATTTCAAGAGAAATTTGTGTCATTCTTTTGTCTTAAAGTAACACAGTGTGCAACTTAACACTGAGCATTAGCTTTAAATGTGCTTCCGTACACCACCACCTTGGATTACATCCATGGTTTTGGTCTCACCCATATTGTGAGGTTGCCAGTGGCTCTTGTGGCCATCCAGATTGAATAATTTAATAATTAGATAACCGTGCCCTAAACTCCTGGACCAGTCAGATGACATGTCCTGCCTTCAAATACACACCTTTGTGGTAGCTTGGAAAACTTCCCACCAGGAGTCTACCTCAATGTCTTCCCTGTTCTTTTTTTTTTCTTGTACATGTATTACAGGGACAGGTTTCATAGGAACTTGCACTCAGCTATTCAAAGGAATTAGGAGCAAAAGCTTCTTTACTTGCACACTGTGCTTGTAAGGTATAACTGCAAGGGCTTTCTGCCAAAACAGAAAAGCCACACTGAGAAATAAGGGAAACAAAGATTGCCAGAACAACACTCAGTTTGAATTGTGTCTATTTATATTTCCATCTCTTGTTTGTAGGAAGTTCTGTTTTTATCTATAACCCTATGCAAGTTCCTATAAAAGTCAGTTTAATTTTAGTATTACTCAATTTCCAAAGAAACCATTTGGGTTTGTGTTTAGAAAACTTACTGCCAAGCCCCCTCTGCTGGACGGCAAAATCATGGTTTAATCCCTGCATGCTGAAGACTTCTAGTAAAAGCATTCCAGCATATTACTGCTCAAGTAATTACAGGCTCAGAGTTCCAAACATCGTTACTATCTTTCTGTTATTATTTATTGTTATCCGTCACGAGTTGATCTTTAGAAAAGAGTCAGCATGATCGCTGCAAATGTGAAAGTATTCAGTCAATCTGTTGAAAATTCTTGCTGTCATCTGGTTATTTTATCATCCAGGTTATTTTCAGTAGTGTCTATTCTAGCTTGAGCAATAAATTAGCACATGGATTTAAGCCCTGCTGTGAAACAGACTGTTTGGTGATCTAATTAGTTAGGCTAAAAGCCACAACATTGAGCATTGCCCTACAGAGTTTTGATGTTTCTAAGATAAAGTGTTGGGCCCATTTATGGTTCTCTGTGGTGCACATTGAGAGCCGAGTTTCCCTGAAAGGAGATCCAAAGCAGCCAGTATGCCATGCAAGCAGCCAGTAAGGAACTGTTGCCTACAGACTCGTGTCTGAGGCTTTTCCCCCTCATGAGCTGTTCAAAAATTGGTCTTCGAAGAATGGCAGTCCTTTAAAAATGGAGCAAGCCAGGAGAGCATTGCTGGGGCAGCTGATAGTGCATAGAAGACCTCTTCAGTGTGTGGACAAGTGAGCTTTGTGTTCCTGCTTGGCAAGAGGGCAGGCAAACTTTGGTTCCTCATTTTCTGGAAGGTCTCTTGACTACTAAGTAGAGGTCTCTCCTTTTTGAAAGGGAAGGAGGAGTATTTGTTAGCCAAGGAGGAGTATTTGTTAGCCAAGAGAGGCTTGGAGATTTACAGCTAGAGCACTTACCTGTGAGTGGGAAACACTAGATTCTGGTGCCTTCTCTGAGTGCAGTTACATATTGTACGTTAAGCAATTATTAGATAAAGTACGTAAGTGGTATGTGAAGCTGATCCAGAATTCTGTGGCTCACCTCTCAAATCAGTGCCCCAATCTCAAGGCTTAAAGGCAAGTCCTGTTCTTTCTGTAGGTGAATGGCTCTTGAATGCCTCTCTTTGAGCTGAAGCAAGTTCATGAGAAGACCAGAGAATGTTTCCTTCTATAGGCTTATGGTGAGGTCATCATTTCAAAGTGAGCTTGACAAGCATGTCCTTGAGTCCCTTTATGCAGGAGGGAAACTGAGCCTGAATTTCTCTCATTTAAACCTTAAATGCCCACATTCCCACAAATGCCGTCACTGGTAAACTGTTGGGTAAAACTGATGAGGTTGAAAAGGTGATGGTATCCCTTTAAAGAAAATGTCTCTAATGAAGTCCCTGAAGGGCTGAGAACTATTTCAAAGCCCTAGTATTTCATTTAGCTTGAAAAAATAGTGACAGTTTTCCCATAAAACTCAAATTCTTGCAGAACTGAGAAAAGAAAAAACACACTGAATTGGTGTTTTCTCTTAAAAAAATAATTTTTAAAGTAACTATATTTCAGCTGAAAATGTGAACTAATTAAAGTTTCCTAGAATATACTGCAATATAGCATGTATCCTGATGAGCTTAAATGAGTATTCCCCATGTTTGGAATTGATGCCCAACCTCTTCACTCACAAGACAGAGAGTAGTCTCAGTTTTTGTGCATGCAACATTTTGTGACTATGCAACATTTCCTGTCTGCTTTGCTGAAAAAAATGCCTCCCAGGTTTAAGTCATCTGTTGCTTTAGAATTGCAGCACAATAGAGTTCCCTTTCCTTCTGAAGGAGAAGGTTTTAATGCAGGGCCTGTGCTCACTGAAGAAAAAAGGAAGGAAGCAGTAAGTACTTAAGTCCCAAGCAGTGGGTAATCAGACAGCTCTGCAACCAGGGGAGCACTCCTTCCTCCTGAGGCATTTGGCCAAATTAGATAAATTTCAGAATTTTATAGATCCGCAATCTAGACATCTCATCCCACCTTCACAGGAATCTTGTGCTTCTATGATTAGAGCTAACCTGCTTCCACAGAGGTCAAACAGTAGCCAGCCAAGATGTAGCCCTTGGAGAAGGGAGAAGGGAAGGAGAAGGGAGGCAGAAGCTCCTTTCTCCCTGAGTGGGACAGAAGACCAGATCTGACCCAGGATACAACTTGCCACTTTTCAGAAGCCTTTTTGTTCAAATCCTATTCGTTTCTTACCTTCTGAAATGCACAGTCTGCCCATTTATGCAGAGCCGCAACACAAAGATAGAACTTCAGAGCTATTAAGTTGAGGTGCTGTATAGTCAGGCTTTTACAGATAATGAAAACCAGTGAAATGAAAGCAATAATGGAAACTTGTTCTTCAGTACGTGCCTGCATGAGAAATGGCTACCAGGAAAGAGAAAAGCATTGCTCCTAAGTGTTCTGCCTATAACTTTACTGATGTAACAACAAAGAAACAGTACACACTTTCCTGCTCACATACCAGGAATTTCATGAGGCTTAATGCAAGATTACAGACCAGAAACTGCAGTTAGAGATCATTGCAAAACTGCAAACTGCTTTGAACTCTAGAACAGAAACTTAAACTTTCCCCACAGTTTAGGAGTGAGAACTTTATGGCAGTGCTGCTTTTATGACAAGTACTCTACAAACGTTATCAGTTTGCACTACTCCACAGCTGTGTGACAAAGATTGCAGAAGTACTGGTGGAGGAAGCTCTATTGTTTTAGAGCTGGGCAGTCTTTAGAATAAATGTATCTATCTGTTTTACAGATCAGAGGATGACTGAAAAAGATTCTCTAAGTACTTTCAGTTATGTTTCTTTGTCTGGAATTTCTGCTCTCCCCAGCCAATCGTGTGTGCAGCCATTATCCAGGGTACTTCAATGACATTTATAAGAAACAGAAGGGAAAGTAGCCAGAAGCAAAAGGCACATTCACTGAATACTGCCAGCTTTGAGTAAATTGTGGCACTATTTAAATGAACACTCCTCTAACTGAATTTTAGATATTTTCTTGATAAGGACTGTTCCTCCCAGCCTTTATTTTGCAAGTCTGTTTACAACCATTACTCAGGCTGATGCAAAAGAAGGTTTAAAGTCTGTAGCATGTCTCAGAAGGCTCTGTGTACCATTAGAACAGGGCCTAAGTCAGAAGAATCAGCAGGGTGATACCAAGCAGTGCTGGTTTTATAGGTAGTATATACTGTAATTTAATGGGGCCAGCCACAGTATTTTATGAGCTCTATCCACATTACATATGCTGAATATAACCTATATACCCGAATGTTTAATTTTACCAGTCAGCAGAACTGTGACTGGGGCCAACCCAGCTGCATTTGAAAAACATCTGCCATAAGCTATTAATTCCATCATCAATATGGTTAACTACTGTTAACCAACATGGATAGAGGAAAGAAAAGGGGCCTGGAGGATATTTTTGCCATCACCTAGATATTCACCCAAGTATTTGATTTAGCAGAAATTGGTATAAAAGGGGTTGCATCAAATGCCAGTGTGAACACAATACTGAGTGTGCTTCAGCCTCGTTAGCTCCATTGGTGATTGTTGGAGGTTCTTGTGGTCTGAAGTGGACTGAAACACTGCTGAGTTCCCAGTAACGAAAGAGCCAGAGGTACCAGAATGCAAATAAATCAGTGGTCTGTGTCAGACAATAGGTTCAGCTATTCAATTCTCACTCTGCCTTAAAATCTATGAAAACAATGAAAATGAAAATACTTTACCCACATCCGTTAGGAGTACTTGTTAGTAATCACAGTATTCTCATTTAAGAGTTTAGATTAAGCAGTCAGACTAGAGATCTGTAGATGAGAAAAAGGAACTGCTTTATGCCTTTCACTTTCACCCTGCAGTTTCTCATAAATGAAGCTGTAACCAGCAACTAAGCTGGAGTACTCTGATGAACTTTGCCTTGCAAATTGAGGTTGCATGCAATTACTTTCCATTTTGAATTGTCTATTGCCAAAACCTCATATCTGTTCAAATTGTAGCAGAGCTACATATCTTCAAATGCTCCTGTACAAAATCTGAACTTACTTGATTATAAGTGCTTGGTGTTTGGAATGTCCGAACTCCAAAAGTGTAGGCAAACATTGCACATGTCATGCCAGCTCTGCACAGCCACTTCAGGCTCTGTGGCATTTGCAGGAGTCTTAGACACTATCTATGCTGATGTCTCCTACTCAGCTCTTAAAGTATTGACAGTTTCTATTTTGAATAAGTGGGCTCTGTTGGCTTTTGCAGTAGAGTGCACTACAGCAAGTCTGGTTTTGTGGGCTTGTCAGGTTTTGAAAATAAGGCATACTGGTTTTGCATTTACCATTTATTGCTGCTTTTCATGATAAGCTGAAAGCTTGCTAAAACATTTGGCTTCAATATTTTTGAATCTCCAAAGACTTGCTTTTTGGTTGTATTTGAAGTCCAAGTTTTGCTCTTTGGTTTGGAGGGCTGCCCTATATAGAGCTACATTTAGAAACAACCATTGTGTTCTACAACTACGTTTTAGCCATATATATATATTTAATATCACTCATTAATAATTTTTTAACTTTATTTAGATAAATAAATATTTGTATAGTTGCCTCACTGCAATCTTCATCACAACCATTAGTGGGTCCTTTTCACAATTTTTTTGTATGTTCCTCTGGTTCATTTTGTTTTCCTGTTTTAGTTCCTCACACAAGATCTGGAGTCCCACTGGAAGGAGCTGATGCAAATGTTTTAGCACCAGTAGATTTACTTACCTTAGCAGAAACTAAGTACTTGTGGATCAGTTGTCAGTGATGGTTATTCAACACTTCAAATGTCAGCAATAAAAGCCCGACCTTCATTCCAGCAAGTTCATATTTAACCCTGCATGGGGTCAAATGGGCTTAGTGGAAAGAGATGGGTCTCAATTAGAGAGTTTCAATATAGTGTTTAATATAGGGTTCTGTGCAGACTACAGACTAGAACCTGTGATTAAAATCACTTAAGTCAAGAGGTGGAGGCAGTTTGTGACATTTCAGTGTCAAATTATATTTTAAAATGTGACATTTCCATATGAGTTGTAGAGGTCTTTCTAAGCTGAACTTATGAGATGTCTCCCAGTTGACTCATGCAATCTTGTGTCTTGATTTTTTAACAAAGAAGCTTAAGAATGTGAAAATGTATTTCAGCAATTATACATTGAATGTCCTGATTTAGGAAGAATTCTGTGATTTTACTTCCCATTTTATACCCTCTCTTAGACCTGTTAAGAGATAAAGAGGCCTTGTATAGCTCATACACTGATGTGACTTTCATCCAAAATTGACGTTACTGTACATGCCAACGTTTGTTCATTCATACCGGTAGCTGGGGGTGCGAGTTGTTATTTGTAGGTGGTACGGCAGTAAATGTCATGTCTGGGCTCAAAACTACTGCCAGTTTTGAACCTTGCTCTGCCAAATGCATGCCATAATGTAAGAGATTGAAAACCAAGCTTATTTAGGCCCAAGTCCATCTAAGTACATAATAGCATGGCAGTGCTATTATTGAGCAGCTTTAAACAAAAGTTTCACTGCTGTTGATTTCCTCTTCATATGTTTTTTGCGTTTTCAGTCATTCAGCTGTTTGTTCTGAGTTCATGCTCCACTTCCCTGCTGCAGAGCAGCACAAGGCCCGTGTTCCTTCAGCTATGATTTTAGCTCATGCTTTCTAAAGTACCAGTGCCAGTGCCTTCCCTCTCAGCACTTAGCAGCATTCTTCCCATTCAAGGCCATTTCTGCTTTTCATCCCAGTATTACTGCCAGCACCAGGTGAGTGTGGAGACCAGTTTTTCAGCATCCCAGAAAATAAATGCAGCCATTTTACATGGAGATTCTCTGACCTCTGAGCAAAATTTAGTTAAGGACAGCCACCACATCTGTGTCTCTGGTGATGTTCCATGGGATTACAAGTAAAAAAGCATCAGTTAAAGCATGGGGAATAGTGAGAAGTATTCACTTTTCACATGAGTTTTCAGTTGCTAGAAAACAGCTGACTGGTCTGCTTGGCTGTGTGCCCTGCAGCTGCAACCAAACTGCTATCAAATGTCTGTCTTCTGGAGACTCTACAAAATACTCCCTCACACAGCGAGGTGTGTGCTGAGCGTGAGATTGGTACAGAATTCCTGAGTCCTTGTATGGAAGCTCTGAACTCCTTTCAATCCTGTTCTAACCTTTTATTAATTTCAAATTACCTTGATTGTTAGTGATGTAGCTGTGATGGTTTCAGTTTAAACAAGGTAAGGCATGTAGAGAAGGATGGTCTCTTTGATCAGACCTGAAAAAGATCTTGCCTGCTTGAAAATTTGACTATTAGTAAAAGCCTCTCCCTTCTAAGCAGTAGCAATTCATTTCATAAGTCTTCAGACAGGCCTTGAATATTGCAGAACCCTGCCAGTGGATGCTCTGGAACAGGTGGAATGTCTCAGCCTTACTGGCCTCTATATTTCCAATGTTTGATTTCAAGTTTCAAAAAATAAAACGCTACTCTTCTGATTACTTTTCTTTCAGAAAATTATTCTGCTGTCACTCCACTGGACAAACTGGATGCTGACAGTACTGATGAGAGTTATATTTATGCAAAGCCAGCAGCTGTCAAGGGAGGATACTGTAATCTGTATTCCCCTACACTGGTTATAGGGTCTCTCCAGTCCTGTTAAGTTTCTCCTAAACATCCAGTTCCTTTATGAAGTGAAATGAAATCAGAAAGGCTGAATGACTGAAGTCTCCTAGCTACTGGCTTCACTTCAATCAGGACAAAGATATACTGCTTTGGATGACATTCATATTTCCTGTTTAAAAAGAGTTCTTTTTTTCTTGGATAGGAGTTTGAAGAAAGTCATCTGGAAGCCAGCTGTACATCCTATTCCCAGAGCAGCAAGCAATACTGGTAAAGTAAGACTATGATTATCCTTTTTGTTTTTTTCTTTCATCATGTGATACTCCTATTCCATAGAATGCTGATTTTTTTTTTTAGTTACATGCCAGCATAATTATAGCATGGAAATAAATAAACAGGTGACACCCACTTCTGTACAATGTGCCTAGAGCTCTCTAAGCATTTCCTCTAAGTATTCCTTGTAAAGGAGATGAGTCAGCTAAGCTGGAGAGCACTGCTGTTTTCATAGCCTGTAGGTTACTGTCAGTAGGGATGTGTGGTGAGTGACAGGAACTGGTTAAGTTTGCGTGATGGTGAGAGCAATGAAATAATTTCTCATGTTAGGGCTTGCTGGGTGTACAAGCTGAGGTTTCCACTGAGGAAGTGCCTGAGCCAGATGATGTTTGTCCTCTGTTTTTCCAGGAGATATGGGGTGCAACTGGCATCTCTGGCAGCTGCAGGAAGGTTCTCACTGTAATCCTCTACTGACTCCACTGAGCATATGCTAACAGGTAATGTATAGCACCTGTATTAGGTTCTCATGAAAGACGAGCACAAGATGGTCCCTTGTGAATGCTTTACTTGATAGCATTTTCCACAAAAGTTAGTTCATCTTATTTGAGAATGACTCCCATGCAGTTTTGGCAGGATGACACTACAGGAGAGGCCAGACTCTTCTTGTTGTTAGTAGTCATATTATGATGGCTGTCACTCACATTTACCTGCCTTGTCCAAGTCACCTCTAAAAATTCCCTGCTAAATAAAGCTTTGGCAGGTTGCACCTAGAGTTTTCCTATTTCAGCAGTCAACTTGCCTGGCTCCAGGTCTTTTGAAATTGCTGCTGAAACATAATTTAGCATCCATATGCTAGACCGATCAGTCCCAAAGCATAAATTACAAGCAGCTGAAGTTCAGGTTAAGGATGCAAGTATGACCAACTTCTGACCCATTAATTTATCCCACTGATGCATTAATTTCAAACTATTAATTAAATTCAGTGATGATAAGATAGACTAAACAAAAAGATAAATGAAGGATGAGGATGGTTTTCCAGACTTCATCCAGCATGTCAGCTTAGAATCATAGAATACTTGGAGTTGGAAAGCGCCTTAAGATCATCTACTTTCAACCCCCCTGCCATGGGCAGGGACACCTCACACTAAACCATGCCACCCAAGGCTCTGCCCAACCTGGCCTTGAACACCTCCAGGGATGGACCATTCACAACCTCCCTGGGCAACCCATTCCAATGCCTCACCAGCCTTACAGTAAAGAATTTCCTCTTAATATCTAACCTGAACTTCCCCTGTTTAAGTTTGAACCCATTACCCCTTGTCCTATCACTACAGACCCTGATGAAGAGTCCCTCCCCAGCACCCTATAGGCCCCCTTCAGATAGTGGAAGGCTGCTAAAAAAATAAAATAAATAAAAACATGTCCACACTGAGTCTGTTATGCAGTACAAAACATCAGGAAACAAGTGAATTGTATATTCCTGTGATTGCTTCATGTAGTTCTGTGTTCAGTATAAGAAAATAAGCATAAACTAGGGTGGTCTCCTAGAGGTGTAAACTTAAAGAGTTCTTGTCTGTGCTAAAGTTAGTCCTTGAGTGAAGTTTCATATGAATACCAGGGAAAGGAAGATAATTTGTCTCAGATCCCTCTTCTTACTTACGGAGTTTTTACAAAGTGTTGTTTTCTTGTTTTTGTCATGCTTAGATCCTTAGCTGCTTCCTCTTACTGAAGGAGGATATAAAAGACACAATCATATCACTTTGCAGTTTACTCTGTGACTGTGGACAGCCAGTGTCTGCAGGAGATACTGACAAAGCAGCAGGTTGCAGCAGGTGAGGAGCTGCCCCATCACACTCAAATCCCTCAGCTTCTGGGCTACCACAAACAAGATTTTCTATAGGATGTGTTTTATGGGCATCTGTGGGCCATTCTGACATTGCCATTATGATCCATGTATTTATCAGCTCCACACTTCATGACCTTTCTTCCATTCATCTGTGGAGCTTCCAGGTAGCCTTGTTTCTAAAGCAAGTATTTAGAAAACACTAAAATTATTTTTTTTAAACTATAAATATTGATTGGATTCCAAATCTTAGGGAAAAAAACAAAACACAAACCCAAAACCAAACAAAAAAAAAAAACAAACCACCAAAACCAACCACCAACTTTTTTTGAAATCCAGTTAGTGACTTCTCAGTACTAGGAAAGAGAAACTGAGAAATAAAACTCAAAAAGTTTTGGGCCTACAGGGATGCTGGAGAGGGGCTCTTCCTCAGGGACTGTAGTGATAGGACAAGGGGCAATGGGTTCAAACTAAAACAGGGGAAGTTCAGGATACATAAAAGGAAGGAATTCTTTATGTGAGGCTGGTGAGGCACTGGCACAGGCTGCCCAAAAAAGTGGTAAATGCTCCATCCCTGGCAGTGTTCAAGGCCAGGTTGGACAGAGCCTTGGGTAACATGGTCTAGTGTCGGGCATCCCTGCACATGTCAGGCGGTTGGAACTAGATGATCTTGAGGTCACTTCCAACCCAAACCATTCTATGATTCTGTAAGAACCTTTTCTGTACACACTGACCAATGGACTGGGAGGGAGATCTGTTTTAAAACTCTTCTGGGTAGGATGAAAGATTGTAAAATATCAGAATTTCTGGCCAAGAGAGAGAAGGATTTTTCTGCTTGTGTATCAGCCTTTTACCAAAACTAGAGAGGGGGCTAGAGAATTGGTTCCGTTTTAAGTACTACTGTCAGTGAGAGGGTGAAAAGGTCTGAGTTGGAAAGAAAATTTCAAGTTGCTGATTCTTTGAAAATCTCTGTTCATGGGTCAGATTTCTAAGGTCTCTTGACACCATACCAGCAAAACAGTGCCAGAGTTTAATTGAGGAAGATCTGGCTCCTGCTGCGCTCTGGACTGTCTTAATCTGTGTGTAGTCTGACCTTTATTACCTGTACTGTGACAGCATCTCGTGCGTGTGAGCATTGAGGAATAATGTCCTTGAAGACTGCTTTGAAGAAAGGCACATATTGTAGCAGCAGGCAGAGGATTCCTTCTTTTTAATCTACACAAACCAAAACTCTGTCTCACCCAGCATCCTCTCACAAAACGTGCTCAAGTTTAATCTACTGTGATTTACAGCCTGCCAGCCACCTACTCATTGCCTTTTCTGAGTGCTGAGCTTCCTCTGCTACCCTTAAATCAGGATGAACACTGTGGGATCATCTCCAGAAAACAGTCTGTTGAGGCATCAGACATTTTCCTTGCAGGTGCAGAATGTGTCTCCATGCTGAGCTGAGGCAGTTCTTTGATAAGACCTTTGCGGATAATTCAGTATAACTTCACATTTTACTGAAAGATAAGGATTTTCTGGTTTAGGAAAACAAATCCATTTCTTGGTGAAGATCACCAGTGCTTTTGCTTTTCTTCTTATAACAGTTTCTTCAAGGAAAATCTTTTAAAAGGGACCTTTTAGCCTCTCCTGGAGGTTACACCCTTGTAGGGGTCCTGCCTTCATCTGTAGATTTAATGGCTTAATAATCATTAGACCCTCCTATTATACAGGAACAAATAGGAATACAATACTTTTATCAATATTTGGCACAATTAATTTTTTTTATGTGAAACTAAATATTGATGCTGTCAAGTGACTACAGCTTAGGGGCATAAATTACAATACTCCCGTGAGCCTCACTCAAATTTGCATTCACATACAGTAACCATTTAACGTCTTTCTATTCCTGTAAGCCATATGATTTGATTGCCAGATTACATGATTCTGTATTGTGCTTAGATGTTTTTACTGTTATTACCAATATTATCTTTTATTCTTACTGTAAGTGGTAACAAAAAGTTAACTGCTTCCTTATCCTATAAAAGGAATGAAGTCCCATTTACAGAAGGTCTCTAAACAGAAAATAGCTCTGTAAAAAAGATATACTGAATAAATAATTCATAACATGATGGGTAAATAGAAAAAAAAGGCCTTTTGATGTATTTTGCTACTCAAAACAGAGCGAGAGATTTAAAATAAAGTAACTGGCTATTATAACGGAGAACAAAATCTGCTTTAAATCAGAACCATTGCAGGGGAGTCAGCTCTCTGTGCATTTTTACCAATTTTGCACTTTTGTAGGTAACAACTTGTGAAATTGAGGAATCTGTCCCCTTGGTTTTCCTAATTTGTTTCTTTTTCTTCCTCCCACCCTCCTGGTTTTCCATTAGCTTATTTCTTGGCTTAATTTCTAAATGAAATGTCAACCCACCCACCCAAAGGAAACCGTAACATTTCAAGGATTTCAGATTACAGCAAAGCCCATCGGTAATATAAACAGCAAATAAATTCTTAAAGGCCTTGGAATTAAAGTCTCCCAGCTCAAATCTTTCATTAAAAACTTGAAATTTTCAGTGCATTATGCTTCAGATTTCCACATGAGAATATACAATAAACATATATTCTGAAAGCACCCCTGAGGAAATCAGCATGTGCATTTTCTCTTTTTCCCCATAAAACTGGAGGATCTTCATCAACTAAGCAGTAAACATGAAGTCATCATTTCTTGCTAGGTACTGAGGAAATGCTGCACGAAACCACCTGGGAGGGCTCCGACAGCCTGCGTGGAAGAGCCTTGGGGCAGGGGGCAGAACCCGGGCTGCAGAGCGGCCTGGCCTTGCTCAGGTGCTGTTGGGACTCAGGAAAGTGCTTTCTGCTCAGACCGAACCGCCGGGCCGGGTGTTCGCTGGTTTTTGCACGTAGAGGAGTCGATCCCGGGCTGATCTGAGGTGAAATGATTCAGGTGGGGCTCTTGCCAAGCCCCTCGGTGGAAGGGGCTGATGGCGAGCCCTGGAACAGTATTAGGCTTGTCGGGAAGAGGCAAAGCCCCTGGGAGTAGCCTGCCTTGACCGCGGTTTGGGCCGAAGGCAGCACACCCCCGACAAGTACTTTATTTACCATACAAGCCTTTTATTTGTTTCTAATGCACAAGCGCTGGCTGCGCGTGTCCAGTGCAAAAGGAGGGGTGCTCGTGCTCCCTCTGCCCTCATCGGCGACTGGATTACCGCACCCGGGCGGTGGCAGACAGGAGCACCATTGTGAAATATGAACTCACGCCTCTTAAGATAACAAGGTTTGATTGAGCGACAAAGTCAGTAAAGCAAAAGCAACATATCTGGGCACATGACCGTAGCCAGAGGCGCAAGTGATTAGCATTTGTTACAGGTTTATATACTTTCGCTATTACATTAATTACATGCATATTCATAATTCCCGCATATAGGCGGGGGATATTATAACTAGCTCCTGATTATAAGTCTCCTCCTCTTGGCGTCTGCCCACTTCTCTGTGGTGATTGTGGGCAGGAGTCTTGAGGATGAAGTAAACAGTCTTCCTCTTGTGAGTAGGGGTCTTCAAGATGAAGTAAGCAGTCTTCCTCATAGTGTACTTTTCACCTTTGACACAGTTGGACCCTCCAGTAATCACACAACTAGCTATATCTGTAATTATTCTGATAACTAGCAAAGATTTAAAACACTGTGACCTTCCTGCAAAATTTATTGCAGGATGGGCAGACAAGGAGTATCCCAAGCTAGCAGATGTTTGGGAGGCTCTGTCTCTAAACTGGTAAGTAGAAGGATGGTGTGAAATAACTCATTCACGTTTAGTGGGGCCACTAAATCCTGTTATCTCACCACAGATTTACAACACAAACACTGCTCTTTAAAACTACTTTAGAAGACTAGTGTGAAACAATTAACTCATGTTTACTGGGGCCACTGCATTCCACAGACTTACAACATAAACATTGTTCTCTTTCGACAACCTAAGTTAAGCTAAAAAGTACTTAACTCTGTTTTCCAGGCACTAGCTTTCCTTGTATCAAGCTCCCCCGCCCCCTTATTTCTTTTACCTTTACAAATTCTTTTGCTATGTGACTCCGTTTTGATCAAGAGATCTGAACCTTTTTGTCTAGTCTTGTGTCTTTAGCGAGTTTTGTTATTGTAAACTGGTACAGTTATATCCACATAACCACACCTATGATTTGCGAAAGCCAATACATTTATGTGTTTATCACATCATCACGATCACAGCGCCGCTCCTCGGAATGCCGCCGTTATGTGGCGGTGAAACGAGGGGTGCAGCTCAGCCGCCACGTAAGCGGGACGCTATCCCCGATCTTTATTTCTAAGTCCTGGGGACGGTCTCCCCCTGCCCGCCGGGGACCAGGCGCCGCCATCGCTCCCCTCCGGTGCCGGCGCAGGGCCCGCCGAGATCTCGCCGGCCGTTACGGCGCCGACGCCGTCTGCCGCTGGGGCGGGACGTGCGCAGCTTCCCGCCTTTCGCGTCTGTTCCTCAGCGGCCGCCCGCACCAGTGTACTTCCCGCGGCACAGCATGGCCGGGGGTGCTCCGGGGCCGCCGGTGAAGGTGCTGGCCGCCCAGCTGCGGGGCGCAGTGCGGGGTGCCGGTGGGACGTGGCAGTTGGTCCGGGCGGAGGCGGGCCGGGCACCGCTGTGCCTGCGGGTCGTGTGGATGCAGGGCACTGTGCTGGAGGTGGAGCGCGGCGGCGCCCGCGGCGGCTCGGCCCGGCTGCATGATGACAGCGGCCCCTTCACCGTGCTCGGGGTGGAGGAGGTGCCCAAGGGGCGGCCCTGCCTCAGCGCAGGTACCGGGAGCCGGGCGCGGGATACAGCCGCTGCGGGGCCTCTTTCCCTTGCATCGTGGGCCGTCACTTGCGGCTCCTCTTGGCTCGCGTGCGCAGGGGTGCAGCTGCTCCCCTTGTCCGAAAGCGGGAGGCTTGCAGGCAGCGGGTGTGTGTCGAATACGTGCCTGGGGCGCGCAAAACTAGCGCAGCTGCACAGGCATCATTTCACAGACACCAGCAGCACCCTGAAAAAGCTGTGCTGCTATGGCAGTCAGAAGGAGCAGCGTGTGCTGCCGCAGGAGCGTGTTTGTGGCTATCAGTACAAAGACACGGCCTTCCCCTGCGAGTTCCAGTAAAGATAGGGCCTGTTTTCAGTTCTTCACAGTTAAAGCCAATGGTGGATCAAACTGGGATGTTGCAGAGAAGAGCTGTGAGTCTAGGAGCAAGGATAGTATTTACTTGTTTATTTACTTTTTTTTTTCCCTTCACCAGCACTGCTAATTCAAGTGAACAAGTGCTGGACTGCAGCATTGCAGGAGTTGTGGTACAAAATAAGTCTTGTTACTTAATGTTCAATCTTCTGAATTGCCCTCCCTCCACTTGCATGGTAGAAGGAGGAATCGTGCTGGTTTTGAGTCCTAGTGGATGTGAAAATCTAGCAAAATACTGTAAAACAGCTGTACAGATCATGAAGCCTTTTTCAGAACTCAGATCCAAGCAATGTTAGTTCCTTGAGTTTTCTTGCAAGTATTGGCAGCTTTAATTCAAACTGTTTAACTACTTGGTTTAAATTACTTAGCTTTCTGAATTAAAATAGAGGCTAATTAGATTTCACACTTTCTTGGTTTTTTAGGGAAGTATGTAATGGTGATGGGTGTGGTGCGGTCCTGCAGTCCTGAGCCTGTGCTTCGAGCCTTAAAGATGACAGATCTTTCTGAAAACCCCGTGCACAAGGATATGTGGAGCCTTGAAGTGGAGGATTTGCACAGAGTCATCCCCTAGATATTTTTTCTTCTGCCAAAAACCCCTGGAAATGTACTTTTTTTTTTTCATTTTTCCCCCTCTCAGCTGTAGAGCATTGAGCCATCCTGTGTATTTGCATTTTCAAACAAGCACCGGTTACTCTCCTGGAGTAAACCAAGGTGAGAAGTCAGGCTCAGAGTTAAGTGGAGGGATCAGTGCATATCTGATAATAATCACAGTGTACATCTCTTTCACAGTCTCTTTTTATACCAACAGTTTTGAGAAACACTTGATGTACTAAGATGTCTGTGCTATTAAAATTACTACATGTTTATGTGTATTAGTTGCTGTTTCTAGGCCCATGCTTAGATAGTCGTTACTGTAGTGGTGTATTCTTGGCAGCAAGGGCTGAACAGAACTCATGTTACCAGGTGAATTCAGTACATGGAATGAAGGTAAAATGCATTTTGGTCCATCTAAGTTGGGGTTGGAAAGAACATCTTCACCTGTTTTCTCTTTTAGTAATAACCATGTCAGCAAATTCTGTTTGTAAGACACATGCCTCTTTCTAACTGTAAAAGCAGAGTCTTGTACTTAAACGCCTCTCTGGTTTCTGTGTTTCTGAAAGTGGTACAGTGATAACCCCTGTGTTCCAGTGAAGCGAGATTAGCTGAAAAGATGTGATGCAGGATTCCTTGGAATAGGTTCTCTGGCTTCAAGATGCAAATAACTTTTACTACCTCATGAAACGAGCTTGCTAAGCCTAAGTATTTTTCTCTTTAAAGGTTTCCTTTCTTGTTCCAAGCTATGCTATTTTTAGTTGTTTACATCATTCTTAAATATATTTTAATCTTTCCTCCTGTGGAAAAAAACCTCAAACTCAAACAAACCAAACCCCATATAAATAATGAAATCTGATAAAGAAAAACCTTTCAAAATCAGCCCTATGGCTATTCTTTTATCTTCCCTCTTGTCTATAGAGAATTTGATTCCTAAAGAAAGCATTGCATTATCTATGTGATATGACTTCGTAGTTTGGGACTCTATTGTAGTGCAGTAGTTCTGTTAATTAGGAATGCATACAGGAAGGGAAGATGTGCTCTAATTGTACTCTGAACAATTGAACATGAGAATCCAGTGGTGGTAACTAAATTTTAAAACTGGGGGATTATGTTTTCAAAGTGCATGGAAATGAAATACTCTTCTCAGTAGATCTTTAAATGAGACCTTTACAGATGAAGGACTGGCTTTCAGAGTCAATTCCAGCCTTGAGATCAGTATTCCAAACCAGGCCACATCAGAGGCACTTGCATAATGGACATCCTGAGCTCCAAGACCCTGCTGACAAAATGCCAGAACACACATACATACAGAATTTTGGCAGTCTGGGTTTATTTATTGTTTTTAATGCTGGGAAAAAAACAAATGACAAAACACTTGTGGAATGCTGTAGCCTTTCAGGAATGATCCATGTGGTCAGGGTATTGGCTGGCAATTTTTTACCTAGCAATAGATACTTTTCCATCTGAATGCTGCTTTTCCCAGGAACCTGAAGCTCATTGCATGTAAACTCACCTCACCGTGCTTTCTAACTAGGTAGTGAAATCCTGAAAATAAAGAGCTAAAAGGTCTGCTGCATCCTTGCTGGTGTAAGTAAATGTGGCAATATTAAATCTGGCTTGCAGCCCTGTTGGTGGGTGCAGAGTATAGTGGTTGTCAGGAGTAAAACTACTGTTAGTCCATCTGGCAGTGATACATATTCACTGCATGCATCCGAAAAGTTGCATTTCTGTAGGAGTGGGTTGTATGTACATAGGGCTGGAATGGATTTGTAAATGATTTCTTTGCATCTTTCACCACTCCGCCATTCAGAGGCCCATAAGTCAAAGCATCTGGGGTTTCTTTGCTTGCAAACAGTCAGTACCAAGCACAATAAGACCTAGATCCCTTCACTGCTTTATTTACAGTGTTTTGGTATCTTGTCTGGATCTCTACTGTACACTTGACCTCACTAAACACACAAACTGGCTCTACTCCGCCTGGCAAGTTTTTCATGTTTCATCAGCACAAAGCTATACATGTTCGCTTGACAGTTAATGGGAAGGAGAACTGTTGTTGAACTGAAGTACTGCTTCAGAAAGTCCTGCAAATACATTAGTGAATTTAAAGGGTTAACATTAGTTTAAAGGTTTTAAAGGGTTTTAAAGCCAACACTGGATGCTTTTGTGACAGTTGTCAGCAAAAAGCGCTTTCCTAGGAATTCAAAGCAAAAGGCAGTCTCAGAAAGTTGAATGCTGAGTTTCTAAGCAAAAGACTTCTAGTGATTGCTCATGAGCAGCTGATGCTGCTTATGGCTGTTGGTATCTTCAAGTACCATTCAGGCCTGAGTGCATCATCTCTGGGTTTCCAGAGTTTGGCACTGTAGTGCTCTACCGAGCAGTGTGAATTCTCCCTTTTCCACGTCTTAACTGCAGCAGGCGGAGTGTGTTTGTGGCTGTCAGTATGAAGACTTACGCTGTCTTCCCTGTAAGTCCCAGTAAGGATAGGGCCTGGTTTCAGAACTCCACAGTTACAGCCAGTTAGTCCTGCTCTGTATAAACAGTGCTTTGCCCAGACTTCTGTTGCTGGTTATGATGCACTGTTTATAGTTGATGTGGTAGGTGGGTGTCAGGGACCACGTTTAGAACCCCAGGGCACGAGGGGCTGTGGTTTCTGTTGCCTGAAGTGCTGGCTCCATTGCTGCTCAGTGTGCACCAACCTGCACCCCATGCTGACAAGGCTTCTGCTGCCCTTCATGGGCACCAGGTGTGGGTTGGAGGGCCAGTACGAGTGCTTGCCTTCCTCGTCAGTATCTGTACACAAACCATGCAGTTGCATGACCTGGGAACAGCTGAGAGATACCTATCAATGGCTGTAGCTCAGTATGTTCACTGGTGGTTAAATGGCTTCTTTATATGCGGCTTCTAGGGAACCCCTTATCTGCACCTACCCCAGTGTTGCAGTCTACAGCTAATACAGTTTAAACAGTTTCTTTTCTGTATTGCTGTATCCCTGACTGCACTGCCCTTAGTCGAAAAGTAAAGCTATTCTAGATCTTTTGCTCTACTTGTTGACATTGTATTTTGTTCCTGTAGCTGTCATCTCAGTATTTTTTCAAAGGCGTTTGGTGTGCTCAGCACACATTAAGTGACTGGGGAGAAAATTATGAGGTTTTTTTAATTAACTGGTATAAATACTTTTTAACTTTCAGAAATATTGCATACAATTTTGGCTTCTTTATAAAACGTCTCTCTAAGTAAGCAGTTACAAAATCATTACACAGGAGGGCCTCATTTCTACCATGTTTTTACAGCAGCATCTCCTACCACTTGTAGGAATTTTTCCTGACCCGTGTTAGAATCATGTTTTACTTGCATTTGTGTAAAACTACAGTGTCACCCTTGAGGAAGCGATTGCAGTTGAAAGTAGCACAGTCAGGGTACCTGAGGGCATCTGCTACTTTGTGAACTAGGAGGCATTTAAACCCAGCCAGTTCCAACCCTGTAGAACAGTACAACTTACTCTGAATAATCAGTAAAAACAAACTGCGGCATAAAAATAACCATCTCAAAAGTTTATTAACAATGATTTTAATGGTTGGATATTATGCAAAGACATCTGAAGGATTCTGAAGCATCACTATTTACTAAGGAATAATTGTGTTTCTGGTACTGTGTGGAGAAAATGTAATGCTTTTTTTTTTTTAATCAACAGACCTACACTATCGGAAGTAATTTAACAGGGAGACACTTTCACACATCAATCTGTAGCACCTTAAGACTACTCTGTGGACAGGATACGTATTGGTCACCCCTTCCAACATGTAAACTGGTTTCTGAGAAGGGGGTTGGTTCTCAAGACACAAAGGGAGACTGTGAAACTGATTAACAGATACCAAGAAGGCTGGTTCTCATTTAACAATGTACATGGTAATAAGGGAAAAATCAACCAGCACAGAAATGAGAAAATCATTAAAAGCTTTCAGTTATTTATTTAACCATCTTACTTCTTGCTTAGCCTTCTCGGGTGCTGGGGCACTTCCCTAGAAAAAGGGCACTTCCTCCAGAATTTACTGGGTAGCTGAGTTACAGTTCTGGAGAAAAAGGAAGTCAGCATTTCTGCCCAGCTCAGAGCTGACATGCTGCCCTCACAGAGGAGCCCACTTGTACCAGTCTGCGCTGGCAGAGACCTTTGGTCATCTTTACACATATTCCTGCTGTGGTTCAAGGCTTGTCAAGAGGCACCTTTGTCACTGAATGGGAGATTTTTTATTCAAGTAACTGATAATCTTATGTCCAGTTTCTGTCACTGTACTGAAATCATTCCTCTTACCCCAGGTGTTTCTGGGTGAAAAGCTTTCTTTCTAGACTACATATGCTCCATTATACTCATAGTCCTAACACAAATTCATTCCCACTTTTACTGGTCTCCCTACTATTGCTTCTAGCTTGTCTACCTTAATCAGTTATTAAGGTAGATTATTCTGGGTGCTAAAAGGGTTCTTCCATCTTCAGGGCTGGTATCTGCCATTCAGAACTGGCTCAAACTGAAATGAAAAGGAGATGAAATCCAGTTAAAGAGTTAGTAGTTGAAGGATGGGAAGAAACAAGTGACATGTAATACAGGCTGTTACTATGGTGAATTACAAGAGATCTATGAAGGGGGAAAATAGCATCAAATATATTTATGACATTATAAAGAAGCTATGGGGAAAAGTACCCTAGCAGTTTAGATACTGGTTTAGCTACAGTAAACTGAAATAAAGATGTATGGTTCTTTCTTTATGTTTGATGATAAATTCACTTTTAGGAGGAAGAGAGCAGCATTACTGCTAAGGTTTATGGGCTTTGACTAGTTCAGCTAAGCAGATCCTTGACAAGACAGGGTTTCTAGAAAGCAGTGGTAGCTGTTTGTGACCAAAATGTTCTCTTCTGCTCTCCTGACCTTGGCCAGCTGTCAGTTACAATGCGTAACCAGCCTGGCCATTGCAAATGCTTTCACAGTATCAGACCTAATGCTCCGCTGCTGCAGTCTGTGCTGTGGCACTTCCTTCTCTTTACTGTGTTTACATATTTGAAGACTTAAATCATATCCTTTGTCAGCCCTTCGTTTTGCCCCCACAGAGACCTCTGGACTTCTATCAACTATTTCACAACTAAATCATGGTGTCCAAAACTGGACACATAAAACAAGCTAAATAGAGAAGAAGTATTTCTTCGGTATGTTTATTCATGTGTACATCCCCAGTGCACGTTGCTTGTTTAATAGTATGTTCCTGTTGTTATCTGAGCTTGTGATTACTGCAATTTCAATCCCTTTTCTCAGAAACGGGGCAATGTAAACCAGAGGACTTCAAGTCTTTTGGCTACTGAGCCATTCTAAACCTCTGGTTCCAATTGAATATGCAGGCTCATATTAACAGAATTTCTATTTAAATGTTGAAGAGTTTATATAAACAATTGGAGCTAAAACCACTTACTGCCTATAAGATACCACCCAGAAATTTCATGGTCGCCTACTGCTTACACACTGACTGACCTGAATACATAAGGCAGATAAGGACAAGTGGAATTAGTACTGCATAGGTAAGTCTATGCTTGTGAGGCACTAATGTACATACTTGCTGTTCTAATTCTAGGTTTTTAATTTATTGGTAACACAATCATCTACAACTATGTGATAGTTATTCCTTCCCTTACTGGGTGACAATTCAACAAATACTTGCAAATATGTATTTTTTTAAGCATATCACAACTGTCTGTAGTCAAGGAACTCTTTTGAGGTAGTAGTGAGTTTACAAAAGCAAATGAGTAACATTTTATTGCATATATTAAAAACTCCACCCTGTTTCTCATTACTAAGCCACACCAGGAGATGCAGCATGGAAGTTAGTGCTTCATTCAAGCAAAAGCGTAACGGGCTCTTCTGCATGATTCAGTTATTTACTTTGAACGTTTCCATTGCAGCCCTGGAAAAATGTGATTACATCTGAAGTTATTACTTGGGCAGGTGAATCGGTAACTAGTATGACAGTAATTTGTAAGTGTGTTTCCTTTCATGTGCTCATTGAGTGAAAATATACAAACGTAGCAAATTTCAGAGAAGCTCTGTCCTTTTATTTGGTCTAAACTAAGGAGTAACAGAATGCAGATGAATAAAAAAGTAAGTTTTGACTGTCTCAAGACAGCAAGATGTGAATAGCCTGTATCATTGAAGGGTTACAAGTTATCATAGTTCAGTTATTATTTATATAGCAATTTGTAGTCAGTAAATAGCAGAATTCAAAGAAGGTAGTATATGCAGAATAGCCAATGGAGGCAGCACTTAATAAAAAAATGTGTAGGCAAGATGTAGAGTGCAGATTAGTGACTATATGTAATACATAAAACACCCAACAAACATCCATCCTGAAGCTGTAAGGTGTCTCACACAGGTTACCGTGGTGCTCTAGCAAAGATAGGGTTTTGTCCCTTTGGGACTGACACTCCATAGCAGCCAAACTGGACTGGAGTACAGTAACACATACTGGAAATGGCAACTATCCAGCTGCAGTGTGCAGCAGCTGTGGTAGCTCTGAGGAAAATGAGGGGAATAAATTTTACTACTAACAGGTATGCTGGGGCTGGAGACTAACATAGGACTTTTCTTTACACAAGAAGAATAGTTTTCGCAAAATGCTGTACTTCCCAAGTAATACAGGTGCATTCAGCAGCACACATTTCCTTTAGAGAGTAAGTTTCCTAGTCTGGTTTCTGCATCAATGTAAGGATCCATAACTAACTTAGTAACACCAGAAATGGGCAAGGTTAATAACGCCAAAATTTTCAAGCCAGTACTAGTGCTCTTTTCAGCTTTCTGTGTATTTTCAAACAGATTCCTGGAAGATGTTACCCAGGTGACAGCTGCATTAAATACAAGTACTGATAATCTTGAAATCATAGGTTAAGTTTAAAGATAGATAATTTCATTGAAAAGTACAAAACCAGGTCACTGAGTATGTCTCCATATAATTGTATTATTGTTAATGGGGGTCCAAATGCATTATTCAGACAGAAAATTGAAATAAAACCAGTATCTGAGCAGTGGAACACCTGGGGACAGTCACACCATCCTTGGCCAGTGTCCTGCCTCCTGCATGGAGTGAGGAGGCAATAAGCAAGGCAGTGGGAGTAGGCATTGATGGGCTGTGGTGCACTTCTGAGAGAGCAGCAAGAAGGAGGAGGTAGACAAGAAGCAAGAGGAATAATTCCAGGAGTAAGTTCATTTTTGCTCGAACCCACAGTCAGATTCACTAGTGTTTTTTTTCCTCTCATGTGCTCTTGAATAACGTGTAAGTTATTGGAGCAATGCAGCCAGCATGTTCTGGATGAAAGGAAATTAAACTTACCACTGAGGAGGAATTTCTACAGGCACAAAGTTTTGGTTGCACAAGTGAACAAAAGCTGCTGCTAATCTGCAGGCAGCCTTCACCTCATGTGATCCACAGGAGTCATAAGTGCACATGCTGTAGAATGGTGCAGGGTCCACCTTTAACACAAAGTTGTTGTTAGAGGAAGTGCTGTGTGGAGATGGCACTCTGGGCACACACCTCCAGGGAAACTGAAAGGGGAGTTTGATTTGTGTCATCCCTCCCCCCACTCCGATAGGGACTATTGCAAACCTTTAGTCTCTTCCCAATATCAAGTGGTTGACCTGTACTGCCAATTCCAGACCTGTATGCTAGAGCACTGCAAAGCCATGCCACTACCTCATGGATGTCAATGTATGCTATGGTGACATAACACCTTTTTTCATTTTCTGTCTGAATTGTTGTTCTGATTATTTCTAAAAGTTATCTGTAACTAAATTCCTATATCCTTGCAATACTTATGTGTACCCCTTGGAAGTGTGGCATCTGGTGTACAGGTTGCTGGAGTTATACTTACAACTCTGAAGCAGTTCCTAAGAACTGAACGTGGTTCCTCAAAAAACACTTTACAGGCTTTTTGCTTATTTGGACACGGCTCTGCTTTCTTCTGTACAAGCCTGCATGTGTTTACCTGGAGAAACAGAATCACTTGAGCTAGTTGTTTGTTTTTTAAACATCAGTGTGCTGTGATTTCTTCACATTTCCAGTGGGAGATGGTCTCCTTGTTAACCTCACTTTGTACAGCGGCTGCTCTGGTAGCACTGGTAAGGTCAGTGGGTGCCAAAGGCATATTACAAAGCCTCTGGGAGTGAGCTGACAGTCTGTGCTCAGAGCTGGGTGCTGGGTGGCTCCAGCAGTGTGGGGTGACTGCTGCTATTCCAGACTTTGATGCATGCCAGATATAACCTGACTATGTTTCACTTTCTGTATCATGTATAATTGTGCTAAAGCTTCTGGTCAGGATGGGTTTTTGCAAGCTCCATTTTACCAGCACAGCTGAATACACTGCCCATTTAGACTGGGTATTTCCACAGTGTCATCTCATCCTCCTGCTTCAGAAAAGTTCCTGAGACTTTCCAGGAACTCCTGACTTGGCATGTTTGTATTTCTGGCCATTGCTTTGATGCTGTATGATAGCAGTACAGTATTGGCAAGTCAGTCCATTTATTTTTTTTCTGAGCAGGATATGACTAGAGACAGCCCAGAGGTCAGCCAGAGACATCTACAAATCCTGGGCAGTACACAGAAATGTCCGAATCAATAGTGTGAGCACAGCCATTATACCACTTAGAGAAGGACATACGTGACTTCCCAGCTTGTTTATGACAGTGTCTTATGTGTTGCTTTTAATTGATTATTGGGTTTAGTTAATTGTCTGTGGTAGTTTTGCACTAGATGGTGGCATTTTCATGAGTATATTAAAGTTAATATTTGTAGCAATGAAGAAAATTATGCCAAGTCTGTCATGTCATGATCCCACCCCATTATTAACAAACTCATGAGCAGTTATCTCAGCAAGGAAAAGTACAAACACTCAAAGCAAAACTCTTCTTTACAGTAAAGTCCTAACAGAAAGCTGAAATTAGTAGTTTCTGTGCCCAGAGCCCAGACCTCTGGTGAGAGAAGGTACAGGGAAGTGCCACAGAATCATAGTGGTAATAAGATGCTGGTTTCTTTTTTCTTTTTCTTTTTTTTTTTTTTTTTTTGTAATAGATTCTAAAAATGAGGCTTGAAGGATTTAGAGGATCCTGTCAATGTGGCTTGAGAGCACACGAAGACTGCTTTGTTAGGTCAGTGGTATTCACAAATAGCCATGTACACCTGCACATCAGTGTCTTCTAGTAACAGAGGCAGCCTCTATTTTTTCCTTAACTACTTAAACCAAAAATGCGCAACGCCCATCTACAAGGAATCTTTCACTGTTTTAGCAACTATGTGCAATTGTTACCCTGGTTAAACTCAGGAAAACAAACTACACACAGTATGCTCTGTTTTCACTATCTAGCTTTAGTTCATCTAAGCAAAACCAGCATGTGGGATGTTGGCATTTGTGCTCCAGCACTGCTAGTAAGCTGCACTGGGAGCATCCCTTCCCTCATTACCTGCCAGCTCTGTGTGAACTCCTGCACGTCGTCAGTGACGGAACCATTAGGAAGGATCCATTCATTTGCAGCTTCATTGTCATTGGTACCAAAAAGCCCAGCTGAGATGCCTGGAATGAAATTGGATTCAATCAGTAGTTGTCACAAGTAGGTGTAGGAACAATTTAGAAGCTGTCCCAGGGCTCTGATTATTCTGCAGTAGAGCTCAGCTGTAATGCAGAAGAGGGAACACATGCCCAGGCATCCCTTATGGATTTTACTCCAACTGCACTGCCATCTTGTTTGTTACCTCTTATTTTGCTTCTCATGACCAGATCAAAGCATCATATGCATTCTCTTCTAATCTCAGGGGTCTGAGTTCTAGAATAGTGTGAGGCAATGGGATAGAAATGTATTCCAAGTATAACAAAAACCCTGGAAGCTTTCAAACCTCCCTCTTTCATGCTCTTGCAGGTTTGAATCTCAGACAGGGCCTGGGCCTGCGCTGGCTGCATTCAATCTTCCCCCTGTTTCTGTCTGCTTCAGTGCACCAACATAACAGAAACCTCCGAGAGCACTTTCTGTTCTTAGTGGCATGATACATACTGTGCTTTACTTGGTAATAACTGGGAATGCTTAGGGCCATTTCCAGGGTGTGTATACACAAGGAGGGGGAAAAAAGAAGTGAAAGATGACCCATGTGCTGGTACTGCAGGTGGTGATGTTCAGAGAGAGAAAAAATGACTAAAACTGGCAAAGCTCTGGGATTGATACTCACCATGATGCCAGCCAGCCAGAGTGACAGTGCAGAGATCATACTGGAAGTCACAAGAGACAGAAACTCCTTTCTGATTGGACACTTCTATTTTGTTGGTTTCTCTCCTTGAATTAATGGTATTCTTTTCAAGGGACTGATCCAGTGCTTGGCAGTTCTCATCCATAAAGGAGAAGTTGTACATCTTGGATACCTGTTTCAACATGAAAACACAATTTCCAGTTCATTACAGGGCAGGGTCAGTGCCTGGCAAGCTCAGCCTGGTTTTGCAGGTGGGGTCAGCTTTGCTCAGCCCAGAGCTGGGGAATAAGAATGGGGTTGAGTTAAACTTTTCAAGAGTAGGAAAGCACAACTCCTGCCAGGTACACTGAAGCCGGGGCCCAGTGTGCTCTCCAGCCCTTTGTAGCTGTCACTGAAGTAAGAAGAAAGCCGAGAAGTTCAGTGAGCCTCTCTTATTTAAGTACCCAGAAAGCAAAGAGGCAACCCTGGAGTTAAAACTGGTTTTGTTCGCGGGAATTATTTCCTGATTAAAAAGCAGTTGCTTTCTAGCACTTACATCTGCCAGCTGTTCTGATCTGTGTCTTGAGCATTAATATTTTGAAGACTTTTTTTTTGTTGGTTGGTTTATGATAATCTCTGGTCTAGAATGTTTGACTTTCCCCTCCTACCTTCAGTCTTGGGGAGATGCTGATCACGGTCTGGTTCATCTCCACATACAGGGATCTTGAGTTACCAGTTTCCTCATTTAGTATTACAGTGAAAGTATTGTGAACAAAATCCTTGGCAAGAAGTACACTGCACTTTGATGCCAAATCATAAATTTTGCCATCAAAAGTCATAAGATGCTTTGTCCCCATTAACATAGCGTGATCTAGAAAACGACATTTCAGAAGCAGCATCAGTGATTTTTCTGCAGAACAGTAAGTACTGTGCTACTACCTGCATACTCCAACACAAAGAGCTTCTGGCTTAAGCTGTTATTACTTTTTCATTAGTTACAAGTTACTCTGCAACAAAAATTTCTCCTGAAAGGAACCAATCTAATAACTTCTTTTTCATTATGGATCCACTCAAGTGTCCTAAAACTTTGAGAAACATGAATTAGGATTCAAAGGTCATCTTGATCTACAGTCATGTTACTTGATAGCTGTATTTGTGAGTCTGTCCCTGTTCCCCTCCCCATACACAGTATACATTCCTATGCAAAAAACAGCAAGACTATTTTAACTGTCTCAAAACAAGTACCCAACCAGAGCAGCAGAGTAGCAACCCAGGAAATCAGCTTGATATATCACTCAGATGATGTGGTCATTAGGACCTATTTTGAGTGCCCTCCATTGAGTCTGCCTGCTGGAAGGAAGCCAATAGAACTGGCTCTTTCTGGAAAAGCCATTATCTAAGGGATAGCTGGGACTGTTAATACAGTCTTTAAGCATTTAGCAATGCTTTTTCAGGTAATGCTGTCTCTCAAGTTTTGGTAGCGCTGAGCTTTTTCATACTAGAGCCAACAGAAGTGATGTCAAGTCTGGACACAGCCTCCAGGGCCAGCAGGTATGGCAGGCACTGAACCGCAATGTGAACTCACGAGGATATTGATAAGGCAGATAAATGCCACCTGCTGACTGTTGGTCTCAAGAGGAAGAAGTGTAGAGTTGCAAAATTAGCAAGAATATTAAGTAAAGGAGTGTTTGCCGCATGTCGGCTTTACCCAGAGTTGCTGTTACATGTACAATTACTGGTTTACAAGAAAGTCTATGTATCAAGTTCATAGGAAAATTAATAATTAGCAGCTGTGTCTATGTAAACTGCTATTCCAAATATGTTTTGTAGGATTTGGAACTAAATGGACATAGATTCAGTTACAAACCAAAGCAGCACTTTGAAAGGGCTTACATTCAAAGGGACTCTCCAGCATCCTCCGTTTGAATCTATAATACTCTGCAACTATATTAATATTGTAGAGGTCTTGGAGAGGCCTCATTAGCTTTTCTTCAATGAGATAATGAGTGATATTTCCCAGATCCAGGGATCCAGCTTTAGGAAGTACTGGCAGTTTTACTGCCACCGAACAGTTCCTGCAGAATACAAACAAAACAGTGTATGTTCTTAGCTGCTAAGCTGATGAAATGCAGTTGCTTTATTATTAGAAAAGTGGAAGTGAAATATTCGTAAGAACTGCAGTCTGGTTAGAATGGCAAAACCAAAGATACACCGTGCCAGATAAGGCAGTTATCATAGCTACTGCCATTCTGTTTACTGCTGAGTCACTTCTTCTGAAGTACAGCCCATCCTGGTAGCCTACAAAAAAACCCATTATGGTGTGATGCCATATGCCCAAAGAAGAGTCAGATAGTCCCCAGCCCCCAGCATACATGCTGCTATGAAGACCACCTGTGCACACAGCCATTTACAATGGTACCCAGCAGCAGGGATCCTGCAAAACCACCACTTACCTGGCTGAGAAACTGTACAGGTTGAGTAAGGGCTTCCGGATCTTGCTCACAGCTCTAGAAAACACGGCCTCTGCCCACCTGAGGATCTGCTGTGTAGTCTATTGGAGAGCCAGAAAGGGAGATTATAAAACCGGCTTCAGGGCAGGGTCAGTACTGGATAATGAGTTTTAAATCAGTGGTCAGTGAAATAGCACTTCAGTCTCTCTTGCATTTGTAACCTGCCTGGCATCTTGTCATTTAGAGGTTAATATCCAGAAGACAGATACTAGTCATTACTGCAACAAATAATGGGCAGAAATAAAAAATTCCTAAAATAACATTATTTAAAGTATACCAATACTTCATTAAGTTAATGTGCTTCAGTAGCGGGTTGGTATCTTTGTTAATATAAATTGGTGTCATGATGTACCCTTCATGCTCTTCAACTAGACGAGCCTAAACTTTTTGTACATTACTACTTGGAATCACAATTCCTCCCTTCTATGGTAGAACAGCAAAAGCTACATGCATGAAAGATTACCAGTGCTGTGATTTCAACCAAAACTAGTACAACACCCTCTCCTCTAGCTGGAAAAGTACTGCTTTCAAAGCAGGACAAGGATTTCAGGAATAAGCGCAAGCCTGTTGTGTAGCAAGATAACCACACTACATTTCAGGAACAAGCACAAGCCTATTATGTAGCATGATAACCACACTATCTCTGTAAATAAAAACATGTAACTAATTTAGTATAGCTAAAATTCAAAGCTGAGACTTGAATTTGTAGGCCTTGTCTTTCAAGCCATTAAAAATTGAGAATTGACTTGTACCAACCATGTCCAAGCCCGCTTTCACAGCCTTCAGTGCCACCTGAATTGGTTCCATTATCCAAACATCTTTTACTATCTTGGGTAAAAAAGCCTGGATTTTCTTCATGTACTCCTCTGTCTTCTCTTGCCAAACTGCATCCAGTGGTTTTAAGGTTACATCGTAGTAGGCATCCTTCAAAGTTGCTAGTGGGTCTGTAGCAAAAGGGTGGGATGAAGCATTACTTAGGGAATATGTTACAAAATAGCTGTTTCAGAGTGTGTTTGTTTCCCCACAGCTTCCGGCATAGTGAAGGAGGGACACCGAAGAACAGCACGGGCAGCTTGGGTTTCATGGCAGGCACCTTTCACAGCTCTGTGTGTGGACACAGTATTAAAAAACACCCTGAAACACGCATTTAGCTGTAACCCCAGTCCACTCATACGCCCTACAAATACACTGCTGCTTTCCAAAATAAATGTAACATGTGCTTTGCAATACACCACCATTAGAATTACACAGATCAACCTGCATCTGCTGGAGGAAAAACTAAACAGTTTGGTCACAACTGATTCCACATACGGGGTATCAGCTAAACCTCACTTTGGAGTGGAAAGCATCTAGAGGTAAGTGGAGTGAGGTTTTAACCTTGTCAGAACTGAGGGTTCTCTCTGCCCGTTACAGCTGACCATATTTCTTCATAATGAAAAGTGTCGGGCTATAGACCAGCCCAACAGTGAATTAGCGGCTGCTGGATAGACATAGAAAAAACAGTTCAAGTGAAATCAGATTAGGACAAGCATCCAAAACTGAAGGATGGGTATGAGCAGCCCTTTAGGAGGAAATGCTTGCAGGGAACTGTTAGCAGAAAGGCTTCAGATTAGGAATCAGGGCTCTGTTCTCATTTGACTGACCCAGACTCCTGTGTCCAAGGGAATGCTTTTTCAATTATTTCATTACAACAGTGCTCACAGTGAGCTTACTTACAGCTTATTGCATCAAGGCTTCCACTCTGTAAACTAAAAGCCAAGGTTGGCACTTTTTGTTAGATCAAAATAGAAACATTTGTGCTGTTCAGCATCTTTTATACTCAAGTTTGTTTTGCCCTGCACTGACATTGTCCTTATTCTCCTTGCTTTGCATGGTTTTGCTTACTTTGCAATTCATTCTGCATTTGCTGGACGATGTCTTGAATTTTATCCAGGTAAAGTGGGAGTTTGCTTCTCAGTATATGCCCAATTCCACTTTGCTTCCACACCTGGGCAACAGCTCTACCCACACTGTGGAGTAATCCCACTACCTTTTGCAAGGCTATGGAGGGCCAGCCAGCTGCTTCTGACAGAAAATCAACTTGCTGCACCTAAAAAAGAAGAATTATCACATTACATTGTGATCACAAGCAAAGTTTTGACTCCATTCCAAGGCAATTCTGAAGCCCATGGTGGTGGCGCAGAGATACAGGATCTTTACCATGAAAAACACTTTCAGTCTATGTGTGAATTGCACAGGAGGGACCATTTAAATGTTTAAGCAAAACAAAACAACTGCAACTAGTATCCTTTTTAATAATAATGCAGGGACATTTCATGGTGCTTTCCCAGATGATGTACAGACACTTACTGAGCTCCTGAATCTCCACATATATCCCTCAAACTTCTTTATCTTCTCCACCAGTTTGGCTTTCAGAAGGCTCCCAATTTCATTAAGTTTGTACTGTGAAAATATGAATAAACCCCTTGAATTTATGATTTAGAATTGCTTGTCCTGAGTCCAAATCAAAGTTTGTACTAGTTTAAATGTCAGCAAAGATCCACAGTGGCCTTCCATTTCTCAGGGGAAACAGCTTCTGGTTACAATGGGTTAGAAATGGGAACAGAAGAGTGTAAGGATGAAAAGCCAAAAAATGTCCTCCAAGCAGAGTATGTGAAACCCTATTAGGAGTAAAAGCACGTTCAGGAACTGTAATCTTAGTTTTGTAACCAACACGCTGAAGCAGGGCTGTAAGGATGCTGGAGAAGGACTATTCATTAGGGACTGTAGTGACAGGACAAGGGGTAACGGGTTAAAACTTAAACAGGGGAAGTTTAGATTGGATATAAGGAAGAAGTTCTTTACTATAAGGGTGGTGAGGCACTGGAATGGGTTGCCCAGGGAAGTTGTGAATGCTCCATCCCTGGTGGTGTTCAGGGCCAAGTTGGACTTGTGTGGCACAGTTTAGTGGGAGGTGTCCCTGCCCATGGCAGGAGGGTTGAAAGTAGATGATCTTAAGGTCCTTTCCAACCCTAACTATTCTATGATTCTGTGCTGAGCAGCCCTGGCACATTACTACTGCTCTTGCTTTACTTACCCTCTTCAAAGGATAGATACACCCTTTAGGAGAGGGTCCCATATTTTCTGTGCTTTCTAGGTATGGCTGAACTTTTTAATTCTCACCATGGTATGTTTTCACACCAAAGTGAAAAAATAATGTTACTATGAGCTTAAAAATTGCATAATTCCCCTACGTGCCTGGTTACTCACCAAAACTCACACCTGAAGCCCACCTGGATGATGCTCCATCAAAGTGAAAAGATGAAACAATATTCTGGACAAACCACACTGCAGTTAACTGCTGCTGAAGGGTCTCACCTCAGCCTTAAGAACTGGATCCCCACAACCATGAGCCAGAAAACTCAAGCTTCCATTAACAGCTGCTAGAGTCATTTGTCCCATGTTTTCTTGCCTTTTGCCGTTAATGTTGAGATAGGTATTAACAGTAGCCATCTGTTGCCCATCAGTACAAGCACTGACTTCCATTCCTTCTTCTAAATCCCCTTAGAGAATGAAAAGCAAAAGCTTAATTTACAGGAACAACACTGACAGATACTGCTTCAAAGGCAGCTTTGTAATTAATTAGGTGATCAGTCAGTGTCTGAGAGTGCTATGTGTTTATGGGAAAAAAAAACCAAGAGAAGATAAACAGGAAAAATGTCAGCATTGGATTTTTCTTTTCTGTGGGGTTTGTGAATGATTTACAAATACAAATTTGCCACTCCAAATAAAGCACTGAATAAATATAATCTAAATAAATACAAACAGTTATCTCAGTCAGAGTGATTTACAGGCTTTTTTCTATTTCAGTCTTACGCTGTCCCTTGTTGATGATGTTTCAGAATAGCTCAGACCATAAATGAAAGTGTGTCAGTCACTTATCCACCCATTACACACAGAAGTTCTTTCTGCCCAAGTACTGATGAGCATAAACAGAAGTGGTTGGCAAAGCACACACAGAATCTGGGTTGGGAGACTCAACTTGAACAATTTCTACAAACTTTTTACTTCAGTGATTCACAGACTAATGGTGTTAATCTCAAATGCATCACAGCATTTACACGTGATGCCATAAACCTGAGAGAAATTCTACTGCAGAAGTGGGGAAGGGCAAATCCGTAACTGAAACTAGGACTGGGATTGTCAGCAACATGAGTTCAAGACAACTGTCATACCACCATATTGACTGGTTTGCACATAGATCTAATGTACTTGAAAGGTGGATAAGTCACAACAGAAAGCACTTGCAGTAGGTCTTTTACTCATCTACACTTAGGCAGTCTGAGCCAATAGCCCTGTTTCTTCTCTGTTGTCAGTCAAAACTGACTGCTGCTGAGAGAGTCAGCTGCAGAGGGTGACTGCACACACCCTGTTGCATGCCTCTGGAGGTGCCTTCCTTTGTCCTTTCATTGAAACTGGAATGCAATGATTATCTTAAATGATACACAACTGTAAGATGGATAAATCAAGAAGAAATTAATCCTATATTTGATCACCATCAATTACAATCCTTCCCTGGCTAACAGTCATAAAAATGTTTCCCAAATTGACCCTTGTATAACTACTCTGAAGCTTCAGCTTTTCAATATCTGATAGACCACAGATTGAATTGTCACAAAACTGAGCTAGCTTGGTGCTAGAGAGACACAGCCTTTCTTCCTGCTTCTTCACAATAGTGAGAGCTGTGAATCACAGAATATCTCAAGTTGAAACAGACCCATAAGGATCAAGAACAAGTACCTGCCTAAAACTAAATCTTATAACTAAAAGTATCATCCACGAAGGTACGTACCTTTCAAATACCCCATGTAGCACTGGAAACATTCCTTTCCTTTAGAAGCAGCTATTTTTACTTTCTCTTTCTGATCAACAATCCCCTCCACCAGGATTTGACTCCGCAGAGATGAGGAAGCAGCAGTTCCTGTCAGGCCTAGCCAAATATCTTCAAAGGCTCTTAACTGTAGCCGTAAAGGAAAAACATGTATTCAAAGCCACCACACAGAATTAATGCATGTTCAGGGATGATGCTCAAATATCAATGCTGCCCACAGAAGGGTAAGTGGTGAGGGAAATATTTCCCAACAGGAAACAAACAGGAGTTATACTCTCAAGTGAGGCATAGGTATTAGGATGATGGGCTCAAGAGCTGAATGACCAGATTCCACAAGACTTGTGGACAGTATTTTAATGGTAGAATGAAAGAAACATACTGTAACAGTCAACTCCCTAATGTGGGCCATTTAATCTAAAACAGAATACAGAAAGCCCAAGCAGAGCAGCTTATACTTCTTTCATCTCCTTTCTAAACAGAGAGGGAAAAATAACTGAGTATTTGTCTTAGCCTGCTACTTATTAAATCGTTATCATTTTGTTAAGGGATGGCCTATTGTCTCAGTTAATTATGACTAACTGCCTACATTCCTTCTAATGAAGAGTTTGGATGCTGCTGACCACATTACTCTTCTGCTTCACTCTGCTGCCATCATCAGCTTCTCCACCTTCTTCACTACACAGCAAATTGAAGGCAAATACAAAATAGAGGGGAAAGAAAAAGGAAGAGATTTGCCTCAGGATGAGCATCATATTAGTTGTTCTGTGCCTTTCTTAAGGCCAGTTCTTTTTTCTGGTAAATGATGCTTAGTGCCTTACGAAACGAGTCAGTCATGCTATAACAAACGGCCTTTTAAAACTTTTATATACCTTATATACTCCAGTTGATAACACTGTATTTGTCACTGGGCTCTGCAGATAATTAATGCTGGTGCTTTCCCTTCTCTCTTGATAGTACTGCATGCACATTGCATAACTGATCCTTTGACAATAGAACTAAAGAAACCAGGAGTATATTATGTTGCCTGTACTTGCCTGCTGTTTTACAGTCACTGCCTGCACCTGATCAGTTTGCATGCTAGGTGGCAGTAGGCCTTTAAAAAAACAAAACTCAAGTCCCAGTGGCACTATACTAAAATAAAAACTCACTTCAATTTCCAAAGAATAGTTCTTCACATCAGCTGTACTCCGATTTTTTAAGGATATTCCAATTAACCCCTCATCTCTCCCATGATCAGCAAGGTGGAACCTGCTCTCTGACTGCAAAATGATGGCATCTTTGTTGAGCTGGTGTTTTCCAGAGAAAACAATTACCTAGGTACAAACAAAAAAAGTGTTAAAGCTTACTTCTTCCAAAGAAATGGGCTCTGCATAGAGTAGTAAGAAGCTGTACAATGTCAGCATTCTCATAAAATTAAACAGTGAAGTGATGAAAAAGACTTGTCCTTTCAGAAACCAGCACATCCTCCTCCTCACAGCATTGTCTTACTTCAATACCCCTTCAGTTTCTGTGGTGTAACAAAACATGATCAGTGATTACGGCCTAGGACAAGAGGAACAGCTATAACTATCTTTCATTAAAACAAGTTTATTGGGGTTTTTTTGTCTTATGTTCTTTTGCTGCATGCCTTTGAAGGGAAGGATCCATAAGAACACAGAGGCTTTTGCCGTGAAATGCATACACATATTTGGCATTATAAACAGGCTCTAACAGAGTTCTGGAAAAAGCTTTCACTGACATCAAAATCTGTCTGCTGATTCCTATTGCTAACAGACTGTGACCTTCTCTGATTGATAGTGAATGAGGAAACAACTGGGATGCATTTTAGCATCTGGAAACTGAAAAGAGACCACATTCATTACAAAGTCCAAGTTTTGTGTTTGCTGTGATTATTTCTCACAAATCTGGGGTGCAATGTGCACCTAAGGAAGACCATGTGTGTGTCTTTGGTTTATGTGTGCAATATAAAATTAAATGACAACTACAAGGTTACACTAAGGTTCAAAAATCCATCACTGCCAGCAGAGCAGCCAAAAAAAAAGTAACCTTTTACCTACAGGGGAAGGAAAGCACTTTTACTCTGCTCTAGTTTCCTTTTTTAGAGCCAGTTTTGATATTCTTCAGAAATATGAAATTAAAAGACCTTTGAGAGAGGAAGGAGAAAGAAAGAACATGGAGGAAGTGGGAATATTTACAGTGGGAATTGTAACAGGACCTAAAGAATATACTACAGTGGCAACTAGAACCTTTCTGCCTCAGCCCACCAAAACATACTTTTTGTTTATGGCTTGTTAAGTTACAGAAGCATGGCAATTATCATGTAAAGTTACAGCTGAGGAAAACAGAGTCTCCAAATGAGTAATTACATTTAAAGTGAAGTACATTCAGTAAGTTTACATGAAACTTACATGTGGAAGGTCACAGAACTCAAAGCTCATATCATAGTCTAGGCTAGACAAGTAGTTTGTTTCCACTTTACTCAGAATCTTCTGTTTGGTGCATGAGGTCAGGAATATGTTCTCCAGAACAGCTTCTAACTGAAATTTACTAGGATACAAGAATTGATTTCTCTGCAATGAACCAAGAAAACGAAGTTAGAACATGACAAAAGAATCTTAAAAGACTCCTCTATGCCCACTCATCCCAGCTCTCAACCTTATCCTGTCCCTGTGCTGGCTTTTTTTTATTCTAGTAACTTCAGGGTTTTAACATTTCTAAAAAGTCACATTTCCACTTGACAATGTTTTGGCCAATCATCACAGTTATTGGTTCCCATCCTACAGAATTAACTCAACAGTTTTGCAAATTTAGGGCCTCTAAATTTTAGGTCTCAAGTTTGCAAGAACTCATTATTTCTTATTTATGCTACATTTACCTTTCTTCCTATACAGAAATATATGTAAAAGGTAAAATGAAACAATTGTATGCCACAGAAAGTGGTACCCCACATATGCTTTCCTAAAATCCACTCAAAATTACATATAAAACCTAAGTAAGTTCCTATCTGTTACAAACAGCTTCCCTAAAAATGGTGAGTTAACAGATACAACTGCCTTCTCTTACCTCAAAAGTTACGTTGTGTTTGAATTTTTTGTTATCCCAGCTCAGATCTAGATATTCATTAAACAATGCTGATCTTCGCTCTAGATACCCACACACATGCAGGTGTTCCATACGTAATAGTCTCTGAAGCTGGAAGAGGGGGAAAAATTAAGACATGTATATTAGTAATATTAAAAAAAGTGTTCGGTATATCCCAGATAAGTGTGTTTTCTGGGCAAAAATACACTCATGTGAGAACTCCATAGTGGTCTATATCCATAAAAGACTTTAGTCTTTACCAAGAAACCCAAGGGCATGATGATTCTGTCCTGAGGGAAAGCTGCATCCCAAATAAAAACATACCTAGCGACATGAAACAGAATTATTCAGAGGTTTTGTTTTTCTTCCTCTGAGACAGGAAAAGGCTAACTTTAAGTAGAAGGTTTTTCATATGAAAACAAGAGCAAAAACCCCAGATTCTGTGGGATTAAACCCCAGAAATTTAGCTACAGCCATCCCTTCTTAGACTCAGACTCCTACCTGGCCTGAAGAGAGTATCATACAGCCACCCCAGGCAGTGCTGTTCATCTTTGATTTATCCTCCAGGGTCAGCTGGATATTAGCAGGCTGCCCCCCATTCCCTGTCAGCTGCAGCTGAAACCAGAAGAGAAGGACTGTCCAGAGAAGCAAGACTAGAACTAGGAGAAGAGCCTGCAGGGTGATCTACCAGAACGATCTTTACCCAGTGGAGAAGAAAAGAAACATGATTAAAATGCAACAGAACAATGTTAAACCTCCACCGAATTCCATCCACGTGGCCTGGAAGCTCAGGGCCTTAGACAAACACACAGGAAAACTGTTTTTAGAACTGAGGAAACAGCAGTCTTTTTGTTATCTTGTCTGGAAGCTGTTTGGTCTACCATGCATAGCAATTACTGACACCAGTAGAATAATGACAGTGCAAGAGAATCTATTCATCTTAATATGATGCTTGAGCCCTGTTGACTGAAAACAACCAGAGACCACTCTGTGGCACCACTATTGAGTACCAAAGATGAATCAACAGAACACTGCACAGTTTGCACAAGTTATTATTGAGCAGAAAGTCTTCAGCCTCAGCAACAGGAGTATCCTGTCCCCCACAGAGCATTTTCAGACAGAAAATATTCTGTAGTCTTTGATTTTGTAGGATGATTTGTTGAGTTGTTGTTCTTTTTCCCCACAAACGCTGCACAAGCACACCTCAAAAATGTATTTTTAAGCCTTTCTAGTCACACACAGCCCTTTCTCATGATCTCACCTGCTGGTTGTACTTTCTGCCTCTTCTGTCTGACAGGGAATGGACCTCCAGCTGCTTCAAAGTGTAATTAAATGGGTGGGCAATACTAGCTCTGCAGTTCGTACGGTCTCTTCCAAACTTCAGAGAAGATGACACTGATATCTGATGCACATCAACAGATATAAAAGGATTGTGAAATGAAACACCTCTCACATACTGTCCTCAAGCACACACCCAGTAAGATTTCTCTGCACCTTTTCCTCAGATGAATTACCTGTGCAACCAAGTCTTTTTGAAGTAGTGAGGCACGTTAATGTTTAAATGAGGACATTTTTCTACTTGAATTTCCTACATGACACAGCTGAAAGTAAAACTATTCTCTGTATTTTACTAAAATCATGAATCATGCTTAAGTTTGATAAGGCTTAAATTTGGTCTCATCTTTAGGCCCTGTAGGCTCCACTGCCTGTGTGTTAGACACAGCTTGAGAAGGTGAAGCATAAGGAAAAACATCTGCAGAATCAGGAACTAAATTCTGTAATGTTGCTGGGAGCAAAATATTTTTGTGGCAATTTAAAAAGTGGTGTCATTTAAATAGTTGTGGTCATATAGGCATTAGTACAAAAATACATTCTATACAACCTCTAAAGTAAATTTTGGAATTTTAGCACTTGAAAATTAAGAAATTCTAATTCTTTTTGCAGGCAAATGTACATTTCTGTAGAGTAACATCTTTTACACACTGTCTTTTATCTGTCACTTATTCAGAAAACAATGTAACACTCAGGAAAGATGCTGCCATTTCAGATGCACACATAAAAATAGTTAGTTGCAAGTCAGTGAGCTTCCCTGTCTAACCACATTTGGAAATCTACTAAAATTCTCCTAATTCTCTCTTTTTTTTTTTTTTTTTGCTATTTATGTTTTTTAGAAAACAATGCTGACTGTAATATATAGCATTTAATATAGCATGGCCTGAAAATGCTTTCAACAAAACTATCAATCAGCTGCTCATCTTTCATAGTCATAGCCTTTTATATATCCAAGAAAGATAGTTTGCCTCCTACTGGAATACCCTTGGCTTGCTTAATGCCTGTTTTACAAAAAGAAAACAAAAAAGAAACATCTGATATTGCTGTAATTCTCCTGACATTTATTTGCTCTGGGCTCTTGTACCTGGTCCTTCTCATTCCAGATGACAGTAAAATCATCCTGGTGACTACGTGCCGAATGTTTCACATATAAGTTGACCCTGGCATGCCATGGGAAAGGGATGGAGAGGGGATGGAAAAGTTCCACTACAAGGGAAAAAAAGAAGTAAGTTTTCGCCACCACAAATCATGACCATTCATTTTCCGATAAAGGGATAGGACATATTCTCCCACAGGTAGCAGGGCAACAGCTGGTTCCCAGAGAAAACATGGTCTTTGCTCATACACACATGCACGCATCCAACAGCTCCAGTGAGTGTGCTGATTCCTGCTGAATAGGAAGAAACTTAAGGGAAAACAGGAGTCTTCTATTTAGCAAAACAGTAATTACCTGCAATAATCCAAAGATTATTGCAAAGATACCTACTATTTCCAGCAAGAACAGCCAGGAAAGTAATCATTATGAATCTGAGATGATCTTACACAGCAAGAGGAACAGCTTACAACTTGAATGCTGACTATTTTCTCTATTTTCAGATAACACAGCCTCAACATAAGGGTTTAGCCAGCATGACCAGTGTTCCCTGCAGTACCAAGTACAGCAGAGCAACAGAATTCACTATAGTTTCTGAAAAAAGCCTCAGAAAAATGTGACAAGTAATAACAAAACATAAAATTGTATTCAGAGGCTACAAAAACATACAAAGGAAAAAGAAAACAGAAAACCAGACAGAAGTGCCTTGGCTAGAATAAAAGTAGCTGCAATACTTTAACTCTCTTCCCTGTTTACAAATGGTATCTAGTCCAAAACTAGTTCCTTGGTTTCCTTTGCTTTTTATGAAATACTTAAAATAGTCAAAATATAAAAATTCAAATATAAAAATAAAGCAAGATGTGTCATTTGATCCCAAACACGTCTGAAATTTGTTGTAAAATAGTATTTTAATTTGTTGATGACTTTTGACTCTGCTCAGACTTTTCCCTGGCACTGCTGAAGTTTATTTAAGCTTTACATTCCATATCCACAAAGCAGAAATAGTGTTCAGAAGTGGATGTTTCTAACAGCCAGACTTACAATGAATTTAAAGTAAATAAGATCTTAAAAGGCCTGGATTGAAACCATTCAAATAAGCATTTTGAAATGAGATTCATATGGTCTTAGTTTATTTTATAGTCTATCAACACTGGCGAAAGACTTTAGAAACCTACCCTGAACATGATGACCTCCAGGCAACTTTGGGAAGAGTCCAGTGTAAGTGCCTGTTACCTTTATCTCCTTGCCATCCCACAGAGCAATGTGCCTCAGGATATGTGTTTTGTTGCCTTTTTTGTAATCCATCATAACCACAAGCTGCCTTGGAAGAATTTTTAACTAAAAATAAGAGAAGGGAACATATTAAATCCCAAATTCTCTGAAAAGTTAAAAACCTAAGTGTGTAATTCTGATACTGTAAAGCCCTGTGGAATCAAGCTTCAGAAATGTGTTTATAAAAGTTCTACTACAATAATACCCTAAAGCCCACCGCTTTTGTACAAGCAGCTATTAAATTCTACTTAACTTTGATTCTACAGTAAATCATGTTCTCACACAATAGAATATACATAAACAATAGAGTATCTCCTTTATATTTTCATCTTCTATCTCTCTTTTACCTCAGTGAATAATTCTTACAACATCAAGAGGCCCATTGTTACAGAATAAATCCGGCAGACAGCACAAACAACAATATCTATGTAGGAAAAGAAATGTGTGGTACCTGCATAATAAAAATTGGCAGTTGGGCAGTTTGTAATGTTATTTTTCTTATTTGCTATATATCCTATATATGTGCTTTTGTCTACAGAAGGAAACAAACATAAAACCAAACAACAGTTTATACCACTGGACACCCAACTAACCTACAGTTGAATGTTTGCTGAAACAATCTGCAGAAATCAAGGGCAAAACACCTCACAGCAGCTGGAGCTGTATTTTATCTTCACCGTTTGGCAGCCAGCATCCTGAACACCATACTCTAGAAACAGGTGAGTCACAGCTTGCCTTTTGCCTTCTGAGTTGATGGTACCAACCTGGGACATTGTCTGTATTACTTCAATGACATTACTGTAGCTGCTTCTAGTGACAGTTAGCTTAGCTGTAACATTGAAATCTCTTTCTTCCATCCTGAGGTAGAGTTTGCCTTTTGCTTCATTCATATCATAATTTACCTTTTCAAGTTCCCATAAAATAATTAAAAAAAAAAAAAAGAGAGAGAAAGATAAAATAAATATTGTGCTCACATTCTTTACACAGTATGTTTGTTACATTATGGTCCTCAGGACCTGAGCGATCTGATTGTATATTCATTCCCAAGACACAGCTGCAAAACAGCCTAAATTGAATAAAACACATAAGAAAGTATCTTTTTATGTGAGCAGGAGTAACTGTGCTCTATTTGACTGACAAATACCCCATTCAACTTCCTTGCTTATACTGCTGTTGAGCATTCCTGCACTGCAAATAGCCAATATCCATCACTGCTCTCTGTCCAGCCTCTCTTTTCTTAGAAGCCAGAATAATTAAAATCATTCCTGGGAAGAGTCTACCAGAAGTCATAATGAAGGCAGATGCAAGGAAGCAGAGTCAAATGGAGTAAGTCTTTTCCAATAGGTTTTTTAGTCCTTCTCCAATAGGGACTGTTAGCACCTTTGAAAACATGAACCACCTCAACAACATAAAGGTCAGAGATAATACTACTAGAAATAATGCAGCTTGAGTACTAAAATGTCAGACAAGTCTAACTTGTAGTATGTATGTGACAGATAACCTGCAGACAATTACCTTAGACGACAGTTCTGCTGCACTGGGGAAGTACTGTAGAAAGTAGGGATGAGTCTGGAGCGCTTTTATAGTCAACTCTTCACTGAAGGGAAGAAATGTACTTTTGTTGAACAGTAGTATTTCAGAAAGTCCACTCTCACTGACAGCCCAAGTTCATCTGAGCAATCTGAATCTGCCACAGCTTTAGAGTTGCAAATTGCAGTATCTCCCACTGAATGCTTGTCCAGCTCACGTTTTTTGATGCATTTATACAAAGGTAAAGGAGACCAAACAGCAGCACCACTGATTCTCTCTGATCCCAGTGAAAAGTCTATGTATGCATCCCAATGACAGAATGTGGCTCCCTGGATCAGAAATTACTTTGGCTAGTAATTTATTAACCATAGTAAATGCATCAGCTTTTTAAAAAATAGATAGGTATTTTGGAATCTGACTTTGTCATGGTTTCCAGACATAGAATTTAAACTTATTAGAGAGTTTGACAGAACTTAGAAGACTTTTCAGCACAAAGGTATTTTGCTGGAAACTCAAGAAATACTGAAATACCCTAAGGCTGAAAATACTACACCTCTTGAACACCCTCAAAAGCCTACAGTTTTGTTTACATGCTATACCAAACATTTCTGTTTAGATGCTGACTAGCAGACACTTTCAAAGTATAGAATTATTCTATTAATTCCTCGTTTCTTTAAAGAACTTCAAAAATTTTATAAGATAGAAAAGAAACAGAGGAATTAGCACAGCAGCTATAGCCACACTGATACCAACTTAGAAAAAACGGAGAGAGTCGTCATAATTTTGCAAGGTTCAACTGTGCCAAAACGATTTACTAAGACTTAATCAGTTATGTCACATTAAGGTCTATTTTTAAGTAGTCTTCTGGCTCTGACCTAGAGCTTTCTGAATTATTTCACTGCCCATTAGCTTCAGTACTGTGGGGACACACAAAAAGACAAAGCATACTCCTATGAGGAGGGGAATCTCTCTGTAGCCCTTCATGAACTTATTGAGAAACACAGACTGTATGGTGTGACTATTCACTTTATCAAAGATTTGTTACCCATTTCACCAGTGCTTTGGTGACTAAAGCAGTAACTTTCTCCGTGGAAAAATAATAGCCTCATGACAATTTTACAGTTCTCAGAGCGATACTTTTACCCTTGTTGGTATTTTTTCCTACTGATGGTAAATGAGAAGTTTGAGTTTTGTTCATAGGTTAGCCTCAGAGCTCCTTTGATTTCATTTTCAGTCAGGACTTCCTGAACAGCCATCTGTTGGAGGGAGGGAGTAATGAACAAATCATACACCATAGCTTCTACCCAGCATTTCACCTCAAGTGAGCACAATCTCTTGACTGACTTAAAGCCATCATCTTGACTGCACTTTTCTGGACTCAACCCAAAAGCATCAAGAGATGTCTGCCTTTTTTCTCGTGTTTTTCAATAGCTATTCATTTGCATTATTAACAAATATTAACCTTAATATCAAGGCACTTTTATCTGGTTTAAGTCTAGACCCACTGGTTCTAGTTTATGTCTCCTCCACCCCTTTTTTATAGACTGTAAAAAAACTGCTTTTGCTTCTTTTTTTTCTTTTTTTTTTTTCTTTGATTAAACAGATGGTGCTCTACAAATCTTTTAGGCCAGGGTATTTTCTTCCTCCCACAGCTGCTAACTCATCTACAGCTTTATGCTGAAACTGGTAAAGAATCCCTTTGGGGAAGATTAGTGCTTTCTCCTACACTTAAATTTCAACATCTTTTGCATTTACTGAAGTCTGTGGGAACAGTAATTTCTGAAGTCCCATAGTTACACTCATACTTTATACATGAATGAGGTACCTAAAGAATTACTACCTCTGTTTTTCTTTATTTCACCTAAACATTTAGAGAATAAAAGACATTTTGCTCAACAGTAAGGGGGGGAAGAAGAAGGGGAATGTATCTAATACCTTTTAATTGACTGTTGTCATTCCCTTGAAACACACTTAATATGCAGGTTTAATATTGATCTAACATCTATTTTCAGAAAACTCTAATCTTGTATTCTAGCTAGACATCCTCTTACTTGAAGATAAAGTGACGGATTACTTGGACATGCTGTTCTGTATACCACTCTTCAAAAGGGAAGGAGACATTTTTGCTAACACTGCTTTCTCCCAAGGGATGAACAGGTACAGCCTTTGTTGATCCTACCAAGTGGTTTGGAATAGAAATCTATTTCTGTTTATTCAACACAAACATTTGGGGTATCTACGCTACAAATGGTTTAACCAAGTCAGGGAATTCTCTAGTTATAGAGGTGTCATGGATTAAGCCCAGCCAGAACAGAAGGACAGGGGTATTCCACCAAAAGTCCTTCCTACTTTAGCAAGCTGTATCAGCTACAAAGTGACTGTAGATGAAAGCCTTCCTGAAATGACCCTGAAATTTGAAATTGGGAATTTCAGGTCCCTGCTGAGTTTTTTTGGAAACAGACAATTAACTGTGTACTTAAGACAGACAAGGATTCAGAAAAACTGGGCCAAGTCACCTCTCATCTGCACTTGTATAAATCTGGAATAATTTCACTGAGGTCAGTGGAAGTACTCTGAATTCATGCTAGTATAACTCAGATGACAGCCTTAATCAAAGCACAACAAAAGATCCAGGGTTTATTACCTTAAGAAAGAAGGGAAGTCCTAGGTGATGGAGAAGTGATATTGAATGCTTCACCTCTGCCATGAATTCAAATATACCATAAGGCTGAAAGTCTGTGTCAATATCCATAGACACACACATATCTTTGCCATCATACTGGATTTCACAGATAGTCTTGGCTTTGTTTTCTAAATAGCAAGAAAAAAATAGTGCCATTTGAAAGGCTCATTCTCAAGAAGTTTCAGTACCACCTGCATAAAATCAATCCAGCTAGCTTTTGGGTTAAGATATTTGTCACTGAAATGTCATCCTTTCAGGATGGAAAGAGCTTTGGCCTGTGATTGGAGGAGTGCAGAGTTCTCTGGTTGTCCCTGCACATACAAAGTCTACGCTTAACAAAGTTGTGTACCCACATACAAGTGTCAAGTGACAAGTCAGTTCCCAACAGTAGTGTGTTTTTGCAGCTAGAGCTGAGTAGCTTATAGAGCCAACTATAGCAGTTGGCAGTTAGTAGTGGCTTTTTGTAGAGTTTCTGAGCTGTTTTGACCTCTTCTGACTTCTTCAGTTCTAGCCACAGCAGACCAACCCTGCTCAAGTAACACAACTTGAAGATCTTTCCCTCACCTTCCTACCAGCTTTTCATATTTGAAGATGAAAATACAGACTGCTAAGAGATAAAAATGAGATATCTGAAACCCTAAAACTCTTTACAGAGAAGATAAAATCACAGACATGTATGCAATCATACAGTGACCACTCTGGTGGGTGTCCTGAAAGCCACTTGTTGTCCTGCTGCTTTTTTTAGAATGGGTGGAAGGAGATTGTGACACATTTAGTATTGATTCAATCTCTGCTAACCTCAGTAATTCCTACTCTTTGGTGCTCTCACAGTTGCTGGGGTTTTTTTCAACATGAATGTACTCCCATGTGGGCATTGAAGGTACTTGACCACAATGTGAATCAGCAGTTGAGGGATATGCAGATAGGATTTATGCCAGAGCAAGTTTTGAGGACAGACTGGCTTATTCAGACTGGGTCTGTCTCCACTCCAGTTCAAACAACAAAAGTAATTTATAATTATTTTCAAAACCTTTTTAAAACTACACTGGAATTCACACTTCTTGTGCTCTGTAACAAGGGGTTTTTGTGTGATACTGGAAATATATTTTATGCAGCTAAGTTTTTTGGGGATCATCTGTTTCAGCAGGTGTTGTACCTCATGAGATCTTTCTTGGAATTAAAATCCCCCAAACAGATGTAATACAGCTAATAACAGATGCAGCTAAAGAATGGCAGTTTTACTTACATGCAAGAAAAGGCCCTTTTTCGGGCACTACCAGCAAATCTTAGTCACTTTGTAGATGTTGAAGGAATAGGTGAAACATCCTTGAAGAGCTATTATCTAACAAAGAATTTGCAAGGGATGATAGGTTCCTACCTGATTTCTGTAAACTGAGAATCAAGTTGATTGCCTTAGGGTAGCCAGATGCCTGTAGTTCCTCACTATTATGTATGCTTTGGCATAAGATAGCCACGTGGTGACCAACATAATAGGAGTTTATTATGTATGTGATTGATGTTTCTTCAGCTGCAATGTGCACGTAACTTTCTTGAGTTGTGTTTCCCCCTTGAAAAACTACCTCCACCTAAAAAATTACATGTAGATGTAAGTTCTTGAAACATTTAAATACTGTTTAATTTTAAAACAGAAGAAAAATGGAAGTGAAATAGTTCTCTCTAGTAAAAAATCTATCCATTAACAAAAAATCTTAGCCTTTTATTAATCATCTATGACTTTCCAGGATGAACCTATTCAACTAAATGAATTACAAACCACACCAGCCTCACTGGTTTATATCGAATTCTCATTAGGTTCTCTTCCATCCCACAAAAACACGACTCCCTTTATATAAAGCATCCTTGATCGATGCACACTTCCAATATCAACCAGACAGTAGGTACTCCAATACTTCCCTGAAAACAGCACTTGAAAACAGTACTTGTTTAAATATAAAATTCCCATTAAAGAACATAGGAGCAATATTCCAATTCCTGATGCAACATGCTAAAACTATTTTCCTATAATTACAGTATCAATACACACTGTGCTAACACTGATCAGAATGGCATAATCTGGTCCAGAAAGCAGCCAAAAAGAAATTTCCTATTTCAATAGTTCATGTTTTTAATAGTTCAGAGGTTTTAAATATCAAAAAAAATCAGCTTCCATCCTGTACAATACAAAATGGTAGCTCACATTCAAGCCAGGGGCTATTACATTATAATAAAGGACAGTATTTGTATTAAAAAAAACCAACAAAACAAAACAAGAAACTACCTGTAAAGATGATGGGACTCTGGCTTGCAGCAGCCATGGCCATGTATGATGGAAATTCCCAGTTATGTTGGTACCTGTTCCAAGCTCTTGGATTTGTCCCTCAAGAGCTGTTAGGTGAGCACCATAATGTGCTTTCATACTAAAGCTCTTGATCACATTCAGGTTCAGGATAGCCTGTGTGCAACAAAGGTAAATTGTGAAAAGGCAGCTTTGTAAATGTAAAGCTCCTGTCAGTCAGGGTTCGTTCTTTGGTTCAGTCAGTATCATCTCAAAGATGTGTCAAAAACCTAATCTCATATAATTTTATAACACAACATAGTTACAGATGTCCTTTTTATTTTTAAGTCCATCATTTTAACACACATTCTCCAAAATGGCCATACCTTAACCCTGTTCAAGGAGTTAAGTGATAAATAAAGAGTTAAGTGCTGTGCTGTAGGCTTGGGTATCTCAGATAAAAAAAACCACCAGGCAATCAGAGTCTGTAAGGAAATTACTGTTTGGAATGTAAACCATGAAATCATCTCAGTACGCACCTCTGTCTAGTCTACACAAGGTACGCTGCAGACAAGACTAGGCATATGAGCTAAAATGCATTTCCCTCCTGATGCACTGCATGCTGTAAGCTTAGCTGTGGCCTGGGCATTAGGAAATAACCTCCTATTCCTATGAAAAGTTCTGGTCCAGACAATTCTTCTCCCAACCCCTCAAGAACAAAGTGAGCATCTGGACTTCCCTCAAAAACAAAGGGAGCTTGTGGACTCCCCTGCACCCTGAAGTTTAGGGGGAAAAAGAAAGAGAGAAAGAAAGCAGGAAGTACAAAGTCACATCTACACCCTTTGGTCTTTGCCATCTGACTTCTACAGCTACAGCTTCTATCCTGGCATGATTCCAGGCTGGATTCATGTCTCCCCGTCACTGTTCAATAACTTACCTGCAACTCAATCCTGTCTTTTATTTGCAAAGTCTTCAGTGCTTCTATGTTATGAGTAAGTTTGTAGTTAAGAGACACAACATCCAACTTATGGACAAAGCTCAGTTCTTCTGTAATCTGTTCAGTCCAAATAAGACAGAAGTTAACTGTGGCATATCTCTGATACTGAGACTTCTCTGAGTAATTGTAAAGATTGCACTAATTACACATTAGAATAAAATTATGAATTCTATCAAAAAGTTATGGTGAAGAATTGTCTAATTTTTTTTGTCACAACTTTGTACTGTAATAGGGAATATACTGTACCAAGTGAAGATACTTGGCAAGAAAGGTTTGATACAGGTTGCAAATGTGATCATAGGTCACTGCTCGTGTCAAATTTGTTGCTAGAAGTGACAGGGATTCGGGGGTCTCCAAGGTCAGTTGTCCCAGAGACAGGGCTTAGATTCCTTTCTTTTGTATAGAAATGAGACCATATTGCACACAAGCAGATACTGCTTTCATTCAGTTAAGGTCTTTACAACCCAACCAGCCCCTGCAGAGTATTCCTGCAAAGGCCTTAGCTATTTCAAACGGAGAAACAATATTTAACCAAATCAATTAATTAGTTCATTTTAACCTTTATTTCACATCTTACTCATATGGAGAAAACACTTACTTGCTTGCTGTTCACACAGAAGTGAATAAGTCTTTTATAGAAGTCACTGTTTTTTTCTGATACCATATCAATTAACATCCTCATAGGAATGCCAATGTCAGCAGCTCCTTGAATGTTATGGGTTAGCACTGCATCCAGCTCTTGTCTTTCCTGTTAATATTTCTCAACATAAACAGCAAAGCATGTGTAGAACCCAAAAGCTTGCTGTAATATACAGCTTGAAATAGAAATTTAGCAAATCTATCTGCTCTACATTTAATACTAATCAAAACCAATTGCACTGAACTTAAGGAAGTTAAGGTGGGAAAGAGGAAAAGATCAAGCCTAACAGGACAAAAAAACCCACATATTTCAGCTAAGAGGGAAGAAGGTGTAAATGTTTCTCTGGTGGCAAAGAACTCCCCTCACTAGCTATCAGTTTACACCTCAGAAATACACAGAAATTACAAGTTATGTCAAGAAAGCACATGATCACAAGGAAGAAGATACTTCTCTCTGTGTGTACTCTACTCTCCTGCACTGATTACAAGAGAAGCCAAACTTGTAATTGTCAAAAGGAAAGCAAGTTGTGCTTTTGTTTTAGTGAAGAAACAAACAGCAGTATCTTAATCAATTGTTGCTTATTATTCTGCATAATCACAGTGATTGCTCTATAAATCACCACCTCTTTTTCTTCTTGTGCATTGCTGTATGCTTTCATAATGAATGAACAGTGTTATCATGGAGAACGTGTAATATATCTGAAGCAAGATCAGCATATGTGGGTTTGCATGTCTTATCATATTTGGCACATAATATAAAGAACATAAAATAGCACAATTTAAAAAAGTACACACAGAGAGCATAACAAGGAAATTATTGAGGGAAGTGCCATAGCATGTATGCTATTATCTTGTACATCTGTTTTACTGCACATTACAGGTGCCAGATTTTCAAAGAATTTATTTTTATTCTCACATTTATTACTAAAGCTTGATTATTTGTCCCAAATAAAATACTTTATAGAGTATGTTACTCAGTACTGTGTACATGGAGTCCAACAGCCTGCAGGATACTTACATCAGTGACTTTAAGTATAACGAGTCCTTGTAATTTACTTTCATCGACAGTGATCCAAGTCTGTGAATCTAGGTGCATTTTATCCATCAAAACATAGCCTGAACAATCAATTGTTACTGGTGCTCCAAGATCCTGTACAAGCAAAATAAAATAAAAAAATCCACCACTTTTATACTTATCCACAATACACTATACACCTGAAACTCTTTAGTCCTAACAAGTAGCTCTAATAGCACCTAGCTGTAAATCAAGTGTATGAGGCAGTATACCCATACAGTGTTTCAGAAATCTTGACAGCTTTTTATTACATTTTACACATTTTGTCTTTTTTATTTTGAATAGGTCTGACATTTCTGATGAATGAGCCAGCATAAGCAGATACAGGACAATATGCCGACCTCTTCCTGCCTAAGTGAAAAGTCAATTGATTTTCCATGCTTGGCATTGCTCCAGTGTCCCAAGACATCCATAAATCCAATGAAACCAGATTGTATGCATAGGTTTATTATGGCAGCTCCTTTTTTGTAAGAGGGGAGGTGAATCTTGTCTTTGTATATGCAGATTTACCCTGATTTGCACGTTGAATCCACAGATCTTTCTGTGTAACAGCTCTCAAACTTTCTGTACAGTTCTGCCCTTTACATTCCTGCCCATATAGCACTGACTGGTGAGATCTGTGAGAGGCCAAGTGCCATGATATCAGGATTTCCAATAGCAACACAAATTTTCAGTAGGAAAGGTCTGCACAATGCATCTAAATTCAGAACTGTTACCTCAGGAAATCGTGCTGTAGAATTTCTCCCCCTCCAGTCACCTACAACAGTCTGGCCTGGGAAAGCAAACTACGGGGCAAGATTTGAGGGGGAAAAGTGCCATTTTTCTCTCCATCATAAAGCAAAAGGAGCTCAGTGTGTCATGATACATGGCTGAAAGAGGTCACTGCACACTTTCGTTACTTGGGAAGCGCTGAAGGGATCAGCAAGGGACCCCTTCAGAGATGGGGACCTCTCAGGTCAGCTGTCCCAGAGACAGGGCTTCAATTCCTTTGTTTTGTATATAAATGATATATTTATGATATAGAGTGATACCCTTCCATAGAACTCCAGTTTTTGCTGTATTTTTCTACTGGCTAAATCTTTCCAACAAAGACACTACTCTTTTTCTTATCCTGCTAGCTGCTGTCCACTCAGCATCTATAGTAACATTCCCACCAAACCCAAAGTTAGATCTCATTAATGAAACAGAAGGTGTGATTTGGTGGTGCTCAGTTAGACACTGTCACTGGTAAGATTCAGCTCAAGGGCAATTATATGGCCAGCATCTGCAAGAATTACCACAGAGAAATGTCTCATCAGGGCAGTCCAAAACAGCTTGTTCAAAATGTCACTGTTTGTTTTTCAACTGAACTCCCCAGAATATTTCTCAACTGAGGTCCTGAAATTCCCCATTTACTTACATATTTTAAACTATTTCAGAGTTTTGTTGTCAAACTGCAATCACTGACAAAGCCAAAGACAACTTGGAATGCTTTTTATTTCCAAAGATTAGAAATTCCCTTCAGATTTCTCAACCATGCTTTTAAGAAAATACATCAGTTAGTACAATCAAGGCCACTAACTGTAGGCAGATTCACAGAAATTTGCTTTATGCCATAGAAAACTGTATTTTTCACACTTTAGACTTGCTCCAAAGGTAATCTGAAGAAAAGAAAACTGAAAGAAGAAAATTTCAGTTTCTTCAGAAACCTGAAGAAACTGAAAGAAGAGAATGTTTTTCTTTTTTCTCTGCTACCACTGAAATCATGAGACTTTTTTTATTTTCTTTTGACACTAGTCTAGGAGCAAAGATCCTGGTTTACATGTATAAATTCAAGAGTAAAGTGAAGAAATTCCTTCCAATACCTGAATTGTTTGGCATTTGTTTTCTACAACCATTTTCCACTGAAGCTTCTTTTCAGGGTCAAAGTCTCCATTCATTTGAAGCTCACAGTCACCTGATTTAATTCCTATTCCCATATGATATTTTAACTGTTTTTGTGCAGTGATAGACAGCTTATTTTCCCTTGGGATCTCCCTCAATTGAGGGAGGTCATGCCTGAACTGAATTTCCAGTGTAACCTTTGGCTTGCACTCTGCTCTCACTTCAAGATGGGCAGTCTTGCCTTCTGTTTCAAGGACACAGAAAAGTTCTGCTTGGCACTTGTCTTTCTGAATAGATCCTGTGAGCCATGACTGAGTTGGAATACGGAGATCCTATAAGGATTTAAAAAAATACATATCGTTTGGATTAGACTTTTTATTCCTCCCTTTAGCACACAGAAAAGGACATTTTACATTACAAGATCACAGACAAAACCTACAATCTCTGCACTGCCATTTTCCTCCCAACACTAAGATGGCAGTTTTGCCTGAGCAAGGTCTGAAGGAAGATTTTAGGATTGCCCTGAAGAATTTACAGCTTTTGTATCTATACAAAGTTTTACATTTACAAAAATACAAAATTATGTTTCTTTAGAATGGCAAAGTTTACTGAACATCCTCTGTTTCATTCAGACCAGATCAATCTGTTTTCAAACAACTAACTTACAAAAACTAACAGGCCTAACAGACATTCTTGCATCTGGTGTTACAAGGATTATTTTTTTTTTAATACTAAAACTTCAAGCTTGTCTTGTGCAACATCCCAATGAAATGTTTCCTTTTATTCTTTCACAGTATTTGTAAACAACCTGAAAATTCTACTGTTTTTAATATTTGAAGTGGTTATCGTTCCCTTTTCACTATGGTTGACACACACTTTCCTGTAATTTTGGGGTTTATATTGCTACTTTGTAGTTGAAGAAACTAAAACTGATGAGTTAAAAGGAGAATATAAATGCCTCTGAACATCTGGAAGTAACTCCTAAATTTGCAATACTAATTCTTTCTAATGTCTTCAGTGAGGTTAAATGGGAAAAAAAACAAGGAAATTTCACAACTTTGATAAAAAAGACCAGAGAATGTATTTTTTAATGAATAGTTCAAACTAAAACTGCTGTTCAACCTTAGATGGCAGTCTTGGTCTGCGAAGGTAACAAGCAGCAAAGATCAAATTTGTCTCAGTCTACAGAGAACACCTATGAACAGGACACATTCAACATTCTTTTTGCCTAATGCTGTAAGACAGATGTGTCTTTAGAGTGGCTTTCAAGCACTCAGACACTGTAGTTTTAGCTAAAACCCTCTATGACCCGCACTTGATCCCAAATCTCTCTTTAATACCCTCCAAGATCTACCTGCAGAAGCTGACATTCTGTTTCCGTTTCCAGCGTCCATTCAGTTTTATTCTGAATAGAGAGACCTCCTCTAGCCTTAAGTTTGCATCTGCCAGCCTGCAGCAACAAAATGCCCTCTGTGGTGGAGTCTGTGACTGCAGATAACAAGACAGAGTTTTCAGAAGGCAGCCCAAGCTGACTCAGCCAGTGAACTGAATGCCTGAACATCCCTTGCAGTGTATATTCCTGTTCGCAGGAAGTGTCTATCTGCACATTAACTGTTCTGCCATCACACTGGAGGTTCGCTAACAAGCCCACATCGCACATGTTCTGATGAAATGAGCCCCCAAAGGCTACAGCATGAGGCAATCCCATTCTCTGCAACAGAAAAGATAATACTATTTATGCACGCAATGTAAAGCAACTGTCTTCTTAATTTGTTTCTAATTAATGAGAAAGTATTTCTTCTTTCCAAACCAATATGCTTTTGTAAAGAAGCATACAAGACTGCTTGTTTTAAAGAGAAATCGGAAATTTATCATTGAAACAAGAGAAAAAGAAAACAAAAATAAATGGCATGGGAAAAAAAATAATCCTACAACAATCCTTTCACAAATACTGTAGAAGAAAAAGTTCATAACCATAAAGAAAGGTTTCAAAATTTCAAACTGAAAGGACATGCTTTTCATTATATTCCAGAACAATAATTTATTTTAATTGAAAAGCTATTATTAAGCAACTATTTTATGGTAACAGCAGTAACCATTGTAGTATTTCCAAATTTTCATCTTCAAACACACTCCCTCTGCAAGTGCTCTGACTCACTGCTCTACCAAAACAACCGAAATGACCAAACCTGTCCTCTCCATAAATAATTGTGTCAGGAGATAGTTCGCTGTAACTCATATTGATATGAAACACACAGACTACAACACCATGCAGAAAACAATCCAGGCTTACCTCTAGACTGACACACTTGTTTCTAAAAGTAAGCACCCATTCTGTATCTGTTTCATTGCTTGCCAGGCTCACTTCTCCATCAGCCTTCAAACTGCAAGGACCAAGGACAACATCAAACATGCCCTTATACTTGTCACTTCTCACAGCTGACACCTTCACTTGGTTTTCTCCAGCAAGTCCCAGAGACTGGAGCAAAGGCAAAGAATGCTGGAAGTCAATACTTAAATGAGGCTGGATGTTAGTGGTGGCATGGAGTTGCAGGCAGGCAAACATGTTGTGAAAAGAAACATGTCCAAAGAAGATGACAGTAAAGTTGCTGGTAAACACTGACCCATTCAGTGAAACTCTTGCTGGAGTCTGGAAAATTACAGGAAAAACTGTTGTCAAGTTTGTTTTCCTGTCAGGCCACATACTGTTTTTAAATGCTCATGTTACTAAAAGAGAACTATTTGCCTACTACCCTGACACCATTTTGGTTTAATACCACATATTTATAAATGTCTAGACAAATGGAGAGATGCCCTAAAATCTTTTGAGTTTCATAATAAAATTAACAGAGAAGAAATCCCAACTCTGCAACTCCATTAAAACAATTATCAATACCAGAAAAAACAACTGCTATTGCTTTTACTATTACCACTTTTTTCTTTACTATGAGTAAATAGGGCTCTAGCACTGTGGAAGAATGTTCTATTCCCCTCAGACCTCAGCAGGAATGTTCTATTCCCCTCAGACCTCAGCAGGGATGTTCTATTCCCCTCAGACCTCATGCATACTGTACCCATGTTATATTAGGGAAAAACTGAAATGCATTTGTCTTTTTTGTAATTAGAACATACATAGGAATCATAGTCCCTGTGACCTTTTTAGAGACAAATGCAACCTTTTGTACTGTCACTCATAAAAGATTTTTTTTAACACATTCTTAAGAATATGTCAGATTATAAGGTGTATCTTTCTTGAACAGTTCAAGAGCCATAGGACTTTCACAAATAACTGGACAGCTAGAAAGAGCAGAAAATAGAGTAAGCAGAAGGAAACTGACATTCTCAGCTTGTGCTTTCTATGCTCCCTTGTCCAGTTTATATCAGGTTGGCTGCCCAATAACATGACGATCATTTATACTGAGTTCAGTTCTACCTGGCAGAAGAAACAACCTGGAGACTTCAGCTAGAAGCATTAATGTGATTCTTGCCTTTTGCCTGGTGAATACCTCTTACCTCCTGATACTAGTTTTCTGCTAGGTGCGAGCTCTTGCAATGAGCTCTGAAGCAGCACAACTCAATTCTTTGCTGTAGGACACAGGAATATCACCTTTAAAATTGCACTTGTTGGGCCCACAAATACCCCTTTCCTCCACTTTGTACTCCTCACAGCTGTGCACTAAAGACGTAAATCTGTAGCACTTGAAGCCACGCTTGCTGACAATTCTGATTCAGAATAAATAATCCACTACATGAAACTGAGTGCAGCCCACCTCACTGATCAGAAGTATTCTGATCTGTTTGTGAATATTAAGGAAGTGAAAATATCTGACAGTGCCTGCAAAACTTGCAGTTAACCCAAGTCCACTTCTACATCTCTGACACCTTCCACTACTTAGATTCCATTAGTGGTAGTTAAGACAGTATGTTGTTGACAGCAGAGTTTATAAATGAAGCCAGTACCTCAAAATGATGAAGTGTAACTGCTCCATTGCAAAGGCCAGAAAGTTGCTCATTAGTAGATTCTCCACTGCAAGCAACCTGTTGGCATTATCAACAGAACACATTCAGAAAATGAAGAAAAGCATAGGGAACTAAAATAAGAAATTAGCAAGCTAATAGACTTTTTGCAAGATAAAAAGCATGAAGATACTAAAACAGATTTAAGATTAACTTTTAGAAATCAGTTTTGAAAAGATAAATGGTTTAGTGGATCTGAGGCTTAATTATGTCTCTAATCTTGCATTATCATACTAAAATATTATCAGCATAGATAAGGGCAGAAAAATATCTTCAAACAGTAGGAAACAGTTACTTGCTAAACAGGACTATTTTTGAAACTCTGTTTTTTTATTTTTTCTTATGTTTGGCACAGAAAATACCACCATCACAAGCAGACATTCTGCGTTTCAAATGCCATCAGCTGTATCCCCTGTCTCAGAAAGGGAAGTCCTTGTGGATAATTGTTGGCTGCATGAAAACTACTGCCATTAGTATTCACTTTGCTCTCCATACCCACCTACAAACAGCCATGTCATTCACCTGCAAACCCTGTTTTAGCAATATTGTCAAGCTGGGACTCCATGTTACTGTATCTGGGCAATACCCACCCAGCTTCATGACATGAATATTTTGTCACCCACCAAATCTTGAAAACCTGCTCTTCATTACTAAGAAACAATTTTTAGGCTTTCTGCAGGCCTTGTTTGACAAAAATCTCTCTTCCTCTGACCTGCTAGCTTGCTCTCAAGCAGTAAATCTGAAGAGTTGAGAATGCACAACAGAAAACTCCATCAAATACACTATATAGCAGGATTTCTGCCAACCTCTAGTACACATGGAACAATGTAAATCAGTCCTTCCACATCATGGCGAAGTGAAAGAGAAATTTCCATAGCACTGCCAGTGCCTTTCTTCTCTATTTCAACTTTGAGCTGTTTCATCTCCACTGTAGCTGTTATCCCTGCAGCAATCTTTCTGGTGAAATTCTGTGCACAAGAGAAACAAAACAATAGAAAGAAACAAACAACATCCCAAAAATAACTGGCAAAGGCAGAGTATGTTTCACCATGCTTGAACATCACAGCCTGTGTCAGAGCAGCAGCATTAGTGGAATAAAAGTGCAAAGTCAAAGTGGCTTCACTTCAAATAGAGATTTTCCTGTTATGCTAGATCTTCTGAGTGCTGTGCACCAATAATTTCTTCTGGCTCCAAAACATATTGAGAGCATTTAGTATCCTGAAGGATTTGAGTCCTAAGGCATAAATGATTAAACAGTGAAATTACTAGTAAGCAGGGCAAAGGGAACTGTACACAGCTCTTCCTCCATACACCTGTGTTTCCCTATACCACAGTAGCTGAACACCCCCCCCCCCAGATGTTCTTCCAGCATGTGGTAGAACAAGTCAAATGTTTGAACCCTTCTTTTATGGAAGGGTATTTTGAGATACAGAATAGCTATATGCTATTCACAGATCTATAGCAGAAATGCTGATAGAAAAGTGGCCAAGCAACATTGTACCAGGAAACATGATCTGTGATGCTTCTTTGAGTAGAGATTTCTAAATGGAAAGCCATGCTATACAGTCTTCTGCTCTTTAGCAGATGTCCAAAGGATGCCACCAGAACTACTTAAATCCAGTACTAGATGCAATGGAGTACCTAGGATGGCTGACACCTAATGGCTACATATACTAGGTCTGCCACTCTGCTTCCCATTTATAGCGGGAAAAGAAAATTGGAAAAGACTCCTGATCCTATGCAGCAAAGCACTTCACTTAAATGAGAACTGAATGTAGCATCTCATTTAGTCTAGATTCAGCTCTAAGACTTCAGATAACAGGTACACAGTATGACAAGAAGCAAGGAAACATCTTTATTTGGTACACCTCAAAAAAGCAGATGCTTTTGGATAAAATGCAAAGGAATAAGTTACATTATTAGAAATGGTTCTGTCAGGAATTAAATAATCACAGGTAGAACTCACCTCATAATAGCCAGAAGCTTCCACAATAAAAGGGATCCCATGTTCCTTTATCTTTGAGATGTTGTGCTTCAAACTCACAGATATCTCAGATTTAGGATGCTCTGTGGACAGTCTGTGACTTCCAAACACAGTGGTAATCCTTTCACTGCCACTCTGCAGGACTACCATAATGGTGTGATTTCTTGTGTCATGATCACACATGGCAGTAACAATGACATCCAAGGGCAATCCTATTGACAGGGAAAGAAGCAAAATCAAAACAATACTTCTGGGTTGTCCCTGTAAAATACAGAGCAGATGCATTAATAAAAGATTAATAAAAGCTGTCTATAGTTTTTCTTAAGAAAAGACAGACTTCTTTTAAACTGCAATCATCTAGTTAGCTGCACTTACTGCTATTCATAGTAAGAGAGTACATTACCTACCATATGAAAATCATATTAAAAAGGGACTGTTAAATTAAAATGTGGCATGGACTTGAGAAGTCAAGGATTTTTCTCTTCTCAATAAAGGATATCTACCAATGGGTATTGTGCCCAATTCCAGTATTCAGCTGTGAGAAAGTTTCAAAACAGATTTCTTCAGTCCAAAAGGACAAAGGCAATTTACCAGTTCAAAATTCTTGATAATTTCATATTATGAAAACCCTCAGTTTTGCTTAGGAAACACTTGGCATATTTTAGTCCTCAATGTTTCAATTCTGGCTCAAATTAAAACAGCCATAAAATATGCTCAGAGGAACCGATAAGCATGAAGGAATAAAGATGTTGAAGAGAGAAATAATTTACTCTGAAATAGTTCAAAGAGTTTGTAAATAGCTTTGTACCATTTTGTTGCATTTTCTCAACAATATTAAAAAGAATATTGCTAAAACTGGATTACATTTTTCTCTTACGTGAGCAAATGCAACCCATTTATTTCCACTGGTCTCCACACAGATGAATTCATCTTGTGAAACCACACCATCAAGTCAGTTATCTTCTTACCTGCATTTTTAAAAAAGCTGACATTATGTGTGAAAGTCCCACTGAGGCTGCTATGCCCATGACTCATGATATTGGAAAAATCTATAAAAAGGGCTTTCTCATCCACCTGGAAGCTAGCTAGCATCCTTTTCATCTCTTTGCTCAGCTCCAGGCGTCCTTTCAGTTTTGCCTCCACAGGGATTGCCTGACTGCCGTTCTGAAACATAGCAAAAGTGATACTGTGTACGGTGGTATTCCCAAACACATTTCTGTTCCTGAGCTGGAGCCCATACAGTGTTTTGTTGACCATCACATTGATGTTACCTGTAACAGGCAGAAATGGTTACTGTGGGGAGAGTTCTTTGGGACAGAAATAACCAGATTTTTATAAGCAACTTGTAAAATAGCCATTAATTTAATAGCAGGAGGAAATAAAAGAATTTCCATTTATTATAATAGATCATTTAGCCTAACCTAGAGAGCAAATCAATTTATTGTTGAGAATTTCTCTACTACTATAAGCGTCTGTGCTTCAAACAAATTACGTATTATTTATTCTGGCAGCTGTTTCTTTTTCTTCACCAAGCTGCTTGTGCCTTTAGGCGATGGACTGCACCACACTGCCTTCTGAAGGAAAATTTACAGTGCAACTATGACCTAATACTTGCATAACTCCAGGTTAAACAATCCCTCTAGAGCTCTGCAGTGACCTACTCCACATAGGGAGCCATTCAGAAGACGAAGGGCTTGAAGTCAGCTTCCTCTACCCCCCCACCCTCAACTTCAGAAGAGCTGGATAGGAAAGATGCCACCCACCACTTCCTTCAATCAGTGAAAAAATAAAAATTATAGATCCATGTTAGTTCACTGAAAAGTAGTATCAACACATGGACTTAAGAGTTCATTTTCCATGCTAATTATTCTCTTCTGTATTACATATAGAATCATAGAATGGTTTGGGTTGGAAGGGACCTTAAAGCTCATCCAGTTCCAACCCCTATCACAGGCAGGGACATATTCCACTAGACCAGGTTGCTCTAAGCCCCTGTGTCCAGCCTGGCCTTGAACACTGCCAGGGATGGGGCAGCCACAGCTTCTTTGGGCAACCTGTGCCAGCGCCTCAGCACCCTCACAGGGAAGAACTTCTGCCTTATAGCCAATAAAAATCTCCCCTCTGTCAGTTTAAAGCCATTCCCCCTTGTCTTGTCCCTACAGGTCCCTATCCAAAGCCCTTCTCCAGCTTTCTTAACCCCATGAGGCACTAGCAGCTGCTCTAAGGTCTTCCTGGAGCCTTCTCTTCTCCAGGCTGAATAAGCCCAGCTCTCTCAGCCTGTCTCCAGAGCAGAGGTGCTCCAGCCCTCACAGTATCTCTGTAGCCTACTCTGGACTCAACCCAACAGGTCCATGTTCTTCTTATGTTGGGGGCCCCAGAGCTGAATGCAGTATGCAGTTCAGTAAGGAAAGATATTGAAGTCAAGAAGCTTCCGCAGACAGCTGCAGACTTAATAGCAAAAGATAAAGTAAAAAAGTACCATCATGAAAGTTGTTTTTGCAATTCAGTAATCCATTCAGAGAAAGATGATGAGGTACAGCCTTTAATCCAGCAAATGTGTGTTGGACTTTTCCATATAGGGACAAAACAAGACCGACTTTCTGCTCCCTAGCTCCCATTAAATCCATGTGAAGCTTGTTTTCATTAAGCTTCATCTCAGAAGATATCAAAAGTCTAAAAAGAGATAAAAATATTAACATATTATTATTATGGTTAATTCATTATTGTCAAGACAACCCCTGTCTCACTCAAAGCAGGATCAATGAAAGCAGGGTAATCAGGAGTGTGTGTGGCCAAGTTTTGAGTAGCTCCAAGTATGGAGACTCCACAGGCTTTCTGGGCACTTATTCTGGTGTTGGGAATCAGTGAGTCACATGCCTTGCAATGAATATATGTTATTCATCAGGTGTTTATAAAACTACTCAGTAAAGCCTCACTTGTTGGCAGACTGATTTTTCTTCAAATTTCTTGGATGCTTTTCTCATCCCTAATAAAAGAAAAAAATAAGAGTTGGACAGAGTTAGAGTTGGAAATGAACTCTTCTCTGTCACAATATCAAAACTCTCTTCACTGCTGATTTAAAAGCAGCACTGAGAATTCAGCTCAAACAATAATTTTAAATGCCACCACCGTCTGAGTATGGCAAATGAGCCAACAATTATTTCTTTGTATCTTGGCCATGAGTTGAACAATGATGGAGAAACACAGTACAGGTTTTTAGGGAAACCTGATGGAGCAACAAGAAACTCAACTTTCAGTGTTTCAAGAGTAAGACAGAGACACAATTTTTACACTGCCTTCAACAAACTGTGCATTGAAATGTCTGACTTTCTAGACTCAAGTATACCACACAAAATACCTACAATTGAGGGAATCATATTTTCATACTGTTAGACATCCCTCTTAGAAACTTGAACACTCTTGAAAGACTGATGACAAGTAAAACTTCAGTGAGAATCCACTTGACAGGAAGAACTGAACTACAAAATTCAGGGAAGTGAGATACATTTCATCAGTCAGTGACTGAAGTTTGTATGGACTGCATGTTTATAGCAATTCCCCAGAAGTATTCAATCTTTTAGTCCTCCCTCTTTTCTCCCTGTAAAATAAATCTAAGTAAGTCATTCCAGAAATTTTAAGTGTTCTATTTTACTTTCTGAAGTAAGTTGTAATAAATTGCTCTGTTACAGCTTACTCTGGTATTTAAATAAATTAATTTACTATTGGAAGTTCAGAACTGCAAGTAACCTGCAGAAACACATTAAATATCTTTCTTGGATCTTTTATTTTTCATTTTGCTAACCTAATTTTAATATTTTACTAAATCTAATTGCAATAGGACAAGGGGTGATGGTTTTAAACTAAAAGAGGGAAAATTTAGGCTGGATGTAAGGAAAAAAATCTTTACAATGAGGATGGTAACACACTGGCAGAGGTTGCACAGAGAGGTGGTGGATGTACCATTCCTGGAGACATTCAAGGCTAGGCTGGATGTGGCTGAACTAGATGACCTTTGAAGTTTCCTTTCAACCCAAACTATTCTATGATTCTAATGAGCTTCTACAGAATTGTAATAACTTCTTATTTCTTTGTCTCCTCATTCTCTTTATCCCATCCAACGCCTAAACTGCTAAACACTGAGACCTTCCACAAAAACATCAGCTCCTTCATTGCACACTTTCATATTCATGAAATTTGAAAAATAGCTGAAAGACAGCTGAAACTTGGGAGGGCCAAATTTCTATTTCCCACCCCTGCCACCTCAGAGCTTTCCACAATACTTAGTAAAACTTTGTACTAAACACTGGCATAGCTTGTAAATATTAATTCCTTACTTCTGAGAGGACAAACCACTGGGAGTGGGGGGAAGGGAGAAACAACTGTTGATCTAAAATGAGTATTACAGTACCAACTGTTCATTCAAGTTATCCCATACAAAATCCTACAAAAGCAACTAGAAAACATGAGCACAACTTATTATACCGACTTATGAAACAAAGAGCAAAAAGTATTTCAGTAACACGGGTAACACATGAAATAGCATTTCCCCAGTGGCTTCTGCTGTAGCTATATGAAAGTAGCTACTTCTAAATACATATTACAGAAAACACTAGCACCTCTATTGAATAAGATTCTGATATCTCTACCTTGAAGGAAATACTTTGCCTATGAGCCGGAATTGTATTGATTCTGGATTTGTCAGGATTGCCTGATGGAGGAAAGCCCTCAATTCAACAGCCTTGCTTTTTCTCCTGTTTTCCGTGGTCATATCAACCTCCAGCATCAGCATGTCCCTTCCATTGTAATGAAGGTAAAAAGAGCTATTGAAACTGCTCTCACCATAACTCCTTAGGGATGCCTGGGCCTACACAGAAAAAAAGAACATGACATTAAGTCTGAGGAATAAGACTGCAGACAAGTTGAGCTTGGGAAAAAGCAGGGAGTAGCAGAGGGGAAAAGGTGCTTTTATTTCTCATCTTTGTTGCTCACATTTAACATAATTATTATTTGGAAATAAATTACATTAATTTTTCCAAGTCTGTTTTGTCTGTGAAGGTAACAGGTAAGTGATGTCCCTGTCTTTACCTCAGCCCACCACACAGTACAAAGTTAATCCTAGAGAAAGAACCTTCTGAATTGATAAGAAAAGCTACAGATGGTGGCTGGTTTTGCACATCAGCCTGACACCATGCTAGAACTTTCAAAAAGAAATTACAAACTACACTGAGTTTTAAGTACATTTTAACTTGACTTTCAGAGTTTTCTGAATTTTAGTGAGAACACAAGCCACCTACTCCAGCTGGATGTAGCCATCTAGCCGGAACAAACTCTAACCATAAAAGGTTAACTGTTTCCCTAACAATTTACACCTCTCCACTACACTCCGTATGAACTCTGTATGAGTTGACCAGCTCTGTAGTATACAGATACATTTGTGTTCCCATGCTTGAAAGTAGTTGCAGAGCTATTTAAAGCACACAGTTAAACAGTTAAACATTCCTAATGCATGCTACTCAAGATTCAACATGGGTCTGAGTGTATGAATTGCAAAAGCCACAACTTCAAGCAACAAAACTGTAATAATCAGGGAACTGACCTGTGAAGACATGTTCTTGTTGATGGTGGCTTTTACACTCACACTGTAGTCAAAGTGTTCCAGTTTAGTCTGCCTGGAAAACACCTCCCCACTTAGGCCCATTGCTCGTGGAAACTCAAGCTATTTGACAAAGCAAAATGTAAACATAATCACTGCATTCCCATCAACTGCCTCTTGTGATTTGATTTTTGAACTTTCAGTATTAAGTGAAGGATGCATATAAGCAAATGTGTGAACAGAATTTCACCACTTTTACTCAAAGATACTGAAAAACAAACTGTGGTAAAAAAGTATGAAAATGAAAGGTCAGTGTCTTTCTTACAAGACAGATTGATACAAATTATGATTTGATCTGCTGAAATACTTTGTGAGGGCCAGGACTTTATTGAACTAGGAAAGTTAAAAAGTATAAAACAATTACTATTCTAAAGACAATGCAGTAAACCAACCACCAATAAAATGCCATAAATGAAAATCACCAATACCTGGAATGAATGTGTCACATCCATGTATAAAAGATGTCTAAGACCTGCCTCATTGGATTTGTCCTCGTATCTCCCCAGAAAGCTGAGAACATCTTCCTTATTGACCTTCAAGGCAGTCTCAAGCTCATGCTTCAACTATGTGTTAAGAATAAGCAAATTACATTGACTAGTAATCCTATATATCATGAAAGATGAGAGAAGCCATCCCTACATATTATGAAAATTAAAGCGTTGCAAGCTATTATATTGTGGGTTGTCAGAACAAAAAACAAGCAAAGCAGGAAAAAAAATGTGTTTGTTAAGGAAGATGAATAGATACACCTATATAAGGATTAAAATCCTGAACCCATTCCTTTCCCATACTTGATAATATCAATGCATAATAGTATTTAATACATTAAATATTCTTATAATATATTAGCACACAATGTATGATTATGTATTATCATACAAAACATTGTATTAGGGAGGCACCAACCACATTGCTGCTCTTTGGACCTTTTGGGTGCAGCATTTATATGGTGAGAAGCTAAAGGGAAGCAAGATAGGTCTGAAAAGACAATACACTGTAAATTAATAAGTAATGAATGTCCCCTACTAACTGAATTTAATGGGAAGTCTACTTACATTTTGGTGATTTCGAGTTAATATGCATATTTCGACATCTTTGGGCAACAACTTGTAGTTATATGGATGAACTAAGCCAGCACAAATCTAAAAAAAGTTTTGAGAGGAAATCCAAGGAATATAAGATATATACAGTAAATCACTCATTTGCTGACTTTTTTATATGCTAGATTAAAGGAAATTGTTGTATAACTCACATAGGGGCTTTCAGGTTGGTAACCAAGTGTAAGAGTTTGAACTGTTTCCTCCAGCCCATTTATCAGAATATTTGTTTCCATTAAATAGTGCTTTTGCTTTTTGTCAACAGTAAATGTCTCCTGCAGAAGGAAGCTCTGCAAAATGGGCACTTTGAAAGGGTGCCTGGAACAGAACAAGGAGTATAAGAACAAAGAATAAGCAGTATAAAAGATCTTGATAGACAACTACAGAAAGAAACAGTATAGAGTTCAACCTGAACTGCTAAATTTCAGCTGTAGATACCATCAGGTTGTTATCTACAGAACAGAAACACACAGGGCTAGAACTTCTAAGAAATTACTAGAGCATAACTGCAACTTCATACAAGCCACACACACTTATGAGAATTTCTGATAAAGAGTTTCCATCCTGGATTCAGGAAAGGCTTGGAAAGGCATGGAAGAGGGTGATGCTCTAAAATTCTGACATATATTACCAGTATATACACTTTATATACCTGCCGACAGGGATATTTATATTTCCGACAGGGATAGCGTCCAAAAGCTTATGGCAGCTTTGAAAAATCTCACTATCAACCACATTTTATACTCTCTGTGGAAACAGTATCTGCATGCTAAGAATCCTATGCAACAGATGTTCAGCCACTGGATAGTTCTTGGAGTAGTTTAATGTAATGTTTAATGGACTTCATAAAAAATTTCTGCACATATAACTTAGTTGGGTTTCTTGGAAAAATGTAACTTTTATAAGCAGGCCTTTATACATGTTAGGGTATCTGGTACAGCTCTTTGTTCTTTATTTAGGTAATTCTTCCGCTACTGAAAAGGCATCTCACATTATTTTTTAGCTATCTCCCAAGATATATAGTGGCTCCTGAGGGAACCCGTGCACTCTTGTTGACCCTACTATGACTTAAGAGAGCTGAAATGTACTCAGAGAGGATCCAGATGTCTCAAGTCTGATCATACGTTTTCACCAAGGCCTTCAAGCTGTATTTTGATAACGGGTAATGAAGAGAGAAATTTCAGAAGCAGTCAACATCTAGAAGCACTGCATTCATTTTCATCAGGAAATGGAAATGTTCCAAAATCTAAACAAGAGCATTTGTTGTGATTTAAGAGGGATACCTTTGTCTTTAGAATTACTGTCTTATTCCTAAGAAATAGGAAAAAAGGCATCTGGATGGCACAAAGGATTAGATCTGAATTTTGGACCTTCTCACCATTTCAAAGTTTGAATACACCGTAAGTCCCGTTGTTTTCATGAGAGGAGGCTAGATGCCTAATAGAGTTGCCAACACACACGTCACAGCATACATTGCGTGTTGCCTTTGACAACTTTACTCACTATCCTTTCAGTAAAGAGGGCAAAAAATAATGGATGCAAGTAACTAGCCCATGAAGTCCCTGTGCTCAAGCAAGCCTTGAGAGACAGATGGGGGGAAGCACAGGCTTTGTATATGTGGCATTTCCACTTTGTAAAACCCAGAACATTTCCCAAGGGCATCACAATGCACATAAAATTTAGGCCTTCAGAGATAAAAATAATTCAACTACTGAACCTGAAATAGAGGGTTCCACGTTTTTGATAGAGCATCTTCTCCTTCTTCAGTTCTTCTATCTGGCCTTCAAACTGTAGCACAACAAGCAGCCTTTTATAATCTCTCCATATAGTCTTTACTGAGAAGTTTGTCTTCTTAGGCTGCACTCATAAGACAAGAAGAAGAAAGGATAATTGCATCAGATTTACTTCATTCATACTCAGAAACATCAATATACAAGCCACATTTTTCAACAGGCTGCAGCAAGGCTATCAGTTCACAGATCAACCCCTTTCTGCTTCAGTTTAAATGCTGATCTGCATGTATACAGAATTAGATTATGCAGAAAACCGACTTCAGCAGAAGACAAATGCCCTATAATGTATCACTTAAGTGCAACCTATCTGCAATATGAGCAAGCTTTAGCTCTGGTACATACAAAAAATAATTGGATTTGCAAAGCATGGAACCTTATGACTTGAAAAACGCTTTTTGTTTTAATATGTCCTGCAAGGAACTGACCAAAGTAACTGATCAAACTATCTCTTTGAAGGATAAATTGCTGATTACCCTTCCTGTGCTGCAGACATCAAGCAAGCAAAAATGATTTTAAGATTGGAAAGGATGTAAAGGCTTAAACTGCATATAAACCAAGGCTGGTGCTATGTTCACTAGCAGGCAAGATATTTTGATCCTCCAAGACAATAGAATTTTCCACACCTGCATCAATTTTAAGTAACCACATCTATACATCACTCTATCTAGCAATGTGGTCTCTAGTTGTCCTCTCCTCCCTTTCTGTCTGTAGTTGGCCTCCCAAATAGGTGAGTACTTAAAAATACACCACACAAGTCTCTATTTTCTTTTTGAACTTAGTTTTACACAGCAGACTGCTAAAACAGAGAGAAACAGAAACAACACTAGAAGTGTTTAAGTTTCAACACCAGCAGTAACATCTCCAGAAAGGTGGCAGACCTGAAAAGCACAGTGCTGAGTCAAAGAAATTGCATTTGTATTTCTATCTTACCACTGCCAGATTCTGATAGCTGGCTGTGAAGTTAAATTCTTCTTTTGGACTCTTTATCTTAAAGCAGAGAAACTTGGCTCGTTCATTATTCTCCAAATGAATCTCATTCTTCACAAGCTGATTCCACAGAGATACCATTTCACTATAGCTATGCAGAACATTCCTCCCAAGATGATTAAACGTTGATGCCTGAAAAACAAAGGCAAACTCTGGCTGAGTTAAGACAGAAAGCAGCATGAAACAGAGGTGAAATTAATGCATTTTCTTGGCAATGATGATTACAAGAACTGTTAGAAATAGAGTGCAGCTCTTCAATTACCAAAATACTCTGAACTGCCATAAAGACCTCAAAGTTTATTTTATCCCCTCTAAGCAAGGGAGAGAGGAAAATCTAAATAGTTTAAAAGAAAACAGTTGATAGGCATTTTTTTTCATTCAAAAATGTTTCTCACAATCCTTCACACTGTGCCTGAACCAGCAGTGATACAAGAGGAAAAGCTGCAGTTCAGAATAAAGGAACACCTTAAACATAAATCTAAGTTAAATATTTAGACAATTGCAGTGGATTCTAAAAGAAAGGCAAAAATTCCAAGCTCTCATGTCATTTATACAGAAGCACGTAAGAAATTTCTTCAAGACAAATCTACACTTTGCATAGTGACAGGTTTATCATATTGCTTAATGCACAGCAACTGTGATGAAATCAGTTTTAAACCTCTGTTGCATAGAACAGTCTAAAATAAATTGGGAGGAAGCTTAAAATCACAGACTGGTTTAGTTTGGAAGGAACCTTGTAGCTCATCTAGTTCCAACTCCCTGCCATGGGCAGGGACACCTTCCACTAGATCATGATACTCCAAGACGTGTCCAACCTGCCTTGGAACACTACCAGGGATGCGGAAGCCACACAGCTTCTCTGTGCCAGGGCCTCACCACCCTCACAGGGAAGAACTTCTGCCTAAGTTACCATTTCAATCTCCCCTCTGACAGTGTAAAGTCATCCCCCCTTGTCCTGCCACTACATGTCTTTATCCAAAGCCCCTCTCCAGCTTTCTTGTTGGCCCCTTAAAGCACCTGAAGCTGCTCTAAGGTCTCCCCAGAGCCTTCTCTTCTCCAGGCTGAATAAGCCAGCTCTCAGCCTGTCTCCAGAGCAGAGGTGCTCCAGCCCTTGCAGCACCTATGTGGACTTCTCTGGTTTCAATCCAACAGGTCCACATGCCTCTTGTGTTGCTGCACCAGAGCTGGATGCAGGACTGCAGGGGAGAGTCTCCCCAGAGCCCAGGAGAGGGGAGAATCCCATCCCTTGTCCTGCTGCTCATGCTCTGGGGTCACAGTTTCTAGGCTCAGACTCTCAGAGCTGCCTCCAAGTCCTTCTCCTCAGGGTTTTTTTCAAAGCTAATAAAAAGACCCTGGCTGTGCCGATTTATCTGCCCCAGAGTAAGCTGCTCATAATTCAAGCACAGAGAACAGATGACCATAAACATTTCAAGATCCTTTCTTATGAGATGGCACATAATGCATGAGTTTCTGAAACAAGCTACTTCACACAGCATGCCAGACACGCGTTAGTTCAGCACAATGACAGTTCTGGCCGGTACCTGTCACAAAGCTGTTTCATAAAAGCCATATACTATAGGAAGCATCATGTTCTTTACCTGTAGGTATGTGGTAGCTGGTGTGTAAATGTGAACTTTCCCTTCCTTTTCATTGCCTTGGTCTTTATATAATAGTTCCACTACAAGATTCTTAATGGAGAGAGATTTTCCAGTTGTCAGCTCCACAGTCAACAAATAAGCAGAATGCTGAGGCTGATGTAGTTTGTGAGCTGCATGCAGATATAGCCATGGGGTGTCTATATTTAATAGACCTGGAAGGAACACACATTAAAGCTGGCAGAAAAGTGAGATTTCAGGCTTCCTGGATTCTAACTCTGCAACAAAGCTGGTAAGACACTGGGGTTTTGAAATAAGGACAAAATACTCTTCTCAACCTCTTCTCTTCCTGGATGGTATATAATGAAATGTATGTCCTTCACTAGCATAACATGCCTCATAGTGTAGCACATAGGGAGGTTTTTTAATAAACGGAAATTTATGAAGTCCAGTCTCTAACTGGCACCAGGAACAGGTTCTACTGCATGATCTGCAACAAAATGTGAAATCTTTACCTGAACTCTAAGTCTCTAACCATTATTTGCATAATTACAATGGCCTTAATCAAAACTGTTCTGACATGGGTAAACACTGAAATTCAATCCTGCAATACATACATTTTGAACAAGATTTCATGCTGTATTAAGTTCAGTAAGATGCTTCTGTATGCATATTTTTTAGTGCTTCCCTGTATCTTTGGCCATAAGCTTTTTAACTGCCATATGAAGAAATGTGAAATGAAATTCAGTAAGAAATACTTTTTTTTTTGTCATTTGGCTTCATGTGATGCAGTGTTTTTCAGATAATGGAGTCAATGCTGATTGCATGTTTTGAGAGTAAAGAATTTTTTTAAAACATGGTTCCTTCTTGGTCAGGTATCTCAGTCAAAAGCTAACAGGACATTACTGGTCTACATTAGGAGTACAGCTGTCAGACAGTTATCCCACTCTGCACAGCATAGGAGAGGTTATGTCTGCAGCACTGGATCTGGTTTGGGAGCACCCAGACCAAGGTGGATGGTGAGAAACCAGAAAGCTACAGCAGAATGCTGCTCTGATGGGAAAGGGGCTAAACAAGACCTGTGACAAGAACAGAGAGAGCAGACTTGTTTAGTCTGCCAAAAGACCAGGGGAATCTGTAGCTGCCTACAGCTAACTTAAAAGTAAATGGCAAAGATGAGGAACACAAACTCTTTGAAAGGGGCAGCAATACAATGGACAATGGCTACAAACTGCACTTCGAGAGGCTAAGGCTCTTGCTGAAAGACGCTGGCCAGCTAGGCTGTGGAAAGTTGGAGGTCCCAAAAACTCTGCTAGGCCAACCCACAGGAGATGCGATCTAATGTTAGAAACAGTTGTGATGGAGCAAGAGGCTGGTCTTGACAGCTTCCAGGGTTTGTCTCTTCCAACCATTACTTCTATGACTGTTACACCCACACAAAACTTGCTCACAAAATCCCAGCAGCAACTTTCAAAGCCTGCTTTTCTAATCGCAGACTTGAAATGGTTTGTGGTACTTCACCTTCCCACTTCTTCAGGCCATTTCTGGATGCATCTTTCCACTGCAGCCCAGCCACAAATGGCATGTGGTCATTGTACTGCACCTCAAAGTTGGTGCTGCTCTGCAAATAAACCTGAGAGGCGTGCGAGTGCTGGAGCTGGGTTCTATAATTCACGTGTTTTTCCAGGATTTGCATGGTAAACTGGAAAACAAGTTAAGCACGTTTAAATAAAAGCAGGATTCTATCTTCAGGGCTGACACAGAGTAGCATAAACATCACAAGTTGCATCTCTGCTCTGCACATTTGCCATTCACTTTACAGCTTTTCATGAATGCTGAGCAATTACAGATAGGTGTTTCTTTAATATGCATTGGTTATATCTACTTGGGATTCAAAAAGGAAAATTCACATTAATGTTTAGATAATTTACTCTGTTGAAAAAAACAAACCAAAATCCAGGTCAGTCTATGCTGGAATTGCAGATAAATTCTATGCTTAAAAGTACTCCATATAGAAAGAGAATAATGACTCAGAAAACTATTACCTAATCTAAGAAAGTAACAGAGAAGACCCGCAGCTTCTAATACCACAGAAATTTACAGGAATAGTTTTTGGAACTTCTGTAAGAACTTTTTTACAAATAAAACAAAAGATAAGAGGGCATGCCGATTTAAATAATTATTTTCTTTTTGTAGCTCACAGTATATGTCTCCAAAAGAAGTCATAAACTCTCTCTGAGGTTTTTAATTATACCTTACTACTTGGGAAAACTTTTTACTGATCCAGAACATAAAACAATCTATTAAAAACCCCCAAAAAACAACAAAACCCAGGTCCATACCAACTTTCAGCTAAATGCTGTAATATTCAGAGTTACTATAACCTGTACTTTCCTTCTACATTGTGTGAGAAAAGCAACCTTCACGAATCTCTGCAAAGCCTACAAAAACTTCAGACCGCATTACACCCAAACATTTTTAGTATTTGAAAAATCCATCTACCAGCTTTCTCTTGCTCATTTTAAACGCCAGAGATTTCTACAAGCCTAGGTTAAGATTGTACCTAATTCAAATTTAGCAGTTTATTAATACATAACACAAAAGTCTTAATAAATAAATTCATCCCAAATTTTCTCTTAGTCTGCTAAACATTTGAAGTGAAAGTCTTACTCTTCAATACATGATTACCTCCATGAAATAGTTGACTAGAGATGAACTGGAACTGTTCTTAAACGCTTGGCTAATCAGCAGTTTCTTCCTGTTGCTTATTTCATCCCAGTGTTTCCCATAGCTAATTTCCATCTGTGAGGAAATCCAAGATGGACTTGTTTCATGCTTCAGGTGAACCTAAAGAACAGAAAAACACCTTTTTCCTGTAAACCAGGTTCTTTTATTCACTGCTGTTAAGTGTGTGTAGAAATAGTCCCAAGTAGCAAGCAAGATTAAAGCAGAAAGGGTTGCAAATTTTCCAAAGAAAAATCATACTCCATCAGAAGAAATTCAGGATACAAAGCCCCAAACTATGGGCTTCCAGTCCAGTCCAATTGTTTTACTCAGAAGCTAAGGCAACTGGCCTCAGGTACTGGATGGACTGGACCACAAGGATTCACTGGGCAGCTGCAAAGCCTGGCAAGATCCTGCTTATGGGAAACCCTAACATATCTTGGCTTCAGTCCAATTTGGACCAAAAACAAATCTGAAAGGATACAAGATTTCCCTTTAATTCAGAAGCTTATTCTTCAGCCAGCTCTCTGTTCTGAAGTAAATACCCAGTTTTCATGGTGATTTGCCTTTAAATTAACCTTTGTCTTTATGCCATCTGTAAAGGATGAAACTTTAAACATATGATTCTATCTGCTTTTCTGCATGAAAGGGTTGCACACACTGAAATTTGTGAGAAAGCACACAAATCTGAACAAGAAAATTAATACAGAACATGTTAAAATGTCGTATTTTCCAGACATATTACTTCTGAAGAATAAGCAAACTGACTTTTAGTTGCAAGGGTAGAAACAAGATAAATCATAAACTTATAACAAATCTTTCACACATTCTGTATTAATTGCAAATTAATACATTAACATCACTGGAGAGTTCCACCACTTACAGCTGTAATGGACTGCACAAATTAGCAGCAAGTTACTGGACTGGCTATCTTTGTCTACATAGAAAGCAAAGAGAAACACGATGAGTAGAAAAAGACTGACCCAAAAAAGGCATCTTGGGCATTGCTCTGTTTAAGTCCCTCAGTATGTGAGTTACACCAGGATACTTGGCACACAAGTATTAAGTGCTTCAGTCAGTATCTCTACCTTGTGATTATAGGTCGGAGTCTGCATACAGTGAAATTCATGCCCAATATCAAGTTCGTACACCCCATGTGCACCTGTCTCCACTTTCATCTTTTGCTGCATACTGCATTCATGATGAAGATTCTTTGCCTCTCCTGTTCAAGTTAAATCACAAAGTTACCTATTTAAATAAATCAGAAGTAAACTTTCAAAATGTTAATAGCATAAATCTAGTGATGGCTTCAAGGTTTCTGTTTTTTCAAAAACATTAAAGTGAGATGTGTCAATTTGTACAGGTATTGTTTCATTGATTTATCCTATGAATCCAAAGGAAAGCACACATTTAATGAATCTGCATTTAAGAACAGTTAGTTTGTATTTGCTAAATAAGTGATTTACACCCATGAAAATGAAAACATTATTAGAGTAAAAAGTATAAGACAAGTAGATATTTAATTCATGTAAAAGGTCTGGCAGTCTAAAGGTACTGACCAAAGTTTGCGTAGTTTGGTACCAATTACCATTGGTACTGCATTACCATTAAGTTCAGCTCAAGAATTACTTCCACTAACTGCTCAGAGTTTTAGACACATTTTACCACAATATTGTTGTCAAAACACTGTTTCTTAACACCTGAACTTATTAATACCTAAACTTAACCAATGAGTAGGATTACTTCTACAAGGGATCACTTGCTGACCACTTCAGGCAGAAGAGATACCAAACTGGGTTTGTATATATATGGCTTAGGATCTAAATATGCAAATTCATACTTATATAGTTATAGCTAGATATCATCCAATACTGTTGTATGTGTTCAGGTGTGTTTCTGTTTGCGTGCATAAAAAACTCTGATCAGCATGTCATTTTTTGCAAAATTATGGGCTCATACTGGTGTAGGTTTAAGAAAGCTTTACTACTTATATTGCTATAGGCTTTCTGAACGTGCAACATACTTTACACATACAACGACCATACAATGTTTATCATTACTAGCTACTATAAGTATTTGATACCTTGATATAAGTATATTGATATTCACCTGCATTGTCCAATAAAATTAATGCACAGTTCATACACTGCAGCCTCTAGGGCACAGCCAACTCTTTCCTACAAAGAGTCCCTCATTTTTTTTGTGTATGTATGCAACAATTCATTTTGTATTAACAATTGAGAACACAAATTAATTAGGAGCAATTCCCATTAAAAAAGCCAAGTATTGGACATACTTGTGAAAAGCACATTAGAAAATTAATTCTCTTTTTTATATGCAGAATCAAAGAGTAAAGTTTATCCAAGTGAAAAGAGAATCTCACCCTAGGCCTCAAATCACAGTTTAAAAATCAAGTGAAATCTTTCTTGTTAAGAGTGTCCCATTCATACAGCCAAATAACTTGCAGAAAAATGAGACAAACAGAATGCTTTTACTTTCCCTCTTTTTCACTGTACCTAGGAGTCCATATTTTATCCTCAAACCATGAGACCAGAAGCCTTCAGTTTGCTTGAGAAGACTGATTACATGAACTCCAACAACACCTGGAAAGTAAGTCTCCCCTTCCAATGAGTATTGTCTCAGCTTATCATCAACCTTCTTCTCCAGAAACACTACAAAAAGAGTAGAAGTGATTATGCAGTGGTAGAACACAGAGTTAACTTTAACCAGAAAAGTAATGCTGCAGTGCGAAAAACCGAATGCATTCAATCTCACCCTGTCTAATCCATGCTGTACTCCTTGTGTAGTAAACAAACAGACAGAGCTGGATGTCCAGTGTCTTCCTCTGACTATGTATACAGCTTGTAAACCATATTTCTCAGCTACTGTTTAAAGTTTAGTGAGATGAATGCAGTCAAAGCTGCTTCTAAAAGGAAATAAACTCTACCAGACTGATCTTTTAATTAATTAAGGCCTAATAAATGAACATGTGTGTATTTCCTTCTACATAAGTCAGAGCAAGGTTGTGGTTTTGTAACAGAATTGGTGCATTCTAGGTCTCAAGGGACAAGAGTTTAAAATCAGACCAGACCAGATACAGTCACTGGCAATCCATGTGAAAGCTAAAGATGAAAATTTCACCTAAATTGATCTCCTATAAACCAAACTGGCATTTTGAATTCATTAAAAGCTAGTTTTACTTGGAAACTTTGCATAATCCTATGACATTTCAATGTCTTTGCCACATGGAGACTAGAGTAAGAAATGCTATGGAAAAAATGAGAGCCTTACATTAAATTATTGGTTTATTCCACTATATTTATTTACCTTAAAAAAAAATCATTTCATACAAAGCAAAGCCCTCTTTCTGATACTTTCGTTTTCCTCTGGGTGTATTTGAGAGAAAAAAAAACAAAAAACATATTTCTGGAACAGGTTTAAGAGACATTTAGCTACCTGTATACCTCTGCAGTTTTGTACTAACAAAAGTGAAAATAAGAAAATATGTTAAGAGCCGTTATTGTTTTGGCATTTTTTGTTAGGTGGGATTTCTTACATCTTATTTCCCCTACCCTCTTCCACAGTAATTGAAAACAGACTTAAACAACAAGGTGTTTTATAATTCCTATTATTCTGAAATACGTATTGGTAAAAATTCATGAAAGATAATAACCTTAAAAGG